>NC_140592.1:119829624-120266894 GCF_964204655.1 Triturus cristatus | reverse complement strand
TCAGCAGAATTGCATTGTTGACCGTGTCGAATGCGGCAGACAGGTCAAGCAGAATAAGAACTGCTGCTTGACCTCTGTCTGCCCGCATCCAAAGCTCATCCATCACGGTCACCAGAGCAGACTCAGTGCCATGAGCAGGCCGAAAGCCAAATTGTACGTCCTCTAAGATTTTATTCATTTCCAGATGTTTCGAGATTGAGCTGCTAACCACGCTTTCTACAATTTTAGCAGGGAAAGGCAGAAGGGAGATGGGCCTGTAATTTATAGGGCAGGCTGGGTCCAAGGTGGACTTCTTTAAGAGAGGTGTCACCAATGCCTGTTTCCAATAGGTTGGGACCACTCTACTTAGAAGAGACTGATTACAAATCAGCCGGAGTATAGCAAACAACTCTGCTTCAAACTCTTTCCAGATTTTTTGTGGCAGAGGGTACAGTGGTGATCCAGAAGAGATACCTAAGGCCACTTTACCAAAATCCTCTGCTGACAGTGTCTCAAACTCAGTTAGATTATTGATAGGCTGGATCTCTATCCCTCTGGTTGTAACACCTGTGCCACTCATAATACTGCCACTAGGACCGTTGGTTTCTATGACTTCTGACTCAGTTTGCCGAGGATCCCCAGGATCTTAATCACTGATATCCCAACACTGTGTGAAAACCATTTACAGACACCACTGTTCTGTCAGAGATCAATAAACATCTATCACTTCGCTATTATTGAGCCTTCTAGCATAATTTATGGAATATGGTGATACGTATTACACCTATACCAGCAACACACGTTGGCATCAGGGCTCCCATGATATCAGTGATTTTTATAACATATTTTGAACCAATTTGTCATGCGCAAATCCAATGTATGTGGGTATTGCCCTATTAATATTGTCTGGGCACCATGTATTGAAAAATTAATAAGCACTGCTTGTAACGAAGCTGTCAAGTACGACCTTTAACAGACAGTGCCGTTGACACTCGTCACCAGTATCTCTCTGCACTTTTATTTTTCTATTTTTATTTTTACATTCTCGTTAAAAATATAGAAAACACACATTGCTATATATATCTTTTCGCATTGGAGGACACCGTAAGGACTAAAACCTACGGAGTCACGGAGATGAAATGGGACCAGGCAATGCCTGACCACCGTGGGCAGAGCAACGTACACAACGCTAGCGTCCAATCCTAGGCTCCGCCCCCACCCGCGCCTCGAATCAGGCTTTAGCCTGTTCTACAGATGGCCTTTCAACTGGACTCTTGCAGGTGGGCTCTAAAGGCGACATCCCCTTCCTTTTTCCGAGCAAGCCAGACGATCAGGCACACCAACATAGTGGCGCATATAGGGACACCGGATCCCACAAGTGTGCAAGCAATTACGGCAGCTTTGTTGCCACTTATCCAATTTGTAACACTATATAAACCCTGACAACTCCCAGTTCAGTTATCGGCGGGGAGGAGAGATGGACACAGCTAGGTGCTACAGCGGAAGGCTCACCTTGATGCAGTACGAGTGTGAATGGGACATGTGGTGAGAATGTAGATGCGCTAACAAACAAAAATAGACTTTGCGTATTCTATGTGTTTTTCATCATGACAACTTCTGTTGGTTTTGACTTTACCCCTCAGAGTGTGACTAAAGGGGCCTTCCCTCCATTCCTCCTTCCATGTAGCACGTAGGTTAAGACTCTTGGGAAAGGTATAAGAGAGGACTTCTCTAATATTTTAACTGTGTGTGCACAGATGACTGACACGTGTCATGCACTTTTAGCCACGTAGGTTAATTACTGTGGTTTCGAATGAGTTTATTGCAAGTGACCAAGGAAATCTCTCAAGGTCCTTCTGTGTTTTTTCTATTTTTCCACAGGCTGACTTGGAGCTCTTTCGGCGAGTGAAGTGACAAAGGTCAGCCCACCGAGTCGTTTTCCCTTATCACAAGGTTGGTAAGGATGGAGCCCGCTTTAGAACAGGTCCTGAAGAATGCCGCGTACCCTTTCGGGACACCAGGCAGAAACATGTTGACCCTATTCACCACGGTGAGGGGACAATAATTTCCCCAGGTCACCGTTCACTTTTTTAGTACCATACAGTTGCCCACCTTATTAAAATTAATTTGACAACTGTAATTGTTTTTAAATCACACTCACTATTCACAGGCCCCCATTTAGTCTAGATGTGCATCCCTGTCGTCAGGTGTATGCCCGCCCTCTATCAAACCAAGTTTTTAGAGGGCGAGGACTGCCGATGAAGCATGACACCAGGTGGGGTGTGAGGCCAGTCCTTCACTTTTTGTGAGATGTCAACACTCCCAATTTAATTTTGAGCATCAATGGTCACTTTTCTCGTGGAGCAGCTCCACTTGTATTTAACATTGTATGTTGGAGGCTGGCTCGCTCCTGGCGCCCTGTGCCTCTAGTTCCCTTCTCCGGTTAACCGCTGGGGTTAGTGTGGTCTATGCTGGTTATGTACTCCCAGTGGGAGGGGTGGTGTTAGAGGTTCCAGCATTCCCCTGTTCTTTTTTCTGTCAGGGAGATGGTCATCTCCATAACTAAGGAATGAGATGAGGACTGAGGGACCTGGGGGTAATTGTACCTGCGGTGATTTCTCCAGACGGTAATTCTAATGAGATTAGAATGAGGTCTTCTGTCTTCAAGATCCACCCAGATCTTGCAAGATAACTGGAGAATAGGGTGATCACCTCCCTCCAGGGATTTGTGGACAGTTTCCTGTCCAATACTTGCATGTGATAGTCTATTGCATTCTGGATTTTGCAGTTTTATTTTGCTTTCATTTCACTAATTATAACAACACACTTGAAATTATTTGTATTTGAAAAGTTCAGCACTTGAGACAGTGTCAGTAATGACTTGGATTAAGGTGGTCGTTCTACTGGAGAATGATTGCTATTTGCAGTTCAGGTCATGGTCAAGTCTTTTCAATTTAGTAAGCTCTGTACTGTGTAATTTGTCAACTGCTCTTTGCACATACTTTAGTCATTTATTTCTGTATGGTACCATGGTGTCTGGCATCCTGGTAATATTGTGGAGAGCTTTCACGAAGTCCCCAGCATGGGAGCGTGTATCTGTAGGCTTCATATGCACTGTGTTAAATGTACTCTGGAACTGAATTGGCCAAGACTTTCAAAGTATGTCCGTCCGGTTTGCGTTTTTTGATGCAGACCTGATGCAAAATCCATTTTGTTATTTACAAAGCAGCACAAATGTTGATTTACGATGCTTTGAAAAAACATTAATGCATTGTATTGGGCTGTCTTGCATTACTTTGCATTTGGGAGGCGTTCCATTGGTGGTGAATGGGGATTCCCGTAAATCCATCCATGGATTTTGGTGCAAACCTGTAATTACCAAGTGTTGTAGACATGTGGTTGTCCCATCATTGTACACCTGCTTGAGGCTGGTGTAATGAGGGATTATTTCTTTATTTCACCTAAATATTTCCTGTTTGCTTGTGTGATGTATTCTGCAGCCCACACATATAGAGGAGAAAGCCCCTAAGGATATTTTTTGTATGGAATAGTACCCCTTCCTGCACAAAAATGTTTCCTGAACATAACATAGGCACTCTTACACTGTAGCGCAAATGAGTCTCCAGGCAACACAAAATGCGCCAGTGCAGAGAAAAGTATAGCGCCATTTCTTAAAAAATATGATACAATTCTCCTTTCATCCTTCCATACAACGCTGAGCAGAAACTTCACTTTCTGTGCTGTGTTGCGTGAAATGTTTGTAAATCCAGCCCAAATTCTTTTTTGTTTGTTGAGCTGTGTAATTATGATGGAAAAAAATTGCAGATTGATGATGGGACATGAAAAGTGAGTCAAGCTGTTAAAATGGAAGATGAACAATGAGTGGTTGGACCAAAGGTGAGGTTTCACTCCACCATGATGTTGGTCTAAGCACATGTTGGTTGAGATCTAGGACTATCCTACTTAAGAATTTGACTTCCTGTTTTTTCTCAAGGCAGTTTGCTAGATGATAAAATGTCCTATCAGCAGAATGTTCAGTGTCATGGTTTATGTATGTAATTTAAGGAGTATAAGAGTAGAAATTTCATTCACAAAGTATGTATCATAACCCGGTACGTGAGTTACAATAACGCGTACATGCAACAGGTGTTTGCACTGCTTTCTTTACACAGCCTGCATGTGGTGAGTGTAAACTGACCAGAATCACTATGCTCCTGGTTCTGTAATATTCTCAATTATATTCCTTTCTATACTTGTTTGTGACGTAAGACTTTAAGAACCATTCCAAGAAGATAATCTATACAGAATATGGGGTCTTCTGTAATAGATTTGTCTTTTAATTTCACATTACGTTGTAAAGATCAGCTCACATGTCAAGGGCATTTCATTCAATTGGGTGTTCATCAACCTATTTTTGATATGGTGCTTGGTTTTGATATTTGGTTAGAGGCCAATCTTATAACCCATTGGGATATAAGCAAGGTTTCTATCTTGCAGGATTGTTACACCTAGGGTTCAGGTTACAGTGTAGAACTAGATAAATTCCAGGTGCATTACTACTCTGCTGGTAAGGGAGTTTTTTGAGTGTCAATGTATTGTGTAATGGTTGCAGGGGCTGGGGAAGAGTTTTTACCTGGATTGTGATAGAACCCATCCTTCTAGTTCCATGGTGGTGGTTATGTTATTCATGGATGAACAACATCAGATTCTAATAAGCCCTTCAGTGTGCACTCCAGAAATCATTAACTCTGTTGTCAAGAGCCACTGGTTTTCTGATCATTGTGTGGGTGGTGTCATATAGGATGTTGATGTAGAGTGATGTTCAGTGGCCATAATGCTAATGTACTTATAAAATAGTATGTAGTCTGCTAGCCCAATTTCTATGTAAGTCAGGTTTGATTCCGTATTCAGACTGCACTTTTGTCACTTTCAATAGTATGATTGCAAGTTGGTTGACTGTTGTTGTGATACACTGATTGATCATTGCATAAAATGTTGCCACCGGGCCTTCAGTGTCTGTTGGATATGAATTTGACATGGGATCTCATTCAGTGTCTCCGGCCATGCTTAGTCATTCCAGTGACCCCTTAGTTTGTGCTCTAGTGTTCTTGCCTTCTTTGCATTCCTCTGTTGTCCTTAATGGCCCTGGTGTCAGATTTGGTTGAGTTAGACACCTCCTGCCTCCTCTATGTCTGTTTCAAATGTACGTTTCTTATTTAAATGATGATTGTGCTCTTCTGATAGATGTTAATAGTGTATTTCGAATGGGAGTTCATGTGTCCTAAAATGCCCCATCTGCCCCATATCTAAACCATTCCTATCACCTAAAGGGACTGCTCAAATATATCTTCCTATGTGGCTGGTATGCAGAGGTGGAATGCTGTCAGTGTTTTGCCAGTCATATGCCCGTGCTCGGTATCTGTGAGAATGTTTCCTGGATTTCTTTTTAAGAGATCTCTTTGAATCGTTCTTAGTGAGTTTGGACTCGGTGAATCCTGATACTTAGGGCCATATGTACAAGGACTGGTGATAATTACCGTTAACGCTAGTTAGCGGAAGTTTTCTCACCGCCGTGTACCGCTGAAAAATATCGCCTTCTTAACGACATATTTACAAGACATCGCTACATGGCAATAGTTTCAGGGATCAGGGGTGAAAACTGCTGGCAACATTAGCGTGATTGCGATAACTAATGAAAGGCCCATTAGCAGCAAAAAACACACGTTAGTCAGCCCAAGCTGAGTTTTGTTTGCCTCTACAGGCAAAAATAGCCTATCAGTCGACCTCCAATGAAAAATAGGCAAAAAAAGAATGGAATACAGAATGGAGCAGCCAGGGCCAAGTGCAGCACAGATCAACAACCCCCTCAAGCCCCACAACATCGAGGATGACCAGCCAGAGTCTCAGGGGAAGAGGAAATGCAGGGCTACATCCATGAAAAGAGGTGCATCGAGGGTGAAACACCAATGATGCATCACTTGATGCATCACTTCTCATTGCGCACTTTTTGCAACACCATGGCATCCAAAACCATGAAAGCGCGGGCAGTTCCCGGGGCCTGGAGGCCTCGCTGGTCCTGCGTATGGAGCCTGGATGCCTCGCTGGTCCTGCGTCTGAACACTGGATGCCTCACTGGTCCTGCGTCTGGAGCCTGGATGCTTCGTTGGACATATGTCTGGAGCCTGGATGCCTTGCTGGACCTGCGTCTGGAGCCTAGATGCCTCGCTGGACCTGCGCCTGGAGCCTGGAGTGGGATGCGGAGGTGCTGTGGAGTCAATGAGCGATGGCAGTACACATTGAGGCGTGGCGATCGCCCTTACCTGGTGGTGAAGTATGGCAGATCGCATGGAGACATGTTGCTGACCTGTGTGAGTAGACTGCCTTGAGCCCCTTGGAGCTGTGAATGGTAGAGGCACTCCTGCGCACCAACATAGGGAGGTCTGCAACGCATACTACGATCCAACGCTACACTGGGGTGCAGGGAGGGGATTACCAACAGTGGGTGAGGCCTCTGCATCATAGGTGGGATGAAGTTGCGCTGGCCGGACGCCTTAGTGGGTGATGCCCCTGAGCTGCTCCAAACTTGTGTAGCGGAAGCGCTGCAACTTCACACCTAAGGGGTCCCTGCTGCATCACCTGCATTGGGAGGTACCCTAGCAGACTTGGCGGCGACTGCTGTACCCAGGCTTGTGAAATTCCACCTGGCTGAGGCTCCTGCTGGCTGATTTGGAGAGAGTGCAGCTGATTGCACCACAGTGTCAATGTCTGGGTAAGGAGAAGGTGGGACGCGTAGCGGAGGAAGCCCAGTGGTCGAGTCGCCCAGGCCTAGCACCTGGTGTGACGCACCCCCAATGGTGGCTCATCTACAATGACGGAAGAGCATCACCCCACTGCTTTCAAGCAGTGCAACAAGAGGAAAAATCATCACAAGATGATAACTTTCTGATGTAATCGTGCTATGTTTCCTTTGTGGGTGGGAGGGTGGGTAGGGCTGCTCCACTCACGGAGGAGGGCAGGAGCAGAGTGGTATGCCCACTCATTTTTTTTATTTTTTTATTTTTTTTAATTGAGGATTCATGTTACATTATAGCAATACAATATGAATACATTTTTGACTAGATAAGAAAACTGAATGAGATATAAGCAAAATACAAAAATAGCAAGAAAATATGAATAAAGCAAGAACAAGGCATGTAGAAGTCGGTTGACGAATTACATTTCTAGTGTCTAATTGAGATTGGAGGTTGTAAATCATAGAATGATGTGGCGTCGATATTGATATTGAAATTGAGATGCGTATAATAAACAAAGTGCCAGCTGCCACAATCAGAGGAAGAAAGAGAGATAGAAGGAACGTATAGCTAATGAAGGTATAAATATTAGAGTACAGACGTAGCCATATTCTGAAAATCAGTAAGATTACGACAATCTACTAGTGCGCCAAGCAGCCACTGGTGCCCAAATCTTCAACCCCAATTCTCTTGATTTTTTTCCCTTAAGTTGATACAGAGCCGCCTCCACATTATGTATACCTAGAAATCTGGATAACCACATTTGAAAGGTTGGGGCCTGTGTATCTTTCCAAGCTGCTGAGATTAAGATTCTGAGTACAGCAGTAGAGATAAAAATTAGGGCTTCAGTCTCAATATTTAATTTCAATTGACTTTGACATCCAATAATCATGAGTGTCGGAGACAAGGTTATCTGGGCATCCAGCAATCCTGACCAGAAGGATTCGATCTCTATTTTAATTGATTCTAGTTTCTCGCACTTATAGAACATATGAATGATGTCGTCTGGGCCTTTACAGCATCTGGGACAATTACTATTGTCCCTCTTGCCCCAATCATGAAGTTTAGAGGGGGTGTAATAGAGATTGAATAATGTTTTAAAATGTTGAGCTCTTAAATTGGAGGAGCGTAGGATTCTTCTATCCATTTCAAGGGCTCTATCCAGGTCAATATCCGGATCCTCCAACTTTGCAGCCCAGGCTGCCTCGGTTTTACCGATATCGTCCTGGGATTCCTGCAAAAACAGCCTGTATACACCGTTAATTCTAGGATCGCCAACCTTCAAATAATCCAATAACTTACACCTCTCCCTTAAGACGATTTGGGGCCTTATTGATCTGATAGTACTGACCACCTGAGCATATTTATAATCTTGTACACCCTGAAGGGAGTACCTTAGTCTTAATTCTTCCAGAGTTCTGCACTCATCCCTAAGAATTACTTGCCCCAGTGTCAGGATACCTTTTCCTGCCCAGTGTCTCCAGGGCCCATCATTGCTTAGATTAGGAAAGAGGCCAGAATTCCAGAGTGGGGTATGGTGATTGTATTTGGAGATTGAGAATATTTTCTGAGTTGCTGCCCAGACCCCCCATATTCCTTCGAGTGTCTTAAGTCTCGTCTTACTATAATATTTCCTTTCAGTTCTCCTTAGTAGAACACCAGTAGCCTCACTGCCAAGTAGTAATTCAAAGATAGATGGGATCGCGTCTTGTCTTCTCGGGAAGTTTGAGCTTCTTCCCACTGGTTCAAATAAGATAGCCATCTGTGTAAGAAGACAAGACCAATGATAGTATCTAACGTTTGGCATTCCCAAACCACCCCTTTCCTGAGGTAATGACATGTGTTTCAAAGATCTTCTGACCTTACCGTATTGCCACAGGAAATTCATAAAGATGGATTCTATTTCCTTAATGATTTTCCCCTCTATTTTAAAAGGGATCGACCGGAATTTGTATAACACCTTGGGAAGCATAGTCATTTTGATTACATTGGCGCGACCAATTATTGAGAGTTGTAGGGTGTCCATTCTTTTCAGATTCTCCTTCATGGATTCCATGAGAGGGATGAAGTTGTCTCTAATTATTAACTCCGGCTGTGCGTTGATCGTTATCCCCAAGTAAACCACAGAGTCAACAAATCTGGCGTCTAGCTTGTTTATATTCTTAGAGCAATGTACCTGTGTCTTGCCCACATTTAGACGATAGCCAGATTGTTCGCCAAACTTACTCGTGGTACCCACTACTTCTCGCATAGCTGTTTCGGGATCGGTAGTAATGACAGCAAGATCATCGGCATATGCCAAAATTTTTGTTTGAAATCCATTTGTAACTACTGGTTTAATTGCTGTGTTATTGATTATTTGGCGTATTAGGGGGTCAATGTATTAGTGCGAATAATATGGGTGATCATGGACAACCCTGCCTTGTCCCCCTTGTGATAAAGATCTTATCTGAACTCTCGCCCATCATTTGAATTTTCGCCACTGGAGAGGCATACATGGCTTGAATAGCCTTCATAAACCTTGGTCCAAACCCCAATTCGACGAGCACACTCCACAAGAATTCCCATTTGACGCGGTCGAAAGCTTTCTCCGCATCTAGGAGGATCATTGCGACCCCTCCTTCCCCGGCAGCATGAATATCAAACAGCATAATAGCTCGTCTGATATGATCTGTGGTTCCCCTACCAAGAATGAAGCCGTGCTGCCAAGGGGAGACCAGGGACCCAACGATCCGTCCTAGGCGGGTTGCCAAGATCTTAGCATATAGTTTATTATCGGCATTTATTAAGGATATGGGTCTGTATGAGCCCGGATTTTCCGTGGGCTTACCTTTTTTATGAAACACCACTATGTTGGTGTTCATCCATGACTCGGGGATTAAACCTGTATTTATAACCCCATTAAAAAGGTCTAGCAAAAGTATTGATGTTTCTTCAAAAAAGCTTTTGTAAAGCTCGATTGGTAGGCCATCGGGGCCTGCGGCCTTCCCTGCTGCTAGATCTTGTAAGGCATCTGAAAGTTCATCCATAGTGATAGGTTGTTCTAGATTTTCTCTATCGTTATGGGCCAATTTGATCCCTGATCCTGTCCACTCAACCAATGGCTCCACTCTCACCATATCTTCCTGATACGTATTTGATAGTATCTTTTGAAGACATCTATAATATCCTTTGGCTGCTCATAAATCCTGCCGAGCTCTGCTATGCGTGGGATAATATTTTTTGACGTTGCTTGTCTAATACGTAATGCCAAGGCTCTCCCAGCTTGCTCCCCCGTCTCATAAATTTTCCTTCTCTGTGTTTGGTATTCAGCAGCAGCTTTTTTGGCTAATTGCTTTTGTATCTCAGCTTTGATAGTACTCACTTTTTCTAAGCTTGTAATGTCCGACCTTCTATCCAATATATCTTTCCTATGCTGTTCCTCCGCTGCTGTTAATTTATTCATTAATTGCTCTCTTTCTAAGTTAAGTCGTTTCCAGTTACGAGAGGTGTAGCTACTGGTTTCTCCCCTTAAGGCAGCTTTATAACAGTCCCAAACAGAGTTTCGCAATGCACTATATCTGTTAGCATCAAAAAAGGCCTGTGACCAATTCTTCATATATGCTATATATGTACTATCAGTTAAGAGCTTCTTATCAAAAGTCCATGGCCTCAATGGTTTAACTGGTCTATTAAAAGCTATTGTTAGTAACAGTGGATTGTGGTCTGAGATTATCTTGGGTAATTTGTAGATTTTTACTGAGCTAATCTCAGTGGCGGTAATCATAAAATAGTCTAGCTTGGAGTATTTCTTAAAGGGGTGGGAAAAATATGTAAAACCTGAATTCCCTGGTTCTATGCTGCCCCAAACATCCCTTAAACCATGTGAATCCATCATTGAGCGTACTGCCCGATACACCCGGGGTTTACGCCCGGTATAGCCTATTCCCCCTTCAAAATCTGCAGAGATATTAAAGTCCCCGCAAATCACTATAGGTACGGGCCAGGTTGCTAACTCTTTTTCAATATGATTAAAGATATCGGGGTCGTCGCTATTGGCCCCATATATGCTACAGATAGTGATACCAAAATTCATTTCACATATTGCCCAGCGCCCCATTGTGTCAGCCTTGAATCGTTTAGCTCCCCCCAAAACCGATCTTACCAATGATAGCAACACCCCTAATGGTGGAAGTTTGGGAGGAGCAGGATAAAGTCTCGAATCCCTTCATATTTAACCAATGCCTTTTCCCCCATGGCAGATGGGTCTCCTGGATACATATAATATCTGCATGAGTAAATTTAACAAATTCCTCTAATCTTCCTCTTTTTTTCCAATCATTTAGGCCCCCTATATTCATAGAACAAATCTTAAGTTTTGCCATTCTTTTGTTTTAAATCCTTCCTTCGTCGAACTCCCAGTCGGTATAATAAAAGAAAACGTTTGACTACATACCTTCTTACAGCCCACTCAAGTGCGCAATGACTGTTTGGTCAGCCCGCTCAGGCCGGCCAAAGCAGTCATTCGCACTTACCTGTTCAGAGAAGGATAGAGAACATGCCCACCTCTCCAGCCCCTGGCTGAACACCTTGTCACGGCGCTCAGAAACAATCCCAATGCTGCATTGCAGCGTTGTGATTGGCTTTGGGGAGGGAGCCTGGCTGCCTACTTCCTGTTCCTGGAAGCAGACTCAGGAGAGCAGGAGCAACGAAGACACGGGACCCGGCCTTGAGGTAAGATTTCAGTCATTAAAATATTTACAACACCCGCTCACACACACCCACCCCGGCGTCCCCAACCCATCCAGTGTCCTTTCTAGCGTTTATCACCTCCCAGCTGTCCAGTCCCCCCGCAGCACTTCTCAACAGTTGCCGCTGTGCGCCCTTGTGCTGTGGGCGTACCACTGGTTTGCCAAAGGTATATATAACGTTAAAAAGCATAACATTACATCGCATTCCATTGCAAACGCATATTGCAACAGTAGGGAAAGTGATGGATAGCAGAGATGAAAAAAATTACTATTCCCACTTCAGTGAGTGCAACCCTTAAACTAACCCTTGCACCCCAAAACACACCCTGAACCCTAAAAATCATCTTTGACCCCCCAAAACACACCCTGAAATTCATCTCTGACAGCCAAAGCACACCCTAAAATTCAAAGTTGACCCCAAAACACACCCCAATTTGATATCTGACTCCAGAAACCCATACCCACCATGAAACTTAAACATCTCCATTACTAACCTCACAATGCATTGGAATGGCATGCGATATAAAGGCGCCTGCGTTGTTGAAGTTGCGTGGTACAGGCATTATTATGTAATGCCTGCATTGTGATGGACATCTCCTGTGCCAAAGGTAAGCGATAGACAAGCCTGTCTGTGTCCGTCTGCCCCTGGACCGCGCTCAGCACCAAGGACCCTTCCTTTCGGAAACTCCACCACAACGACGCTAGCACCCTCCTCGCCATCAACCCTGGATGCCACATCACCTGCCAGGACCAACATCTGACCATCCTCTGCAGCACCCTCATCTGCAGCCCCCCTGGGCCGTAGGCCCCCATTCTCTGATACCATTGTAGACCTCATTGCACCCCAGGCTCTCCCATCCACCGACGACATCCTACTTGGTGAAATTTAGTTTCACCTGGACAACCCCAGTGACCAGAACACCACCCCTTCCTGGGGAAGCTCGTCAACATCAGACTCAAGCATCTAGTCACCCACACCAAGTCACATAGCAGGACCCACGGTCGAGCATGTCTCCTCCCCAGCGGGAACTTCAACTACAGCCAAACCACTGGACTCTCCTGGACCGACCATCATTTTATACATCACGTCTTCACCATGCCCACCGTACACCACCACTATTATTGCCCCCTCACAGCTGGATCAAGGCCACCAAAGAAATTCTCATCACCTGTCTTAGCACCACCACTCCGCCAATGCTTACAGATGATAACACCGCAGTGCGTAAACGCCACCAATGGATCTCCAACTGCGCCGACACCCTGGCACCCCTCAAGAAAAGACCAAGGAATATCTAGCACCACGTTGTGCCGTATTTGCAAAGTGACACATGTAGGCATATGCATGACCTTGTGAAGCCCTGTGCCACATCATACCTGCTTCAGATATGATGTATGCAAGATGTGCGTTCCCACGCGTCAAGGTCTCATAGGAGTGGCACAGTGAAATCCATCAGATTTCACTGCGACTATTGTAGGACAGCACTGCGTCAGTACCTTACGCTTGCCTGAAGGAAGCAGTAATGTGTGATTCTAGCACTGACAGATACGTCAGGATTCCAGACGAATCTGTCATTACTTTCAACATGAGGCGCGGTCCAGTGAATACAGTGCATCCATGGTGTCGCAAGAAGGGCGCAGTGAAAAGTGTTGCAACTCTGTTTTGTCGCTGCGCTGCAAAACTTTTCATGACTGAGGCCCAGGAAGGCACACTATTTTATAGATGGTGCGCATTCCTGCCCTGTAGTTTTTTCGCAGGGTAGCGCAGCAGCATTGCTTGCAGCGCTGTCCAGCACCAAAACCCGGTGAAATGAGGCTCCAAGTTTATCTCCGGTTTTTAAGAACAGCTATTTTCTGGTCTTGAAAAACTGCCTCTAACTGCAGTTAGAGGCAGTTTTTTGGATCTTCCAGACTTCAAGGATTCCCTTGTAAATATCACAAAGTGGGGTTAGCAGCCGTTTTTGCACGGGAACGCCTCCCTTGCATGTCATTATCGCTAACAGAAGTGGCGATCTTTTCTATGGACGTTTTCACCAGAAAACTGCAGCTAACTGAGGTAAGCGACAGCTTGAACAGAAGGCGATAAAAAAACTCACAGCAATAATGTCAAAAAGGTGCTGCTAAGGCGACGTTAACTCCTTGTATATATGCCCCTCAGTTGCTAATCTTTCCTCCCGACACCCCTTCTGTTTACCCAGGGATCTGCATCTCCTTGGCACTCTCTGTCCACTGAAGGTTTTTTTGGTTCTGATGTACATCTCACGTAAGTATAGTATTCACTTTTACTCTTTGGACTTTCTCCCTATGTTTACCCTATTGCTTTCAACCAGTATCTATGTCACCTACTTGGTGTTTTTGACTTATCTTTTTATTGTCTTTTGAACTCTACACTGTTCACCCATCTTAATTGGTTTGAGTGCATTTTTGCAGATAATTCCACATTAAATCATTCAAAATATGAAAAACATAATTTCTCTCATTATTTATACGAATCTTTTAATGTTACTTTATCGTCTCATGGTGGTTACAATCCAGTGTGAGAGTGTCCTGCTTTCTATCCTTGCACCAAGTTGAACTTTATGTCAGTGACCTCTTGTGTGATCTTAGTTAAACTATGCGTTTGCCCTTCGACTCACCCTCATTCTCTTTAGCTTTTGTGAATACTTCCCACTGTTCTCCCCTAATATTCCGTGCTATTTTTATTATATTTGTCATGTTCTCAAGTCTGGCTTCCTGAGCACCTGGAGCTCATTACTACATTCCATGTGCCTGTTATCTAATTCTTCCATTATGCCTTTCCCCTTTTACTCAGTTAAATAGTAAAATACATGCATAAATACGTAGAGGGTTTATGGGTCACTCTCTTCATCCATTGGTCTATTCACCTCATGATCACATTCTGGTTCTGCCCACTAAAACACCCAATGTGAGGCAAAGGGTTGGTCCATTTCAGCCATTGCCGCTCTTGCATTGCGAGTGACAGAGTTTGCCAAATAATATGAGGACATCCACATAAACATAATAAGTGTACTTCAGAGCCAGGACTGGTGGGCTAGTAT
The DNA here is from genome assembly GCF_964204655.1 of Triturus cristatus. Lineage (NCBI taxonomy): Eukaryota > Metazoa > Chordata > Amphibia > Caudata > Salamandridae > Triturus > Triturus cristatus. The sequence goes on along the minus strand of NC_140592.1, from coordinate 120,252,338 downwards.
TTTACATTGCCAATTATGTTTTATTTCTATTCATTATCCTTTTTTAATGGGTTTAATAGTTGTACCTGTGTGTTTAAACTGTGGAGCCTATTTATGAAAAAGTCACGCATTGCAGTAAGTCTCCTTGCTGTGCTGCCCTGTGTGACAGAGAAAACGCATGGATGTGCTGTGCGTAAGGTAATACAGCACATTCCTGCCTTTTACGCGCCACTGGCACCCTTTTGGTAGACTAGTACCAATGAAGGTACCCTTGCACCACGGTGCAAGGGTGCCTGCATTGCATGCAGGAATGTTTTTGTGCAAGAAGGCAAACCTTCCTGCACAAAAACAATCTTGAGAAGCATATTTCTCTTTCTATATGTGCTGCAGAATGCAGCATATATAGACTGCAGCACACATAGAAAGAGGAAGTGACGAGGAGAAATAAAGATATTTCTTCTCGTTACTCCGCTGCCTGAGAAGGCATATCTTTTTAACACATTGCCAGGTGTACGAGTACTGGCAAATGTGGGAATGCATAAAAAAACATGGGACTTTCATGGGAGGACCCACACAATGCCCATGGAACACCATTCCAGGGCAGAGTACGGCAATGCAGTGATTTGGGCTGCGTTGCCTTACTCCAGATTTATGGAGTCACTCAGAGCCACACAAAGGAGCCTTGCGTGGTTTCATATATCTTGCTTAAGGTTTGCGTTGTGCATGCACCACGATGCATGGTGCAAATGTGATGCAAACCATCTTGTAAAGAGGCTCCAATGTTTTCAGGCTACATAAGCTAATAGTACATTTGTTTTTCACCAACAGGAATCACCTTTCCTAGGATGCGCATTAAAACAAAAAGAGTTTTGTACCTATTTGAAGCACACCTGCTTGCTAGGAAACATCGATTCTGTCCTATCAAAATTATAAGCAATAGTTTATTTTTTAACTTACTTAATTAAGCATAAAGGGGCAGATTTACAAGGACTGGTGCATCCCTGCCTTTTAGCAGGGATGCACCAGTAACAATGTGACACTCAATTCTACCCTTGCGCCACCACGGATGCGTTGCATTTACAATGCGGCGCATCGTGGCACAGGGATAGACAGATGCGTGTCGCATCTGATGGTGTAAGTGCGGAGCATTACTGGAGTCGTGTCGCAAGCGCAACGCAACTCCAGCAATGTTCAGGGACCGCCCATACCTAACGTGCTGCCCCACTCCTTACGCCTGGTTCAAGCAGGCGTAAGGTTTCGTCGCAGCGGCCAATGAAAAGTGATTCCGTGAAATCTTGTAGATTACACTGCGTCACTTTTACGAGGCTTTTTCCGACGGAACGCTCACCCTGCATACATTAAACCTGACGCAGGTTTAATGTGGCGCAGGGCTCTACAACGTGACGCATCTCCTTAAATGTGTCACGTTGTAAATAAGTCGCAACGTGGCACATGGTTTACGCCACCGCTGCGTCACGGAAGTGACACAACAGCGGTGGAAATGTGTCGCAAGGGGCTTGTAAATCTGCCCCAGTCTCCACGTTTAGACAGCAGGATGCTTTCTGTTTTCTTATTTTCCTTGTTTGTGGGATCATGCAAGCTTGCGAAGGTCAGACCTGCTTGCTTTGCCAAAAGTTGTTTTAATATTCCAATGCATGATACCACCACCATTGCAGGGGAAAAAACAGGGCTGATCGTCTTTGAATGGCAGAACACTTCTTTGCGCAAGGACAACCTTCTCTTTTAGGTGACGTAATTTAATGTCCCCATAATGTATTGCTTACAAGTTTTTCATTCTTACTTCTGTTTTTGATCTTAAGTCAATGCGTTCAATAGCATCATACATTTTTAGTATGCAATGACACAAAAATAGTTATTTATTGGGGCCTTATTGGACTTCTTGGCGAAGAAAATTAGAGACATATTTGTGAGTGGAGTTGCGGTGCTCTTGCACCACGCAAAATGGTGCAAGAGCAGTGCAAGTACAAAATTAGTTTTATAAAGCCACTCAAGACCACTTTGCATTGCCCTGAGTGGATTCATAAATCCGGAGTAACACATCACAGCGCAAATTGCTGTGTTGTGTTACTCTGCCCTGGGAAGGAGTTCTATTGGCATTGCATGGGGTTTTCCCACGCAACTCCAATGGTTTTTGAAGCATTCCCAGATTTACCAAAAGTGCTGGACCTGGCAATGTGTGAAAAAGATACCCCTTCTCATGGGAGGCAAAAGGAGAAAATTCTGCAGCACACATAGAAAGAGGAAGTAACAAGGAGAATGGGAGTTGCTTGAGAACACCCCAAGACACATCCATGAAACTCCTTCCCAGGGTGGAGTTACGCAGCACATCATATTTTTTGCACTGCGTTGTGTTACTCGAGATTTATAAAGCCACTCATGACCACGTATTCTGCAGCACACATAGAAAGAGGAAAACGCCACACAGGTTTTTTTGTGCAGGAAGGTGACCCTTTCTGTACAAAAACAATCCTGCATGCAACGCAGGTACACTTGCACCATTGGACAAGGGTGCCAGGAAGCCCGTTGTGCACCAGCACTGGGGAAAGGACAGGAATGCGCCATACCACAATAAATTCAGCACATTCATGCCCTTTCCCTGCAATGCAGAGCAGGAAAGGTGACGTGCTGCTCTGCGTTGCGTTACAATCTCATAAATATGGGCCTTGGATTCGAAAAGATCTAGTCGATTCAAGGTCACATGTGTTGGCAAAATTTGAGACCTGCAGAAAAAAGGCAGTTCTTCAGAGAAAATTGCACTGAATAATAATGCATTCGGTTATTTCCTATACACCCCAATGGGACGATAAATTGCCCACTAACTTGTGTGTGTGTGGCAACATTTCTGATTGAGTCGTAAAACATTTTATTGATGAACACTAAAAAAAATCATCATTCCTTTATATAAACGTAATCAGTTTCTGTCACGTTGCACTTAGGTAATTTGCCTCTGGCACTGGTCACCAGATTAGGAAGCTGTGAGAGAAATATTAACGGTAGAATAATCAGAGCTAGCTACAAAGTGGAGAAAAATAATGGCATATTGTTCTTAACAGAGAATCTTCAAGAACATGCACATTTGCACATTTTATGTAGCTCAATTGCAAAATCATCAGCAGTAATTGCAACTTGTTAATATATGGGCCTTGCTGTAGGGGAAGACTTATCCAGTTCAACTTGATTAAAAAAGAAGCAAAAACATAATTACCTAAAATTAGGATTAAACTAACTACTGCGTTTATTAATACAATACATTATCTTTCAGTGGATTTGGATATTGGCGTAATAAAATATTTCTATGCTTGCACACTGTGTATTTATTTATAGAATGATTTGTTACAGAGGTTAATAAACCACCGAATTTATCTATTCGATAACTTTTGAGAGCCTAATTGGTGAGCGTTAAGTGATTTTTCGTAATGCTGTACGCATTGTAAACTTTCTTATCCAATTTTTAAATTCTCTATAACTATTAAGTGATTGCCGAGAGAAGCTGATGTGTATTGCGGTTAAATGTATACATTTATTAAACTAGTTTATTTTTTATGTTAATGCCATTAAGCATGGTTTCAGTCTCAAGCAGCATATTATCGAATTTCATTTTCCAGGAAACTGCATACACTAAACTAAATCTCCTCCAATGAATATATGTTAATACAGTCTATAGTGCCATGAACTTGCCTGGAACCCATTTTCATAGCCCATTGAAAGTCAGAAGCAATTACTTGCCTTAATGAAGTCCCTAATAAGTCATACAGCTGTTTCTATAGCAAGATCAGGACTGCATCTTCATTGACAGACACCATGCAATCTCAAACTCATCTAGGAAGTCATTAGGCAAGGGTTAGTAAAAGAGGAACGCCCTTAATTCTGGACTTTCTTTACTACAGACCCATTCATCATAATCTCACTGGGATATAAATTACAAAAAAGTGACCACAAATGAAGCCTAATCACCATTTTGAAAGGCCTTCGGTTGCTGATGTGCTGCTGTCACCTCACTGTAAGACTTTTGAGCCTCATACACGGTGCCACTGAAGTGTCACCAGTGGTGGATGGTGGATTTGAAATGTGGTGGAGTGGAAATTCAAGATCTAACTTGTAGCAGAGTGGGGAGGCTCGGGCTAGAATTTCAAAAAAATGTATAGGAAAAAAGCCAAAGGTATACCCTTAATAATTAGTCTGTTTTCAAACTGCCCTACAGCACCTGAGCATATATTGACATACTCACATCCCAGTATTATCTGGCAGCCCAAACTGTAAGGTGATTACTCAGGCTTTGGTGACGAAGACAGCCCCATTTTTACATAAAGGAATGGCAAAACAAACGCCTTCTGAGGCTGCCACATTGAAATTTGTGCCCTTCTGACCTTAGTTCCGAGGAGAGCAAATCAACTATTCATCAAAGTATGGGTTGGACTTTCATGTCTTTGGTGAGTATGGCCCCCAAGAACACGATGCAGAAGGATGTACCTTAAAAAGCAGCATCCCAGAACAGCAATAGTGGTGGGATTGGCTAATAGGTACGTGGAGTAAACCAATGTGAAACTCTGAGGAAGGCATAAAACCTAGTAGACATTTTCATTGGTTATCAAGAGCAGCCAGTGTACAGTACCCACTGATCTAAAAAAAAGTATGTCCAACATAGCAAAAAACATTTGACCCATCAGAGTGATAGGGCCGGATTCTTGTCTACCCAATTATCTACAAGAACCCTCTCAGGTTGCCAGGATCTTTTTACTGACCAAATAGCGTAGAGGGAGTAAACACAATTATCAAAATATATCTACCGCAATTTGACATCATTAAAGGATAGAGGACTCAGAATCTAAAGTTTTCGAGATTTTATTATAAGCAAAAACATCTGAACATAAAGGCACCTCAATACAAGGCACAAAAGATAAATGGGCACTAACACAAACGCTAACCTACGAAGGATTCTCATTCGCCAAAAAATGAAAAGGATTACAGATTCTAAAAGCATCAAATAGAAAATCGAAATACTAATGTCAATACTGGGAATCATCAGTCAAAGCATTTCTGTCCCTACACTATTCTAAAGTGGCATCACTACTTAGCATTCCCTCCCAGGCAAGAGAATCCCGAAAAAGGTGTCAGAAGTGAAACTTCCTAAGAAGTCTTCACTTAGTGAGAGCTCGATCTTTGATGCTCCTTCTAGCTTCCCGCCTAAGCCTCATCTGCTCAACCCACGGGGCACTGTCCCTAATACAAAAACCCAAAATTGTAGAACACGCCCTTCGGCACACCTCTTCAGCCAGGTCTTCCTCCGGTAAATTTCCATCCAGCGCTGTCCATCTTCCATCGTCCGTTAGCTTGACCTTGGGTCCCTGGCACCTTCCATACTAAGAGTTACAGTTGCACATTCCAATGCACTCCCCTGTTGGCTCCACACCGTATCTCAACTCCTAAAACAAAGACTTATTCTCACTAACAAGCTAAATGTCCTTGCACCTGCAACAGAAACATGGGAACGAAAAACACTTTGCATCTTGAAGTTTTACATTTCACTGCATCTCGAGCCTTAACCAAAAATCCCTGTCGACCTACAAAATATAGCTAATATAAGAAACAAACAGGCCTTCTCTTCTAACGTGTATATGCGATTAGGCCTACACACTACGAAATCACATCCTAGGCATTAATTCGACATTACCATCATGTGAATAAGCAACCTACAATTTTCATTCTATCGTGACACACATTTCTCTTGTTACATTATTTTATGAAATTTAATCATCTACATTATAATGAATACATTCACAATAACTTGCAATGTTAGACTTCGCAAAACGTTATTACACTTCTAACACTTCTATGTTAAAAGTATAACAACACATTTCTATGGCACTTCTAAACATACATTGATTAATATGCGGGTGCTGACTAACGGTGAATATGATGCACCCCTACAGATCTCAGGATCGCATGGCGCTCTATCAAGAGGACCTGGACCATCCTGGCATAGTTACGGCAATGTGTTGTTTCAACAGGGACTAAGGAGGAGGTTTCAATGGGGATGAAACCCTTGCTTTTTAGACTATCTCTGACAGCAATTTCAACAAGTACTCCATTAAAAAAATTGTGCCGTTAATATATTGGTTAGAAATGTATATCAAACTAAAATGTTAAAGCACTACAATAATTGTACTCATTTGATGTAAATCATTACCAGCAATTGATTTTGTGTTTTTCTTTTTTTCACTTCTGAAACGTTTATTCTACTTGCTTGTGGGAGAAGTGCATGATCTTACAGCAGGCAAGCTGGCTAACTATTAGAAGTATACTGTAAAAATTGTTTGAAGCAATTAATAAAATACATAATACTAATGCAGATCAACCCTCCTGTAGTGACAGTAATTCGCAAAATAATTACATCAACGTGTCTCTCCATTGACATATACACCATAGGACAGCGAGAAATCTGTTTGTGAAGATAATTATTCATTTTTGCAGTTTTATATAGCGCAAACTCGACCCGAAGATATTGGAGTGTTTTACAATTACACAAGGGCATATTCATTTTTATTTTTGGGGCGTGGGATAATTATGTAATTTGCCCAGATCCACAGGATGTTGAGCCGACCCCAGACTCGGACCTGGTTCCAATGAGGGCAGCTTTCCCCCTGACACATCCTAACCCCAAGTAGATGTGTAGATTCTTAGGGCCAGACGACTTTTTATGTCCCCAATACAATGAAATATGTTGACATTAATTCAGTTGAGCAGTTAACACAACATTTCTCCAAACATAAGTAATACATTAGAACCATTAACCATATACAAAAAAATCACCATGTAAACGTAGTCTTGAAAATGTTGCACCTTTTTCTGGGCTAACACAACTTGTCCCAATCTCAGAAATACCATCTTACATCTAGTGTCTGTAAACCTGTTTTTGATCAATTTATCACAGTTCATAATTCTCTCAATAGTGGTTATTTTAGGGTTTCATGTCGTAGCTGCAAAATCCTATTTGGTGTTAGCCTGGATGCATGTTAGGACACAATCTGTTTACGCAGTTGAAACAGTGGTTTCCATCTGCCTACCCAGGGCCAGGTCAAGGGCGGTGTGATCGGTGCGACCAAGTGTTGTGACTTGTTTATACCAGCGACTGGACCAGGCGCTGATTTTGGGTGGGGGCATCGTGTTTCGAAGTATATTATAGTTTTGAACGCACCTGCTACTGCGTTCCTTGCCTAAAGCAATTCTCAGGCAACAATAAAAATGTCAAGATAACTCAGAAGAATAATGTTCTTCCTAGAGAGAGGGAAGGTTTGTCTACTGGGAGTTTTGACTCATGGTAAGGTAGCACAGAGGGTTAAAATGCCTGCTGTAAAGATTGTGTACCATTGTGCATATCATATAAATAGATCAGTGGGTTACTGCTTTTGTCTGAGAGATCTTTTGTTACTTGCAGTTTATAATAGAACAGTGAGCTATTAAGTGTCATCAAAGAGCTGCAAGCAAACTGCAAGGTACAGATTAGAGCGTTATGAACTTTTCCCCATTCTTGTGTGATCCTAATGTTGGAAAAGGGTTAATTTGGATAGAAATCCATTCTGATTATTAAAGAGAACCCCCAACCTTGGTGTTATGTTTTAAATTCTTATTTTGTGCTTACCCAGACCAACGCCTCTTAAATGATCCTGCCTACCAGTATGGGCAACATGTGGCTCCTACACCTTGTTGTCCTCTGTCTTATAACACATGTCCTTTTCACTGATTTACACACCTATGATTGATTGTCTCTGTGCAGTTTGTGTGGTGTAAAGTGCTCCAATACCCTTCACTGGTGTGAGTGGCGTAAAAAACTAGTTTAATGCATCTGAGAGAGAGTGGTTACGTACTCTTGAGGGGCACTGTTAAAGGGTAGTAGTGGGGAAATCTGTGGTGGTGGTCGTCATTGGGGGCGCCACCAAACATTGTTGCACTGGGTGACACCAGCACTAAAGCTGGCCTTGTGGAAACATTGTTTTCATTTGGAGAACCCTCAGCAAAAAAGAGCAGCTCATTACAAAAGAGTAGTAAACTAGCATGCAACGGATCTACCCTTAAAAAGAAAATGCACACCGATGCACAAATGTATATATATAAACACACACACACATAGTCACACACATTTACCATCACCCACACAGCATTAATAATATTTAACTTCCTCCGTTTAGAAGAGGTATACCATGGGGTATGAACTTGAAGAACAGGCATTGGTAAATGCATTAGGTTTCACCTATTTGCTTAATAATAAGCTTTTTTGATGGAAGTTGTAGCTTGGTGAATAGTTGTACAATAAAAGTTACAGAAAGCCTGTTCAAGTGTTGTGACTTATTTATACCAGACACCAGACAGCCAGCTCTAGGGGAAATCTGAAGTGTTCAGGATAGGAAAGAAGCACAAAGTGGCAAAGCAAAGTCTACACTTTCCTCTTTGCAGAGAACACTTGCAAAACAGAGCAGCTGCAACAAAATAACATGAAGAAAGCCTGTTGATTTCCAAGGGTAAAACTCTTCGATCAGAGCTCCTAAACTCACAGATTCATTGTTAATACAATTGGCACAGCATGAGGTCGAGTTAGCTCCCTAGCAGGACTTGGGCTCAGCTAAAGAGCACAAAGAAGCTGCAATACCATGTACCTGACACAGCGGCGATCCTGCTGTCCTGGTAGACCAGAAAAATGGGGCTAAATAGAAACAAAAGTGATGTTTATATAGCAGATTTTTACGGCTTCTCCACCCACCACCCTCACTCAAAAGTGACAAGAATGCAGCACACCATGCACACTTGCTGTGTGGATCCATTTTGAAATGGTTAACAGGGCACTGAGACACCCCAAAACCTGTTTCTATAAATTGGTCTATGGGGAAGAAGTACCGAAGCCGTAGAAAAACAGGCCAAATACTGCAAAAGAAGTGAAAAGAGCCTTTTGCCTCTCGCAGCATCCTGCCTTAAGGACCATTGAAGGTGGTTACAGCTCTGCAGAAAAAAAAAGTATGTAGCCTTGATTGGTCTGACAATCTCCAGGTAAATGTGCACATTTAAAAGGCAGTGGCCTGCAAGAGCAGGGACTTTGTGCTAAACTGAAGTGACTCATTTATTGAGGGACTTGCATTCGACCCTATCAACAAAGCCTGATTGGGTGAAGGTGCCCTAGAACTTTTGTAGACCTAATTGTTGGCGACAGTGATTAAAGAACTATTATAATCTGGAGGCTTTTACGGTGTAGCAAGTTTTAAGTCATTGCCAACGTAATGCATGTAGATCTACTCCATAAATACATATATATATATATATATATGTCGCACAAACTTCTGGGTTCCAGAAAGAGTCATGGACGCCTTGGGTTGTTGCAGCTATGTAACTTGATTGACTGCACAGCAACGCGTTCCAGCTTTCGCATTGATCACGCTAAGGGTCAGGCGTTCTTGCACACATTTTTAAACAATGAAAATAAACATAGTAAACAGACTGTGAATACACCCAATAGTGAAAATGTCAGAAAGGTGGCGGCCATCTTATCACTAAAATCATAACATACAAATTCATTCTTTACAACTCAAAAACAATATAAATGAATTTGCAAGAGACACGGTAATAACTTCTGCATATCTTATTGAATCAGCAGTTCAAGACCTCAGCTGACTGCTACATGCATCCAATCGCAATCAAATATTAGCCCAAGGACAAAAATATCTTATCTGAATGTACAAGCGCAAGTGTGCATTTCCTCATGATTGTAAATAAGAAATTATGAAAAAATACCAAATAGATCATAGAACGACCACAGGGTCTGAGCATTCAACATAAGCAAAGCCTAAGGCCGTGCTGCACAGGTATACATACGCAAGTGCGCGTTTCCTCATGATTGTAACTCAGAAAATCTGATAAAATACTGAGTAGATCATAGATGGACCACAAGGTCTAAGCAGTCAACAATTTCGCATTGGTAAAGCCTAAAGCCATGCTTAACAAAGCCAAAATTATATACAATTGTATAAAGTCCACAGGTTCATTGTCCCACAATTTTGATGGAATTTGAGGTTCATAGTTTTGCCCAAGTGGGCGAACATTCTCATCAGTGATTGTAGCGGCCTGAAACCAAACGTGTGCCCGAAACCTAGAATGTGAAAAAATGTAAAAGTTAAAATACATATTTATAAAATTTACCAGAAGACACAGCGAATAATGCAATAAATACAAGCACTCTTAATTATGTAGATGCACAGACAATTCCTCACTTGAGTTTAATCCCAAGGGTCTTAGTTTCCAGGTCAATTATATACCTCGACTTCAATTTATGTAATGTAAGTTGTCTGTTACCTCCTCGCACGTTCTCAGGGACAGCGTCAATCACAACCATTCTCAAAAGTTTCTCATTTTGAAGATGTTGCTCAAAAAAATGTCGCACTACAGGGTACTGTCTATTATTATAGCGAATCGCCCTTATGTGTTCCAGCACTCGTTTTTTTGCACAATGAATCGTGCTGCCTATATAGGCCTTGTTGCAGGGACATACAAGTGCATATATGCAATACATCGTATTGCATGGAAGCGCTTTTTTGATCACTACTTCCCTTTTCCTGCTGGCAATCACAAGTGCAGTGCAATCGATGCTATTACTGAAAGCCTTGCAGTTTCTATGGCACCGAAAACCTGCATGACTAGCCCTGCTTGGTCTGTCAATATGCGTCATAAGATTGGGACTGAGTTCATCTCTCAGAGACCGACTCTTTTTAAAAGTTATTTGGGAACCACTGTTGAGATGTTTCTTTAGGTTGGGGTCAGTTTACAATATGTGCCAGTGTTTCGTATGGATTTGGCGGACATCCTGTGCTTGCCCAGAAAAGGTAGTAATAAATCTTAACAAGTTAGTTTCCTCCTGTTTCTTTTCAGGGTGTATTAACTAGGTTCAAGTTACTGCCTCTACCTTCTTGCATGCCTCAGAGATGGTTCTACAGCCATAGCCCCTATCCCTGAAGTGCTGCAACATAATTTCCTTTTCTGTCCGGTAGCCACTTTCAGAGCTACAATTCCGTTTGGCGCGTAACAGTTTGCCAAACGAATACTGTGTTCCAGTTTTCGTGGATGGGAACTTGTTGCACTGAAAATACTATTTCCAGCAGTTGATTTTCGAAATAGTTTAGTGTGTATGGTGTGACCTATAATTTCTACTAAAATGTCAAATAACTCAGTTCTAGTTCTACTCATTTGGTAGAACCGGGTCACAAGAAAACAGTGAAAAAAAGGTTAAAAACAAGACAAAGGGGGCAGGCTACAAACACCCTAACCACCCAGGGCTGCTCATGGGGTCCCAAAAAATCTTTTTTTTAAAAAATAAAATATCGGCCGAATTTGCACTGGGGTCGGGAATCCGGCCGAGAAAATAAAAAAAAAATGAAGCGCAGCCTCCTGTGGTTCATTTAAATGAGCCCCCGGGTGGGCCAGGTCCCGGGGGAATGCCAAAACTACATCGCGGGGGCCCCCGCTGCCCCAGGAACTGCCACCTCCCCGGGGCTATGTAAATTATATGTGGAAGAGCACGCGGCCCTCCCGCAGCCCCGGGGACCGCCAGCTCCCCGAGGCTTGTTTTTTATTCTGTGGGGGCCTCATTGACCCCTACAGGCCCCGGGGACCGCCACCTCCCCGGGGCTTTTTAGAATTATTTGTGGGGGGCCCAAACTTGAGCCCTCCAGGAGCCCTTGATGGCCCTGGGGACCCCTACCCCCAGGGCCAGCTCCTGCAATGTCCCAGAGTTCCTACCCTCGGGACATTGCCATTTGCTAGGACAGGAGCCGTGCTGCTCCCGCCCTGCCATAGCAAACTCTGCTTTGCTTCATTGAAGCCAGAGCAGGGAAACCTGCTCTCGCTTCAATGAAGCAAAGCAGGATTGCTCAAAAGCAATGTCGGCTCCTGCAGGAGGCGGGGAGCCAGCGGGACTGTGGGGGCAGTGGGGCTCCCCCCACGGTCCCCAATGGAGCAGCCTGGCCCTGGGGGATGTGGTCCCTGGGGCCATAAGTGGCCTGGGAGGGGGGAAACGTGGCCGCGCTCCCTTGTGAAAAAAATTCTGCCCGGGGTGATGGGGTCCCCATGGCCATAATTCGCCTGAGGAGAGGAGCCATGCGGCCCCCATCCAAAGCATCAAATAAAAATTAAAAACAATGGGGTCCCTGGGGCGAAATTGGCCTCGGAGGGGGCCAGGCGGCCCCCTTCCCGATTTTTTTTTTTACAAAAGTGAATAAAAAAGGGTCAGGCCCTGGGGGATGGGGTCCCCAGGTCCCCAATAATGTAAAAGAAGGGGGCCACACAGCCCCCCTTGTAAAAGAAAAGCCGGCATCTAGCCGAAGGCCACGCCCCCTTTTTCCACCACACTGCAAATACTTCTTCTCAGCCTCTCCAGCTCTTCTCCTTGGCAAATGGTCCTCTTGAATTCCAGGGATGATCTAAAAGTCTAGGGTCTGGGCCCCTCTTTTTATACAGTAAATCTCTTTGTTCTCTCTTGGCCCAGGGTTCTGAGTCTGGCCCAATCCAGTTCTGAGGGGCACTTTCCAAGTTCACAAAAGCCTCCATTGTCAGTGTGAGCCCTGGCTCCAGACAGAACACAGGGGGAAGGAGCCATCATTGTGGAAGTCAGGCACAGCCCTATTCAGGTGCAGGTGCTACTCCTCCCACCACACCAAATTCAGACCAGGCCTATTCAGCCTAGCGCTGACTCATCCAGACCCGCTGGAGCCACTGCACATCCCCAGCCCCTGTCACTCCAAAACCAGTCAATACACATCCAAGTAGAGGTACACCGGATGGCTAAGCAAGAAAATACCAACTTTCTAAAAGTGGTATTTTCAAACACAGAATGTAAAAATCACCCTCACTAAAAGATGCATTTTAACATTCTGAGTTCAGGCATACTAAACTTTATTTTCCTATCTGGCTCCCAGGGGCAGTTATGCTTAAAAGATGTTATAAGCAAGCTCACCATTCTAACCTATGGGAACAGATAGCCTTAGAATAGTGAAAAACGAAATTCGTAGTATTTCATTATCAGAACATGCCACACACATCAGGGCATGTCCTACCTTTCACATACACTGCAACCTGCCCACAGGGGTACCTTGGGCCTACCTTAGGGGTGACTAACATGTAAGAAAAGGGCAAGTTAGGGCCTGGCAAGTGGGTGCACTTGCCAGGTCGAAATGGTATTTAACAAACTGTGCACAGGCACAGCATTGGCAGGCCTGAGACATCTTTTCAGGGCTACTCATGTGGGTGGCCTGCTAGTAGCATTTGATTTACAGGCCTTGGCACACTCAGTGCACTTTACTAGGGGCTTATCAGTAAATCAAATATGCCAATCATAGATAACGAGTCATAATAACAATTTACACAGGGAGCACTTACACTTTGACACTGATCAGCAGTGGCAAAGTTCCCAAAGCATCTAAGCCAGCAAAAACGAAATCCAGCACAGCATCAAAAATACAGGAGGTAGAGGTAAAATGTAAGGGGAAACCATGCCAAGGAAGCCAGGTCTAACACACTCTTTTTTTTTCCCAACTCAATGAGCAACATTAGAGGCACTTGCAAATATAGAGTAAGAATACAGCGTATCGATACGTAATAAATAACAAGTACAAAAAATAGAAATTAGTTAAAATAGACAACAGTTTCATTTCTTAACATGAATACCTCAGACCTACTATGCTACAGTGCATCTGTAGTCCGGTCCTTATCACAACGGAGCAGAGCTCAGACTTCTGTTGAGGCAGCTGTACTTGATAAGAAGTGAAAAGAAAGGAAAAATAAAGAAGAACAAAAATGGATAAAGATAAAATGATCAAAAGATAAAAGATCAGAAAATAGATTGGACGCAAAACAGCAATCAGGTAAGCTCATAAGTGTGAATGTAATTTTTCATCACTATTCATTCCATCAGAGAAAGACATCCAGCCTGCAAAATAAATCTTGATTCAAGTCTACGGGGAACCCAAGCCTTTCACCTCTTTGGGATGTTTTAGTACAGTGTCTAAGCCCAAAAATTTGACTTTGGTCCAATTGCTTTGATGTGCCTTACGAAATTGTCTGGCTGTACTGTAGCTCAGGTCGATATTGATGATAGCTCTTTTCTGGACAGGGAAGGTGGTTAATCCAATATACCATTTGGCACAGGGGCATAGTATAACATAGACCACAAAATCGGTCTTACATGTGATCCGTTTTTGGATTTTCCAGTTCTTATTTACTCTCTCAAGTTTGACATCAGATACATTACTGCTGAATCTGCATGCTTTTCAGTTCCCACAGCACTTGGAAGCCTTAATCCCTTCCAGCCAATTGGTATTTTTGGGTCTCAGGTGGCTTTCAACTAACATATCTCTGAAAGATACATTTCATATTCAATGTTGTCCATATTTTACTTTTTAACACTGGGTCCTGAGACAAAATCCTCCATCTTTTCTTGAGGATACCTCTTAGTTTGCCTGCCTGATTAATATATTGTGTAATATAACATACTACATCACTCTTCATGAGTTGTAGTGTGAAATAAACTTCTAGAGGTCTCCTCAAGTTAGATTGTGGAGGCGTAATGGGTGAGTGGGTGATTGTGTTTGTTTTGTATTTCTACTGGTGAACCTTATACAGTTTGAGTTTGCATGCAAACGTATATAGGTCAATTTTTACTTGAGCAAAATCAATCCCCATTGTAGGACAAAGAGACAGACCTAGGGGCTCATTACGATATCAGCTGAAAACCCTCAGACCGTCACCGACTAAGAATTGGGACCGACCGACTTGAGGTTGGCGGTTCTGACCGCCGTATTACAATGTGACTGAACACTGCGCGGTCGGATTCCCATTGTTTCCTATGGGAGCTCGTGTTACGCCCGACAACCAGCCGTAACACAGGCTCCTATGGGGAAATTGGGTGTGTGCAGAAAACCCTGAACCCTGTCGCAGGCACCCCACAGTGCCTACCATACAGTGCTGGAATTTACAGGGGTACCTGTAAGGCAAATGCTACTAGAAGGCCTGCAGCACTGATTGTGCCACCCACATGAGTAGCCCTGAAAAGGTATCTCAGACCTGCCATTGCAGTGTCTGTACGCAGTTGTTGACTGACATGACGACTTGGCAAGTGCACCCACTTGCTAGCCGCTAACCTTCTCTTTTTTTACATGTAAGGCACCCCTATGGTAGGCCGCAGGTACCCCCCTGGGCAGGGTGCCCAAGGGGGGCAAGGGTCCATATTTGGACAAAGGTACCTACCTCTGCCAACTAGAGACCCCATTTCTAACATTAGCTGAATAATTCTCACCTAAAAGCATGATTTCCCATTGTGGCTTACCCTTGCTTATGTTACAGACTCTCAGTATGGATGCCAGAACTTGTGATTACCTGCTCGATGTGATGCTCCCACTTTCCAGTCAGCTTAATCTAGGTGTTATACACACTGAGAACATGGCTGGGCTTCTCCTGCCATAGAGTCTCCCGTCCCACAGGGACAGGCACTTTCCTTCCTTCGCTGGGTAGGCAGGCAGGCTTCAATGTGCAAGTTAGAACCACAGACTCGAGCCTGTTTTGCAGACTCTGTGTAATGTCCAGTCACCTCTGGGAGGCTGGCTCTTATGTAGACATCAGTCATGGTCTCACACAGTATTTTAAGCATTCTGCGTAGCACTTCCTTTCTTGGTAAAGACTTCTTGGACCAGGAACAAAAAAGGGCAGTTTCGGTGCTATTTTTTTACTTATTTTCCAGATAGGGAATGCTGATCCATGATGTGAAGTCCTGGTACCGATTTGGGTTGGCTCCCTTTCTAAATGAATTTTGTGACTGTAGTATAGTCATAGCCTTTGTGCAAGCTAATGGCTCTCACAGCAGACAGTGACGATGCTGGCTTCAACCATGAGCATTCAAACATGGGTACAATGAATCATGAGAACTCTGAACCTGGCTCTCATCAGTCTTCCTGAAGTGGCAATCAGGGAAACATAAAATGACATGTGCCTGGGAAAATCTCATCAGTAGCACATTGCTTGTTCCTCATAGAATGTCTAAGTGTAGCACTGTCTCCTTCCTCCCTCACATCAGTGACTTGGTCTACATCCTCTAGCCTGAGGACTGTAAAGAATACAGTTCCAATCTATGAGGGAGCAGCATCCATCCTACATCTTGTGCCAGGCAAAACCAGGGGCAATCCACAATGGATCCCATGGATCCAATCAAAAACATTCACATTGTACACAGTCTCACTGTCATATATGAGCCACACATGCACAATGTACACATAATTGAAATGCACACTGAATGTGAGCAAAAGGGTCTGGGCGCCACATGGAATTGGAACATTTACCTAAGTGACACCAATAGACCCCACTGCTTTCTGACACAGAAAAAGGTCTGGTCAGGACTATTAATGAGTGAAAATACATTTGCTGTGACCACAATGTCTTGCTAGCAGCATAGAACAGTAAGACTAGTCCTATATTGCTAAAAGAGTCCATGCTAGGTGTGCCCCTTCTCGTTATGGAACCCATTTCACAAATCAAATACACAGTTTGCACACAGCTCTTAATCAGCAGTAGCTCTAAAATAGACACACACACTGTTTGCATTCATTTTGTACAAAAGGCCGCAGATTAAATGACCTTGGTCGACTTTTTATACCTTCTGCCACTGGTCATCCTTCCAATAACTTTCCTGTATGCAATAGCTTTAATAATATCAGTAATATTTAATCTTGTGTCATTTGGCCTCAATTTTGTATATTGAAAATGCATGTCTGCAACACAGTGATTCGAAATGTAGATTTGTTATATTGCTTTTTTGTCATTTGTATAAATCATTTCTTGGCCAATATTACAGAGAAAGACTCAGTGATGCTCAGGAGAGCTGCAAGATGCTCAGCACTGGTGCTGCTCAAATGTGAATTTACCTTGCAAAAATGAAAGACAAGACAGGAACAGGTGGCTTCAGTACACGCAGCAGCTGGAAGAACAGGCAACAGAGTCTGGGTCTGAAGACTGTCTCAAAGCACACTGCTTTTGGCCATCAATTAATACATTCCATGAAGCATTATAAAATGATTACACATTCCTTTGGTGACAGAAATCTGGGCCTAGTCACAGGGCCATACATCTGGTTGTGTGATGCGCAGGTGGGCCTCAACCTTGCCTGGGCATAATGCAGGGCCAGTGGGTACTTGTCCAAATGTCTGGCATGGGGAGCACCGGATCACTGTGTGTAATGTGCATACTGTATTCTGATTGGCTGTGTGTTCCTGACTAACTGTAGCATCTGACTTTATGGGAACATGCGCCCCTTCAACCAAATGTGTTTTATTGGTGCCAATCTCCTGAGACCATTGTGGTGTAGCTGCTTATCTGTGGGATCGATCTGGGTTTTCCTATTTGCGCGCTTGTCTAAGGTTAACATGTTCCCCCACCTTCAGCCCTAGGTCACACGGCTTGCCTGATCACATATTTCTGACTCGAGGTTCAGAGGGATGAAGGACGGGGCCCTCTAGGGCCACGCGGGTCATTTGCAACCACCTGCTATGCCTTCCCTAAAATGAAGAGTAGGCCAGACAATAGAGAATACAAACTTACTTTATTCAGTATATAGTCTGCATAGGAGTCCAGTCAGGCCTTCACCCTAAGATGTTTGCCGAGGGGACTGACGCCCCAGGGTACGCTAATACATAATAAACCCTTGTGGAGACTTCGGCCATGCCTCTAATGGAAAGCCGGGCATGAACAAAGGAGGTACAGAGAGATGAGCTAACACTGCCAGATGGGTGCACTATCTGTACTCCAAGGCCACTGTGCTGAGTCTCAGCGTCTCCTAACATGGTAGCAGAGCTGCACATCGAGATTGGAATGCAGAGAAAGAATATCGGCTAATTAACAAGTCGGGTTACAGCCTTGAACAGGAGAGAAAATAATAACTAAGTACAGTGTCTTGCTAAGGCAAGCGAGAAGAGAAATAAGGCCTAGTACGAGCACAGCCCAAGCATTCTTCCAGTAATTGCGAAATACAAAATGGACACACACAAACCAACTAAACTTATATGTTGCGAGGATAACTCAGTGGGTTACATAATGAATACAAATAGCGTTTTTTTAGCCACATATTGCTAACCATTCATTTTGGTTTTTTTGCATTGCTTAAGACCCTAAACTGTCTTTCTGATGAATACAAGGCAACTAATATGTATGTTAACTAAATAAACGAATTTTCTTTCCATATATACGCGGTCTTTTTCCAGAACAGTGGGAGACCTCTACTGTAACCGTGAGTCTATCGGTTCTCCGCACCTGAGGTTAGGGTAAGCCTTAGTGAGCTTACACCGCCAAGGTGCCTTTTTTCTTTTATATGACTAGGTCCTGATGAAAGCTTAGTGAATAACATTGACAAGCTGAAACATGTCGACCACTTGACCACCTATAGGATAAATCTGACCAAATTAACGTCAGGAGTAATTATCCTTCACAATTTTTAACATATTCCTGTGTCGACACTATTAAAATGTTTTGGTGTGCGATACATGATTTTTAAATCTTTCCTTTTTCTTTTGATTATCTTCATTCACCCATCACCTCACTTTTTCAAGTCTGAAGTTGTTGCTCCGCCTTAATTTCAAGCGTCGAAGCACACCAGAGGCGCACAAGGCCCCTCTGGCTAAAACCCCATGATGAAGCATGTCACCAACTATGTTGGTGAGTGAGGGTTTTATTTTTCATCAGATGGATTCTGTTTCTTTCACACTTTACCCAATCACATAGAGAATCACCGTGAGTTTGATTCTCTTTTTCGTCACGCTCTTTTGTTGTTATTACATTGATTTTGGGGGACCAAGAGTGTGGATATACCCTCTCTCTCTTGTTGTTTATACTTTGTGGTAAGTGGACAGCGCAAGGTAAACAGGAGGCAGGAGGAAGGAGAGATATCACCGGCCAGACCACCCCCTAGGGAGCCAAGTATAAGCTTGTTCCCCACAGATGAAATATACATTTCGAGGTGTCAGTAAGGGTGGACTACTAGTTGTATTCAATTGTTAGGTATAATTAAAATGACTCTCTCCTACGGAAACATTCCCGACCCTTGAACACAGAAACTAGCTGTTGCATTTATCAGAGGAACAGGCATAGCTTTATCTTCAGTGATATTACGCTTTTGGAAACATTTAAAATATTCGGTGACATAGAATCCTTGGAAGTCTAGTACTTCATTTCGTAACCAGGTGACATTTTTGTTGACTGTGAAAACATTCATACAGGCGTCAGGGTGTATGGTACCCTCCCTTCCATCTGCCCCAGGTGTATATCCTTGATGTACCACTATATAATCTAAAATGGCCTCATAGTCAGCCTGTGTCATTTTCATTGCATCCGCATAGTAATGCATATAAAGCATAGATAGTAGTTGAAACAGCTACCTAAATAGGACAAAGGCACCAATATCAGTAGGTCATTTTTATGCATAACTGAGGGGAGCAGTCCACATACCCAACACTTTGTGGCATTAGTAGTGCTATGTACTTGATGAAGCATTTGGATGAATGCATTCTGAGTGTAAGTTTGTCTATGTCTTTCTTTATGGGGGCCAATGTAATTAACGAGGGCTCAGCTGGAACCGGGGTAGTCCCTATCACAGTATGCACATGGTGTTGTTCCTCTAAATACCAGACTACTCCAAATAATGTTATCATCACCAGGAGAATGAACACCACCACCACTACCCTACTTCAAATAGACCAGCTAAACCACCCAGGACCATTGTGCTGCATTGGAGAAGTCACTGGAGGCTGCTCCTCTCTCATCTTTGCATGACTAAATGGGTACATAGAAAATACTTTTAAGAATTGGAGCCACTAATACAACCAACCAGAAGAGTATTCTTCCTTCCTGTGTCCGTTATGAGCCTCACAGGCAGGCTCCTATTGTTCATCAAGCACTACCACGGAGGAGCTGCATGATCGCAGCCCTTGATGCAAAGCAATCTGCGGCCCTTACTCAGAAACAAATCCTTCTTCTTTAAGGATAGGACAACCTCCCTCCTGGGCAAATACCCTCAACGATCCTGTCCAGGGCAGTGCACCAGTGTTCTAGCCGCACATTGTACCTGGTACGCCGAGGCACTTCTTCATCCACAAACAGAGGCAGGAATTTACATTCAGTTGAGCCCCGGGACTCAGGTGTTTGTACACCAGGAGCTGGAGCATCCAGGGTGGCCCTTATCTCAGGGTGGATTGCCTCGAATAAGGCCTCTTCACTCTCCTTGTCCGTCTGCGCCCCTCTCAACTGTGCGTCAGAGAAAGGGACAAAGCGAGGCACCAGTT
Organism: Triturus cristatus; assembly: GCF_964204655.1. NCBI lineage: Eukaryota > Metazoa > Chordata > Amphibia > Caudata > Salamandridae > Triturus > Triturus cristatus. Next base: position 120,231,990 of record NC_140592.1, on the reverse strand, counting down.
CACCTTACTGGTCTGCGATCCTGTCCTGAACCCACACGTCGTATGGAAACGGTAGGGGCACCTTTTTAACGTGTGAGGAGTGCACCCAGTGTTTCCGGCCTTCTAGCTTGACAGCTGTACGGGTGGCCAGCAACACCTGGGCAGGTCCCTTCCACCTCGGTCCCAGACAGGTCTTGCCCTGGAAATGTCGAACCATCACATAGTCCCCGGGCTGTAGTCGATGCCCAGGCCCCTCTGGTACTGGTTACAAAGTGGTGTGTCTTGTTCAAAAGTGTGTCCACAGCATGAGGTACCATAACTGTGAGGATAGATATCGCCGCCGTCACGGCAGCTCTCAGGCAGCTCGGGAGCGCTCTAGCGACATTATCAAGGATAGCAGAGAAGTAAGTGCAGGGTCTCTGCTTACCACTGAAACCCTGTGTTAGGACAGAAAGCACGCAACCGTCCGCCTCATGTACATAGAGCACAAAAGGCTTCTGGTAGTCAGGAGTACCAAGCACAGGAGCAGAAAAAAGCACAACCTTTAATTGTTCAAAAGCTTGCTGGCATGCAGATGTCCAAGGTAGGGGTTCATGCACATCCTTGCTGGTGAGGTAAAGAAGGGGTTTTGTTAGTAAGGAGAAGTTTGGGATTCAGTGCCGACAATACAAAGTTATCCCCTGGAACGCGCGTACCTCGCGTTGGGTCTTAGGAACAGGCATATTAGTAATAGCAGCTATGCGCTCAGGTGTTAGTTTGCAACCCTCCTTCGACAGTAGGTGACCTAAGTAGGTGACCTCCTGTCGACAATTTAGATAAGGACACCTTGTGTCCATGGTGTGCCAAATGTAGTAGCAACATAACTGTGGCCTCTTTACATCCTTTTTCAGTATCTGAGGCCACAAGGAGATCATCAACATATTGCAGCAACACATTACCAGGGGAATGTTCTAAAGAATCCAATTGTGTTTTCAAATTCTTGGGCTTTCTGTATAGGCTTGTGGAGCACAACAGAATCTAAAGCTCTGACCATCTATTGCAAATCCAAACAGATGTCTGCTATCTGGATGGATTGGAATGCTAAAGAAAGTGTTTTTCAAATCTATCACTGAAAAGAATTTGGCTGACGGGGGAATCATGGTCAGGATTGTGGTAATGTCAAGGGCCACAGGATACTGGGGAACCACAATTTTATTAACCTCTCTAAGGTCAATGACGAATTGATAAACTGCAGGATGAATATCAGAACAGTCCAAGGGTGCCTATTTTAGGATAGGGAGAATAGGGCTATTGCACACATTCACTGCTGTCTCTTCAACCACACCAGACTTAATCAATTCCTGCATTATTTGCAACAAGGCCCTCCCTCCTGTCTGCGATATCTTGTATTGGGGAATTCAGGGCAATCTGGCATCATCTTTGATCTGGAAAGAGACTGGCGGGATCTGAAGCAACCCCACATCAGTATTACCTGTAGGCCAGAGCGTATGTGGCACATCTCAGAACTTGGGAGGAAGGTGGGCATCTTTGGCGAGGCATTGTTTAGTGAAGGCCACTTGCAGGCCAAGAGTATCCCTGGGCGTAGTTTGCGAAGTAGCGCTACGCGTAGCTACGCGAAGTGCACTTTGCACTGCGCTAGCTACGCATAGCTTCGCAAACTGCGCAGTGCACTGTGCAAGATGCTGTTCGCACTGATTGCACAGTGCCGGATGCTTGTCCGCACTGTGCAATCAGTGCAAACTGCATCTTGCACAGTACAAGCGGTCGTTTTCTGCCGCTCGAGTAGATTTCTACTCGAGCGGCAGCTTTCTCAACGCGGACTGGTAGTTTCTCATCGCGAGCGGTCGCGAGCATACGCGACCACTCGCAATGAGAAACCTGACCTCCCCGCGTTCAGAAGCTCACCGGGAGGTTTATTTTCCAGGCTCGCGATCGGCAACTTGATGTTGCTGATCGCGAACGAGGAAAAAGTCTCGCCAGGATGTCATTTTGCTTGCTCGTGGTCGCCAACTTGACGTTGAGGACCACGAGGAAGCAAAAAATGACCGCTGCACTATGCTACGCTACGCGTGTTTGCACTGTGCTACGTGCAATTCGCGTAGTGCGAAGTAGCGCAAACTTCTCAAACTACGCGAGCGTAGCGTAGTGCTTTGCCCAGGCTTAGCCAAGAGTCATGTAAACACTATCTGGAGAACAATAAATTGTCCCATGCAACCTTTTTTTTACAGATCCAGTCCTAGTAGGATCTCTCAACAATTTGACGTCAGTAGGAATGGTGAGACAACCATGAAATGGCCAATAGTCAAGGCAAGAAGCTTGGAAATGGGGCTAACAACTGGTACGCCTGAGAAACCCACCAAAATATTATTTTGGCCAGACAGAGCTGCCCCCGGGACCAGTGAACAGGAAACAGAACTATTCATAGCCCCTGTATCAACTAAATTCTTTTCAGTAGTACCTTTTAAATCTGCAGTAACGTAAGGTCCACATTGATCTACAGGCACCGGAACTGGTCCCTTGCCCTGCCGCTGACTGTCCTAACTGTGAGACAACCCCTGTCACTTCGTCCATATCATAGTCGTCATGATAGTATTGTCTTCCCCGAGGGTCGTCAAAATAGTTCCCGCTCTGTCTATTGTAAGACAGGCTGCATTCCCCCTCGACCACTTCCACCACGTCCTCGTCCTCCGAAACTCCGACCTCATTGAGCCCCACCTCTCTGCAACAACTCCGGGCACTCGTTTTGCGAGTGTCCCTCTTTCTTACAGTACACACAAATCGGTTGGGTCCCACAGGTGTACCTGAAGCACCACCTCTGCTAGCTCGAGGTGGCTGTGGACCTGAACCCGAACCACATCCTTTTCCCCCTCCTCTTGCAACTTGCTGCATCAACACCCTCATCTTCAAATCTTTCGACTTCTTCTCTATCTTTTCCTTGTCCTCATTTTCTCTATGCTCATAATACTGCACCATACTCAATATGACCAACAGGTAGGAGGTCGTCCAGGTACTCTCCGAGGCCTGCAACCTAGTTGCAACCTCAGGGGGCAAATTGGTGACTAATCTGTTCACAAACAAACAGACACCACCCTCTTGTGACAAATCCTTACCACTGAAATCTAGAAACACCCCTGCAAATCTGGTAAAGAAATCCAACACACTCTCATCTTTCTTCTGACGACATGCAGTCAACTTATCCCAATCTACTCTCTTCAGTGGGAGTGCATATAGGCGATAATACTCACCGGTAAAGCTAATAGCTCTGTCTTATCCCATGCTTTGATCTCGTCCCATGTGTCACCCAGCTCCAACGCATGGTCCTGCGTGTGGACCTGTCTCCATATAACCACCGGTACCAACAAGCCGAAAAACAGCTCTATGTCAGCAAGCGTCATCACTGTAGAGGAGGCCGCCTCTGTCAATTCCTTGTAATAGGCAGTGTGGTTTTTTCTTGGATCTGGCAACTGACTCTATAGGGAAAGGACCTCGCTCCTTTTCCAAGGAGTGTAGATCCATTGCTCTTAAAACCGAGCGCCGACTCACGGTCTTATTACAGTATCCATGGAGTCGCGCAGTTCTGGTATTTCAGGATGATAAATTGGATGGACTTACCTCGTGGGGTGCTGTGTCCCTATCATCGGAACCTTTTGAAGTAACCTGCCTCGGTAACCCATTAGTGTAGTCACATTGCTAAAAACCTCATTTGAGGCCATGTCCGTAACATATACTATTTCTTGCACTACGTAACATGTACTCGTATGTCATAGATAATCTGCGATGCGGTACCCTGGAAACACTGTTCCCACAATTCTATCAGTGTGCTGAACATGTGCTTAAGGGCATGCTGCTGTATGAAGGGCTCATAATCTTTCATAACACTCCACACATCCTCCACACTATAGATCGGGTGCCGGGCCCATTGGGCTGCCTGATTCGCCACCATCTGTTTCTCCTCAGTGCCCACAGCAGAGCACACTCACACTTTTTCCATGTGATCTTGCGCTGCTGCCCAGTTAGCTCTGGGAATTCCACGTGCAGGCGTTTCAATATTCAAAGGTGTTTGTGGCGTTACACTCACAGGGGAAGGGACGGATGCAGAGACATCATCTAGGGAGACAGAGTTGTTGGGGTGTAAGGGGGTATAGAGGATGAGACAGAGCCAAGAGACAGGGCAGGAGAGTGAAGAGACAGAACAGGGAAAGTAACAGCGTCCGCCCCTGTGGCTGGTGGAAATACAAGGGAGGCAAGTGGGGCTGGGGCTGAGGCAGTAGTACTAGAAACAACTGCATCAGTGGGAACAACCCAAGGGCTGAGGGCTAGGATGTGGGGACCATAGGGTATACCCACTGTGGAGCATAGCGTGGTGGAGGGCGAGAATCCAAGTGTTTCTCAACTAGCTCATCCTCCTCCTTAGTAACATAACACTTGTCAGTCTGAAGCAGGAATTTCCTATCTGTGCACTCTATGCCTTTCTCCGTCTTTTCTCTTTCATAGGCTACCGCCTTTTGCGTAATAGTTTGTGTCTGCTTCCTTCGAACCTCTTTCTCTGCTCGCATGCATCGCTGCTTTGCTTCTTTCTGCCACACTCTCAAAGAGACAAAGATGGACTTTCTACTCCTTTTAGCAAACAATTTGTCCTGCAGGAAATTTATTTTTTGTTCATCTAACGAGCCAGTAAGTGGCCATTGCAGCTCAGCATTGTCCCTCGTATATTTATTCCACAATGTGCTAAACAAAATAGGGCCAATACCATGCTTGACACATATGTCAAAATTTGGGTACCCTCCGAAGGTCCACGCTGACTCTCTTCCAACCGAGCATCGGTAGAGCAACATCGACATCCGAAACATCCTAACTTACTTAAACAAGGCATCTTAATATAAGACACACACACTGTCCCTAACGGACAACACCAACAAATGCAAATAAGAAAAATAGAGTCGCTCAAAACATCAAACCCAATTGTCCAGAGAACATAGTCGCTACTCACTCAGCCCAACATTTCACCAGCAACATCATCGCTGTCGGTCCACAGACCACACAGCACCCAGACACGCAAAGGAATCACACATCAGCCCAGAGGATGCATCACGTTCAAGACACAGACTAAAGACTGTACCAAGTTCAGGAGAACAGACTTTAGCCCCGAACCTTTTTTTCAAAACACAAGCCGAATTACCGATTGGTCCGTCAGACTCCTCGCAAACAAATTCTGTGTCGTTTACAAGGGCCCGCAAACCCAAAAAGTACAAACCAAGACGGTATTAAACCGTACCAAGACACAGCCCATCGACTCGTGTCGTTCAAGCAAGGCAATTCAAATACTGCAGACAAGACAGTCCGAGGACTGCATCAGGACACAGCCCAAAGCCTCATGCCAACCAAGAATGGCATCATTTTCCCAAGAACCAAGTCACTCACCTGTGGCACTCAGGTTGAGTCAAGTTATTCTCCACTGCTGACTCTTCAGACCAAACGGTCAGCTCCAAGGTTTCGCCTTCTCAGGACCCCAGCCGTGGACCACTAGCCAAGGATCTGCCCGATCGGAAGGGCGGGGCAGCTGCAAGAACCAAGCTCGGTCTTGTGTATATGGGGCCCGATCCGCCTGACCGACCAGACACCACCCGGCCCCAACAACAAGATTACGGGTGAGGAGATCACTTTGCGAGGTCCCTGTTCGGGCGCCAACTGAAGGAGGGGCCCATTACGGTGACGCTGGTCATTTACAATCACCTGCTATGCCTTCCCCAACATCAAGAGTCGGTCAGACAATAGAGAATACAAACTTAATTTATTCAGAATACACTCTGCACAGGAGCCCAGTCAGGCCTTCACCCTAAGATGTTTGCCGAGGGGACTGACGCCCCAGGGTACGCTAATACATAATAAACCCTTCTGGAGACTTCGGCCATGCCTCTAATGGAAAGTTACTGGCTTGAGCCGGGCATGAACAAAGGAGGTATAGAGAGATGAACTAACACCTGCCAGATGGGTGCACTATCAGTACACCAAGGCCATTGTGTCAAGTCTCAGCATCTCCTAACGTGGGAGCAGAGGTACACATCGAGATTGGAATGCAGAGAAAGAATATCGGTTCATTAGCAAGTCGGGTTACAGCCTTGAACAGGAGAGAAAATAATAACGAAGTACAGTGTTTTGCTAAGACAAGCAAGAAGAGAAATAAGGCCTAGTACGAGCACACCCCAAGCATTCTTCTAGTGATTGCGAAATACAAAATGGAGTCACACAAGCCAACTAAGCTTGCATGTTGCGAGGATAACTCAGTGGGTTGCATAATGTGAATACAAATAGCGTCTATTTAGCCACATATTGCTAACCTAACATAACATGTGTAAGTGCACAACCGGAAGGGGAGTTTCAAACTTAACAGGAGGTCATATTGGTTGAATTTAGCAACAGCGATGCAAGTTCTTTATTATGAACACATATATCATGGTGTACAATGACATTGTATTTATCAATATTAACAATGGAATGGCTTCCAATCATCATAAAAAAGAAGTAATAATGAAAAATGAAATGAAAAGAAAACAGTTGTCATTGGAAGATTGGGAGAAGAAGGTTATCTTAACATGAGGAAGTGTGAAATACCTAGAACAGAGGCAATAAATAACGCAAAGAGCAGAGTGCTTCATCCATTGGCCCCATGGTAACAGTCCAGACCGAAATGCCAGGCCAGGCCCTCCCTGGACCGGAAACAAGCATCCTGGGACCGGTTTCAGGGTATGTCACCCTTCTTCAGCCAGGCTAGCTTAAATCCAGTGGCAAAGTGAGCAAGGGACTGAGGTCTGGGCATACCCATCCCACTTAGGGCAAAAAGTGTTACAGCAAACAAATGATGGAGGGAATGCTGACAATGCAAACATTCTCCCCCATGCAAAGGATCTGGGTTAAATCCATCGTTCTTTTGCCCACTCTGCCACCCCAGATTGGATCCGGCCATGTGCAAATGGCAGTTTGGGCTGGACTGTTCCCATGAGGCACAGGGTCAAGACTGATTTGCATATGGCTGGGTTCAAATTGGAATGGCATAGTGAGCAAAAAACATGATGTATTTAGGCCGAGATCTCTGTACTGGGGTGAATGTATGACATTGTTCTGCATTCTGTCCATCAACTGTTATTTTTGCATTTGTCACCCCGAGTGGGTCGGGTATGCTCAGACGTGAGTCCCGTGCTCTCCATGCCACTGGAATCAAGCTATCTTGGCTGAAGAGGGGTGAAACCCCGAAACTGGTCCTAGGATGCTTGGTTCCAGTCCAGGGAGTACCTGGCTTGGCAGTTCAGGCTGGACTGTTCCCATGGGGCACAGGGTCAAGACTGATTTGCATATGGCTGGGTCCAAACTGGAATAGCCTCGTGAGCACAAAAACGATGGATTTGGGCCCAGATCTCTGCACTGGTGTGATTGTATGATATTGTTCTGCATTCTGTCCATCTACTGTTGTTTTTGCATTTGTCACCCCGAGTGGGTCGGGTATGCTCAGACGTGAGTCCCATGCTCTCCATGCCACTGGAATCAAGCTATCTTGGCTGAAGAGGGGTGAAACCCTGAAACTGGTCCTAGGATGCTTGGTTCCAGTCCAGGGCGGACCTGGCTTGGCAGTTCGGGCAGAACTATTCCCATGAGGCACAGGGTCAAGACTGATTTGCATATGGCTGGGTTCAAACTTGAATGGCATGGTGAGCAAAAAAACGATGAATTTGGGCCCAGATCTCTGTACTGGGGTGAATGTATGACATTGTTCTGCATTCTGTCCATCAACTGTTGTTTTTGCATTTGTCACCCTGAGTGGGTCGGGTATGCTCAGACGTGAGTCCTGTGCTCTCCATGCCACTGGAATCAAGCTATCTTGGCTGAAGAGGGGTGAAACCCCGAAACTGGTCCTAGGATGCTTGGTTCCAGTCCAGGGAGGACCTGGCTTGCTAGTTCGGGCTGGACTGTTCCCATGAGGCACAGGGTCTAGACTGATTTGCATATTGCTGGGTTGAAACTGGAATGGCATGGTGAGCAAAAAAACGATGGATTTAGACCCAGATCTCTGTACTGGGGTGAATGTATGACATTGTTCTGCATTCTGTCCATCAACTCTTGTTTTTGCATTTGTCCCTCCATCATGTGCATAATGTGTACCTTTGGAGCTGCCTGAGAGAATTGCCCTGTCCCTGACAGTGTCTATGTCCCTGAGATAGTCAGTTTCTCTACATCATGGGTGTCCTTCATGATTTGTGCCATTATGTGCTGCTGGGAGAAAGGTACATGTTCTTTCCAGAATTGCCTAATCAAACCCACAACTAACTGTACAATATCAGCAATTCACTCCATTGTAAATCTCAAGGGCATTGGAGATTGGCATGTTTAAAAGAAATAGTGCAGTTTGTTTGCGCAAAGAGTTGTTAACAAAACACGTCCTTACATTTTCATTATGAATCCTTCAGCTTCCGTCATGAATAAATTTGCAATAGAAAAAAAAGTACCGCAGAAAACTGGATTTACCTCAATAGTCAGATGACTTCACTTCTGTGTAAAAACGTTGCTCAACCTAAACCATTGCAATACCTCTGCTTTTGTATAGGATGTACAAAGTGATACCAATGGGGATGATGGACGGAGTGTTTGAGCAAATCAAACACTCACCCCCAGTCAACTGATCTGGGTTTAATCCATCATCATTCTTTAACTCACTCCACCACCCCAGTTCAGACATGGCCATATGCAAATCAGTCTGACCCGGTGCCTCAAGGGAACAGTCCAGCCCGAACTGCCAAGCCATGTCTTCCCTGGACCGGAAACAAGCATCCTGGGACCGGTTTCGGGCTCATAACCCTCATCAGCCAGGCTATCTTGAATCCAGTGGCAAAGTGAGCAAGGGACCCACGTCTGGGCATACCCTGCCAGCTTAGGGCGAACAAAGCGATACCAAAGGAGATGATGGTTCTTTTTGCATTTGTATAGGTTGTGACAACGCAGAAGTGTATCAAGTCAATATAAACTCCTTAGTCACTATGACCCACATTCACTACGACTCACACAGTGCTGCGTTGTGTAGCATTACACGGTCATCATTGCGTTGTGCTGCTTTCATCCTCATGTAAGTGCTGCCTTCACTAAATGATGCGCCATGACGCAGGGGCGATGGAACCATGACGCAGCATGATGTAAAGTTGTTGTTGTAGCGTAACAGGCTGTGACACAGCTCCTTCTTGTGTGACACAAAGCTAAATTGCATGCAGCAAGTTAGAATTACGTGAAGCCAATCGGATTTGTGTCAAGCAGTCGCCAATTGCGCCACGCTTCACTTCAAAATGTGACGTATCTCCAGCTCGGTGGTGCCCGTACCCTCCACTCAAGCAACCAACTCTGTTGAGATGAGTGATGTCACCTGCCCCTCTAATAAAGTAAAGTCCTCCTGGAGTTTTGAGCCTTCTCCTGTGGTCAGGGCAGCCTTCAGTATCCTGGCAACTTTTTCCTTAGTCCTGTGCTTATGATCCTGCCACCTTTTCTTGCATTCCAGTATAGTCCTTCGTGATGGTGCTACAGCATTCACTTTTTCTACTATTGCTTGCTATGAAGCATCATCCTTAGATACAGGTAATTTGGAGGTGACAGAGGCATTCTTCTTGATTTGTCACCTCTGTAAACAAAATCAGTTTTTCCTTTTCTGTAAAGTGGAGATTCCTGTTCTATGTTGGCTCCAGGGGAGCACCTCCATGGCCTGCTGGACACACTTAGCTAGCAGCTTCAGTCATATTTGTCGTGTTGTTAGAAGGACAAATGCTTAGAAATACCTCACCTTCTGCTCAAAATAAGTGTCAATCAAAGTCATTACTCACAAGTAGTCAGTTTACAGGGACTTTGTTTTGACCCTCACCATATTAGTAACATTTTTAACATTGAAATGTGTGAAATAAACAAATATATGTTGTGTATATGTTTTTAGTCCACAATGTTGCAGATTGCCACACAATGCAGCACGCAAAAAGTGTATCATTGTATCAAAGAAAGAGAGCTGAACAGGGTCTTCAATGCCAAGAAACAGTGCACTTCTTTTCTTTCTAACCAATGTGTTTTTGTTGTTTCCTAGTGCCAGTGCAGACACCCTAGAGCCATGGCCCAAGGGTGCCACTGTTTTATTCAGGATAGTTTATGTACCTGAAGGTGCATTTAAACTATCTTTTGAGGCAATGTTGTTTTACATTGTGCGCTAAATAATGTATCACACATGGAAAGAAACAATAATGTTAATAATGTTGAGCCAAAGAAATGAATTGTTCGTCTTACCCCAGCCTCAGTGTATTATTTTTTCTATGAAATCCTTTTTTACAAGTCTGTGATGATGTGGATGTATGTCTACATTACTGAGTATTTGCATGTGAATGTTCCAGACCCACCTATGGTATTGTGTCCACATGCAAAGTATGGCTATGCAGCACCAAAGTATTGCTTTTATCAACACGGTTGCAAGCCATATAGTTAAAAGATAGTGTGTATGATAGTTTACACAAGAAGAAACCTAACTTTGACACGTGCTAGTGATATTAAGGAGATGTTACATTGTGAGAGGTCTGTTTTAAATCTTTTGCATCATTATTTTTGAGTGCATCTCAATACTTATGTAATCTCAGAGCCATTATTTCAAAGATAATATGCAGTTCAAGTTGTTGTGCTGTGGTGTCTGAAGATGGGAGTGAACAATTGTGTTATATCTGCTAATATAATTTGGGCTTGTTGTGCTGTGAACCTGTAGCGGTGCACCTTATGCTGCCATGCACTAACACAGACACATTCGATTCATAGTGCAAGTGTGTCTGCCTTTTACTTATCAAAAGTTGCCTCCACATTTAGAAAACAGAGAAATGAAAAAACAACATGTTACAGATGCCTCAAGCAGGTGCATTTATTTCTTATTATAATTGCTATATGTCAATAGTTGAACATAATTATTCTGACAAAACCCATGTGTGGTATGTATGTGAATACCAATGCACTATCAATGGAACTTACCAGTGATGCAAAATCAAGCATGGGAATGGATTGTGCAGCTTTGACTTTAATTCGATAATTAACAAATGTAAATACTTATTACTGCATGATTTTAAAAGTCTACACAACGCAGTGCATTGACAGAGAGTATGTAGCTTAGAGCAGATCTAAGAATGGATATTAGGATACTTAATAACATCTCATCTTAAGACTCAATCATGAGTATAAATTTAAGTAGACTAATAATAAGCAAGTCTGTAAATGTTATTACCGCCTTTTGTGTCTAAATTAATGTTGACAACAGATATTTCTGTGTATCTGGAACCAGGTATAGGGGCATATCTATTTGCTGGTTATTTTCACTTCAACACAATGCTCTCCCAGTCTATGCTACAGGCTGGGGCCTGTTTTGTTGGCAGGAGGCCTATGCTGGAAAATGTTGGCTTGTGCTCCCCAACTGATCAGCGCACATTCCCATGACAACTCCACCCACCGATATGACATCAGAACACATGGAGGCATGCCATCACTTAGCAACTGTTTCATGGGTGACCAAATTCAGGATTGCAGGATAAGAGAAGTGATCTATGGTGTTATTGTTATTAGATGCTCTTTATCAACTGAAACCATACATTGCAGAATTGGCTTTCTTTTGTCAACCCTAATCAGTTGCCTAGTGGGTGTTATGGTCTTTGCTCACTAACTTCACCTAGGCTGAAGATGGAGTATCATGTGATCCTGTCAGAAACAAGCGCCCTGTTCGATTTCCAAAAGCACACCGTTTTTCGAGTTTACATTGTCGTCCCCATATATCACAAACACATGAAGTTAAAACAATTATTCCTACAGATTACTCAGATATATATTATTCAGATAATCATTTAAATTCTGTATTTAAAATATATTTAACAACTTTAAAGTTGTCAGAATATCCATTTGGGTCATTTTGCCCTACCTTCATGTGAATACATTTGAAAGCCAAATTTGAGGTTATTACTGTTTTCTTTATTAAGGAATGTTGTTGGGTACAAGGCAGTCCAATTGGCATGAACTACAGTATGAAGTGTCTAGCTTAAAAAGTATTGGTGTCTGGTACTACCAGGTTTTCCACCAGAAGTCCTGTTAGTGTCACAGTAGTAGGTTTGCTTCCAAGATGCTGAAGGTGAGCAGGCAGGGGTGCATCAAGACAGGGAGGCCTGAGTAAGGGCAAATTACTGCACTGCCTGTAGCTATTCCTTCTTTCTGGATGCAGATGACCTGGAGAATGAGGGGTGGAAGGGTGTCTCCATAGCAAGTTATTTCAAAGAAGGTGCTTAAGGTTATTTACTCATCAAGGCCAATTCGCCCAAGAATAAACATTGATCACAAGTGAAGTTTGTGATGCCAGGCATCTGGCTGCCTCTCCATGGCCTAGTCTCCTGTATCTCATAGTTTTTATACATCATCCAACTCTTTCAGATTAACCTTCAAAGCTATTTTTGGCCATACAACAAACACAAAAATGTAGGGAAAGGTACCTGAGCAAATCATTGACTGTCAATACTACTAGACTGGATTTGTTACATTATCATTATATCATTATTGATACTATTTTCCAGAGAGATAGACAACCAATCAGTTCACCCTCACCAGCACAGGGTGGGGATTTATTTATTTTTCTAAATATGATGACTGCTCTGGTGTTACTGCCTTATACTCTGTCCTTAACTAGAACGCAAACAAGTCAGTACCTAAAATGTGTAAGTAGTCTGCCAACAATAAATTTTACGAAAGGGAATTAATTGATGATTCACCACAAATAACAGTGTTAAAGTACCAGTCATTCCTCCACGCACCATGGTCAACATGTTTCAGACTCATTCATCAGTCAAGCACTTTCTTCAGGATGAAAGTGTGGTATTATTCTAATATCAAAATGACGCTTAATAGTGATCACAGGACAATACATTGAGATAGATGTGTCATGCCATTAACACATAACAGGTGTATTTGTATAGCGCACGTTCACCCCAGCAACGGGGCATCTTGGCGCTGAAATAACAGATGTATATTGTTACCCAACTCAATGGTACTCATTTTATCGACCTCAAATGGATGAAAGGCTGAGTGGACCCGCCAGGATTTGAACCTGCGACCATGCGGTTGAACACAGGCCCCTGCAGTGGATGCATTAGTTCACTGAGCCACCATACCCAGCATTCTACACCACCTGAGGTTGGAGAGGACAGGAGACACAACCTATCAAAGCACTTGCAGCAGTAATAATGCCTTAAGGAATTAACCACTCCAACCGCGACTTCGCAAGTTAGAGAAGTGTCCTATTAGCACCTAGGACTTTCACATTGGATAGACCATTAAGAAGTGATAGGGCAGTTTGCTCCATTAGTTGTACGACAAGTTCTTCAATTGTATTAAATGTATCTGGAGCACACCTATCTCCTGAATGCCCTCTCTGGTTTGAGGCTGACTAAGATATTAGGTGATAGTTGAAGGTTTTCGGTGCAACTTGCTCTTCTGTCTTTTTACCATAACGTTGTCAACCAATATTTGGGAACAAGTGCTGATACATTTACAAATGTATGATCAAGCTTCATTAGATGATTTTCAAACAAGGTTCTTTCAACAGTTTCCTAAAAGTGAATAATTTGGCAGCATATCCAATATGAATAGGAAGCTTATCCAGGACCTGGGAGACTGAAGATCACCGTGGCTGAATGTGAATAGGTATTAATTGGTTAGGGGACAGCCAGATAAAGCATATAAGTAGAACAATGAGACAAAGCCATTATAAAGAGATACCAAAGAGCTTGGATAATGAAAATAGCATGACAAAAAGATGGCAGCTACGAATACGCAATATCTTCAAGAATTTTAGATAGCGAAGGAAGCAAAGGGATAAGACAGGCATTAGAGACATCATTAGGATCAAGTAAATGTTTATTAAGTAAGGGGAGTATGAGAGCAGTGGTATTGAAAATATGAAAGATTCCAGGAGAAAAAGAAATATTAAATAGAGAAACCAGATAAGACAACACACAAATATAGATTTAACCAACATATAGTATAATGGATCAGTAGGAGAAGTGCTAAGCTTGGCTTTTGTAATAGAGGACAGCAAAGATAGGCTGAAAGGCAGGTAAACGCGGGTTTGGAGAAGATGACACAGAAAACAGATAAGAAAAAGCAATTGAAGATGGCATAGTAAGCAAAGATGCAGATGACAGAGAAAAACAAGCACAAATATCATACATTCTGGAATTGAATTACATGACAAGATTATCTACGCTACTGGTGGAGCAACTGGAAAGATCAGGCATGTAGGAGATTGTAACCAATTAAATGTAGAAAACATATTATGACTTTCTTTGGCAGCTCTCACCTGCAGGGCAAATATGCCTTGAGCTGCAAGAAATTGAAAAAGACAGAGGGAAACTGCCCTATATTCCTATATTCCTTCATGTTAATTTAGGAAAGTTTATTGAAATATGCAATGAAGATTGTTCAGGATTAAGCCTGGAAAAATAGATTTAACATTGATTTTAAAGGATGTAAGAAGTGCAAAACAATTAGAGATAATACTTGAGGCATTTACATTATTAAGAGCTAAGAAATTGCATGCATAAAGAATTTAAAAGTATAAGGTCAAAGGTAGCCACATTACCTGGCTAAATTAAAGGTAGATAATGGTGGAAACAGGTATGTAGGTAGAAAAATGGGAGCTGGTAATGGAGTAAGAATAGAGGATGAGGGAGTATGGAGGAAGTTGTCATATTGTAAGGATAGAGTAAATGATGTGAAGGCACAGAAGAAAAAGAAGATAAGACCAAGAGTTCTGTTCAGAGTATGAGAGAAAGGAGAAGGCAGTAGGGAAAGATCACATTGATCAGTCAACAAAGTGTTTAGTAATCATTAGAAAGATCTAAATTAAGATATGTCAAGAGAAAGATGATGGTAATGTTAGCGACATATGATTAAATACTATCTGGGTCTTCAAAGAATTAAGAGAACAGCTCTTATATTCAAGATATTGGGTCTTCATTTGTCCCGTTTCCACCCCATCTCTCTTCCCTTTTGGTTTGACTTAGAATGTGCATTGATGAAGATTCCACTGGAGTGATGAAGATAGGATGCATGTGCTGCCATCTAAAAGCAAAGGCTGGGCTGCGGTACAAGCATGTGTAATCAGCAACACCCTGTTTAGTGAGCCTTGCCACATATGTAATTTGCTGTGATCCTCCTGCTTGTTTCCTGACGAACATGAAGGCAAAGTAGAAGCAGTGAGGTGCATCAGTATCATTCTGTCCGGTGCCTCTTCAATCAATAAATCAAATATTTAGAAAGTGCCTAGCTACTTAAGAGTGTCCAGTCGGTCTAACCATCTATGCAATTCTCACACAACTCAATTACTAAAAAGCTGTTTGAAACAGCCTGGTTTTGATGGTGTGTCTGACGTGATTGTCATTCTCCGGGGACCAGAAGTCTAGAAGGAGAGCATTCCAAGCCTGCGCGACAAGACAGACGAAGGACGCACCATCCCACCTTTTCCTCCTAATTCTTGGTACTACAGCCAGGCCTGCACCAAAAAAAGAAGAGACTTCTAGCTGGGTGATAATGGGAGATCCTTGCAGAGACCTCACTTTCTAAGATACCACCCATGGGACCACGTGGCCACAGAGATGCTTATTACTTCGTGTGAAATGGCTCGGAAAAGAGTGGAGTTGCCTTGTTCAGTAACATTTGGCAGCATTTTGAATTTCTTGTTTCCCTATGGCATTCATGCCATCCATTGTAAGTCAGACATTTTGTGCCAACTTTGACAGACATTGCTTTGTGGTTTGAAGCTGGATGTCATTGTCGCACATAAGACACATTGAAGTGCTTACCTTCTCCAACCCTTTCACTGCTTTCCACAAAGTGTCTTTCAAACCACGTATGGGACAATTTCATATCTAGATCTTCAACATTTATGTGTCTCTGGACTGTGAGTGAAAACAAATTTTTTAATATTGATAAAATCAGTGCCATTGTTCCTAATGATACACTTGCATATACGAACAAACCCACCTCTCATGAACTCTGTCAATCCTGATTCAAAAATGTGTGGTCTGGCAGGCTCTATGGCATAGACCTGAGTTTACTGATTGACACATCCCAGATGGGGTGGCACGCATCTATCGTACATATGTGTGAACAGGAAACTCCAGTCCATCCCACAGATCAGATAAACCCAGCAACACCACAATGGTCCAGGTATATTGGCCCCTATAAAACACACATGGACAGAGGGGTACGCACATTCCCAAAACATCATAAAGTCAGATGCCACATGATGTTTGTAACACATAGCCAATCAGGACACAGCACACACAGTGATCATGCACCCCACATGCTAGACATCTGGACATATTTCCCACTGGCCCACATTGTGTCCACACAAGGTCAAGGTCCACCTGTATTTGTTATCAGGGGCCTTATTTTCGACTACACAGACAATGCCAACATTCTTTTACCAAACAGGATTCGCTGGAAGTATTTTTATGATACCCACAATTTGTAAAAAACCTCAATCAGATTGATTAAACTTTGAGACGGCCCCCAGACCTTCTTCTGTTACTGTGCTCCCAGTGTTTAATTAAATCAGCTGTTTTTTCAAGGTAAATTCATATTCAAGCAACACATTCACCATTAAACTTAGTGACTCTAATTAGGATATTTCCACTTCTCCTTCTGTTCCAGTAGTTTCTTTTATTTGGTGTGCCTCAGTATGCACTTGAACTACCACAAAAGTTTCCTATTGCAACTTATGTTGACAAGATGCCAGTGGAGAGGAGGAAATGTATTGTTAGAAACTGGGTTACTGGTTGACTGGGGTGGGAGCCCTGCCAAGCAGCAACTATGATCCTAGTCAGGGTAAGACACAAGAAAACCCCAGATTTACCTTTGCTCAACCCCATGGTAGAGTGGCACAGAGAAGTGAGGCTTAGGCAATGTGTAAAGTATTTGTGCAACCCTTCAAACAGTAAAAATGTGAAAATACCACACAAAAAGCACCAATACCAGATTAGAAAAGTAGAGCTTAATTTATAAAATCAAAAAGACCAAAATGCAAAAATCCAATCAGTAGAACCAAAGTTATGAATTTTTAAAGAATAAACTGCAATATAGCACCTAAAAGCATAAAGCGCCAACGGCGGCTATCCAGCTGCGCTAGATCACGTCAAAGTCAAATGTTAAGGCTGACCAAGATGGAGCGAGGGTCGGACACAGTCCCAGCTTAGTCCTGCTGAAGTTTTACCTTCTCAAGTTTTGTGCCAAGTGCCCCATTTGTGTTGGAGTGCATTTCCTGGGAGCAAGGAGATCATTCCCTGGAGGCAGTCTGCATTGTGCGAGGAGCAGGCCAGACGCTGAAATAGGCGGGCTGGAGCCTAACGACAGTGGCCCTCTGCGGTGTCAATGCTTGCTTTGCAAGGAAACTAACTTGAGGAGGCCCGCTCTCATTTTCCAGGCAAGCGACGCAGTCCCGGAGTGAATGAGCCTGTTCATGGTTGTGAAGAGCCCAAAAGCTTGAATGTAAGAGCGCAAGAGCCACAGCAAGGGTCCAGGACCTGAAGGGCACCTCCTATGGGGAAGAAACTCAGTGAAAAATGGTCCAGGGGTTGTGGAAGAGCTTGTTATATCCTTGAGGCACAGATCAGGTCAGCAGACAAGCACTTTGAGTCACTCTAGGGTCTTAGAGTTTGCAGGTCCAGTTCTTCTTACCTATGCAAGAGAGCAACAGGCAGCATGTTAGCACATCAGGTCAGCAGTTCCTGTAAAGCAGCAGTCCAGCACAGTGGCAGTCCTTTTAGCAGCACAGCAGTTCTTCCTGGCAGAATATCCACAGGTCCAGAATTTTACTGAAGTTTTGGTGTCTGAGGTCCTTCTTTTATACACACTTGTGCTTTTGAAGTGGGAAGAAGATTATAGAGACATACCTTGGAGGTGCACAGATGCCCTACCTTCTCTGCCCTGGCTCCAAGCAGGCTAAAGTGTCAATGCAGAATTGTTAGACCCTTTGTGGGGAGGCAGAAAACAGCCTATTCAGGTCTAAGCGAGGCAGAGCCCAGCTCCTACCTCCAGTTCAATCAATGAGGTCTAACCCAGTCATATCTAAGCTCCCACTGTGTGTGGTTGTCTAGGAGGAATACACAAAACCCAACTGGCAACTATACCCAGTCATGTGGCCAGAAACAGGCTTCAGTCATCAAATATCTAAGAAAAAACTTTCTAAAAGTTCAAAAAGAACACTTGATGGATGGAATGCTGAACAATGTTAAACATTCACCCCCAGTACAGAGGTATGGACCTAAATCCACACTCTTTTTGCTCACCATGCCATTCCAGTTTAGACCCATCCACATGCAAATCAGTCTTGATCTTTCTCCCCATTGGGGTGACCCTGCAAAATGGGCCAGGTCCAACAGGTATGCTTTTTCTATCTCTGCTGTGGAGAGACCAAGATATTTTCAGAACAAGTAAAACCAAATCAATTTAAGGCCAACCTAACTATGATCTATGATAAATATGGGAAGCAATACGGTTGGAGAACTGTTTCAGACATACTATAATGGGGGAGATATACCTTTACACCAGAAGGCAAACACAGAATGAAAAATGTGATGAGTTCCCCAAGGTATCAATATGTTTGTCTACTACTTGCAATTTTGGCCCATCTTCCAAAAGATGATTGGGGGATTAACTAATGGTTAACATGAACGTTAAAAGAATTAAGGAGCATCTGTGGGTAATACGGTCCCTGCACTTTAACAAAATGTCAAGACTGCTAAGGCAATCACACATTAATTAGACATGTTTAAAGGATGGAAATGAAGACAGACAAGATTGAGAAAGAGGGGGGGTTTTGTTATGTGAGGGGAAAACAAAACAAGAATAAGCCATAAAGAGTCATAAATGAGTCTAAAATAGTTTGTTAGAAATGTGGGAATCCATTTCATCTGGCAGCATACAAAGGACACCCTACAAATAACAAAGGGGCCGAATCACATAACTAATCTGAGATAAAATCCTAACTTTACGACTTTCGGTATTCACAAAAGGAATTTAGTAGTAGTAAAGTTAGGAATCCTAACTTTACTATTATTACTAAATGCCTGTTGTGAATACATCAGCGTCTCCATTTTCTTTTATTGTGCTGGTTCATCTGTGATTGCTTTTACCTATGTTTCCTTAGGAACTACACCTTCTTAAGAGATAGTATGGCCAAGGTGATCTCTTAGACTTCAAAACAACTTGCATTTTTCTGCAGTCAGAAAAAGACTATTGTTGAAAAACCTTGTACAGAAATAAAAAAGCACATCATAATGCTCTTCAATGTCCTCAGTCCACCCCAAAAAATTGCCTTGAAAGCATCACATTCTGAACTCCACATCCTTAAGTGGATGCGTGCCCCAAGATAAGGCCATACTACATCCTCTTCTGAGGGTTTATGAAGACACTAAGGGCCCGATTCCAATCTTGTAAGGAAGGCCTCCAAATGGGATTTGTAAAGAGTAAATCCGATTCGGAGTCTATCTTTTCATCCAAATCATCCCGATTCCGAACGACCAGGTACGATTCAAGTATCCCGTACCCACCGTGCGAATCATTTACGAACCCAAACCTGTCCATCTGACACGTTCGTAGCCAAATCGTGCTGTGCAATGGAGATGATTTCTAACCGAGCGAGTACAATGCAAGAATCGGACAGCTGTATCAACTTGGTCTCATCGAGACCAAACGGCTGTCGGATTCGGACTTTCGAGGGGGCCATAGCAGGCCCCCTTTAAGCTAGAGCTCTCAGATTCAGTCACGGGGGGTGCGCATGGGTCCCCACGATACTAGCATTTACAGTGTGGCAGGCAACATGGGGTGCCCACCACAGGGTGTACGCTTTTCCCCGCTCATCCCTTTTTTGATATGGGAGCCTGGGTGCGGGTCGGTACACAAGCTCCCATAGAGTGCTATGGGGGTCTGAGCGAGCCAAGTCTGTAACAATGCAGTTGCATCGTACTCGCTCAGTCAGATTGCACGTGTAGAAGTCGGTTGGAAAGCATTCCCAATCCAAGTCGTTTTCAATGCTTTCCCAACGAGATCCGAATTGGCCCCTAAGTGTTCCAATCCCTCTGCAAATTGGATCTTGTGATTTGCATTCTGTAGATCTGATGTTGAGAATATTGTAGACCCATTGGACAGAGATATGGTTTCATTCATCTTAAGCAGGGGGTATCTGATGATACAATCGTTCAGTGCTCTTAGATCTGCACAGAAGTGCAGCTCTTCAATGCTTTTCTTCAATAGTACCAAAGGTGAGATACTATCAGAAGATTTATTTTAATCAACGATGTCATCTTTCTGCAGTTCAGTACGGACGGTGAATACTTAGTACACTAGTGGTGCAACTGGAGAAATCCTTAGTTTGTTAACATAAAAATAATTTTAGTATTTATTTAGGTAAATAAACTTTTTTTATTTTTCCCCGACTACTTTACCATAGGAAGACTCTACCGTCAGGGTGGAGATATCCCTATAGTAAAGCATAAAAAAGCTTATTAAGCTTTGTAATAAATTAGTACAAATACAGTAAATATTAATGTAAGTTAATTTGACATATGTAATTTAAATGTATAACAAAATATAAAAATGCTACAGCACAATTAATTTAATTTGCAATTACAACTTTAATTATTTTAAAATCATTAAATTATATTAGAATTATTTTCTAAAGTGTGTGATTTAATATGAATTTAAACTTAAAATATATTTTTAACATGCAATTATAATTGTTAAAAGCGATCTGTAGAATTATTTAAAAGTTTGATGATATATTTAATGAAATTAATGGTACATTAATTTATAATTTCAAAAAAGGTTATGAAAATATGTTATATTTAAATAATAAATATAATTTATTTTTAGTTATTTTTAACAATAAATTCAATTTATTTACATTTTTAACTATTAAAAATAATGTAATTTAATATAGCATTATTTAGTACAGGGTTTTACTCTAGGTCCCTACCTCCATTATTTAGCCATGTGTGGTGCTCGACTTACTGCTGTTTCTTTGTTGCCTGTAGAAACTTACTCTTGAAAATTTGGCAACACTTCCTTTTGTTAGGGGGAAGTGACGTGCAAGTCTACACTTGTAAGTATTATTATTATTATTCTGATTATTATCTGTTTATTTAGGTCAAGTATGACCATAAAAGAAATGCACATGAAAACAATAACTACAATTCAGTATATACAAAAAAATCCCAAAGTGAAAAAGTACAGAGAAATAATTATAGTACAATTTAAGCTCCAATCAGAACTACTACAGTATCATTAAAAATAATTTGTTACATTAAGTTCCACATAATTTGTACCTATAGGCTGATGACAGTTAAAATGTAAGTTATCTAGGGAAGGAACAACCCTTTACACACACCTAGGCTCACTGGTGTATATATGCAAATTTACAATTGCCCTGCAAAAAATGCATCAGTTCTACATCGTTTAAGAACAGTAGATCGGGATGATCTTTCCTGCCTCACGTTGGTGTATGCGATGTTTCCCCACGCTTTCTGCTGGTTCCGGGAGTCGGAACATGAGGAGCGCATGGTGAGCCTGAAATGAGCGCTCGGGGACTTTTAAAAGCTTCGCTTTTATCCCGTTTTGTATGCGCCTCATAGCGGCCGCCATTTTGTTTTCGGCGCGATGATTTGCACGCAGCTTTATTTCCCCTCATGAGCAAGGAATTTCAGAATGCGAACACGCTGGACCAATGCATAATTCCTCACTTTTTTTTTTATTTTATTTTATTTAACCCTTTATAACCAACTTTCAAAAGAGTCTTTATTGACAAGGGTGCACAGTTTTTATTCTTCCGCAGTTTATGTGCGGATTGAGGATTACTGTCAAATGCTGTTTTCCTGCTTCAACTCCTTCGGAGGCCTTGGTTCTTCTTCGTGGCAGGTGGAGGTGGCTGTAAGGGCATTGGGTGGACTGGTGTGACCCCGTTAAGTGCCTATTAAATTTCTTGTGACGACGCTGCGCACTCCTCTGAGGTGCGATATTTGTGAGGATTTGTTTGGAGGATACATATGGGCAAGTTACACAATCCGAAGTTTGTTTTTGTACCCTCAAAGGGCTCTTCCACGGCTCCTCCTTCCTCCTCCTCATCAGTTGATCCTTCTTCCAGTTCTACGGATCCTATGGTGGCAGCGTCGTCCAGTCGTCCTCCCTTGTCACAGCCAGCCTCCAGTTAGTCCTCTTCTTCTGCAATGTCTACCAAGCGCTCAAAACAGGACTCTCCTCCTCCGGATCATCCATCACTCCCTATCTCCATAGAGTTAATTCTTGAGGAAATACGGGCTTTACGTCCGTTTGTTGAGGAAACCAATAACAAGATGCAGCTTTTTGAAGAGAGATGGTCAACTATGGAGAACAGAGTGTCGGTGGTGGAGCATCAGGTCTCGGAGATCCAATCTCACTCTCAGCGTATCACCTCGCTGGAGAAATCTGTTCTTGCTCTTCAGCAACATACTGAGGATTTAGAAAACAGAAATAGGAGGAATAACCTCCGCATTTATGGTCTGCCGGAGTCTTTGGAGAGTGATGACCCCGTCTCGTTCTTCTCCTCTTTCCTCCCGAAACTTCTGGATATGCCTCCTACCACCTCTCTTAGTATCCAAAGGGCTCACAGACTTGGTCCTCGTTTATCAACTGCAACTAAGCCTCGAGGAGTCATCATTCTCTTTCTGAAGTTCACAGACCTACTCCTTGTCCTCTCTGCGGCTAGAGCCAAGCGCCAAGTTTCCTGGTTGGGCCAGAGGGTCTTCCTTGCTCAGGATGTTTCCAATGATACTGCAGCAAGAAGAAAAGAGTTCTTGAACCTTCGTACACCTCTACGCTCTCTTGTTGCCAGATTTGGTTTATTCCATCCTTGTACCTTCAAAGTTACTCATCAGAATAAGACTTGGACTTTTCAAGATCCTGCGGAACTTAAAAACTTTATTCATACACAGTCCAACGCTGGCATGGATACTTCCACTTCTACCAGTGGTTGAATGCTCCCTCTCCTTTTTTTTTCTTCCAGGTCGTTCCTGATAATGTTTCTGCATTGCCTTGGTCTATTATGATGTTGGTTTTCATCATTCTGTGTTATTCTTAAGAGTTTTGCTATGATGTTTCTCAATGCCTCTTATTAACTTTGCTGGTTACACTCTTTTAAGCAGTCTTTGTCTTTCCCATTTTTATTATTG
Organism: Triturus cristatus; assembly: GCF_964204655.1. NCBI lineage: Eukaryota > Metazoa > Chordata > Amphibia > Caudata > Salamandridae > Triturus > Triturus cristatus. The sequence continues at coordinate 120,208,723 of NC_140592.1, read as the reverse complement.
CCCTCAACTCTTGGCTGTTTGCATTCCATTATTTATGCATTTATCTATGTGTCCCTTTTTCTTATCAGCGTTTTTTACTCTCGTGTTTGTTTTCCTTATCCAGATCGACTAAAGTATTCCCCTCTCCCCTCATGTGAGTCGTGTTTCTCATTCCATCCTGGTGCGGTCCGGACTGTCCTCCTGGTTTCGGGAGGTCATTCTTGTCTTGTTGCGTCTTCCACTGCCCCGATATCCTCTCCATGTTCCCTTCAGGTATGTTATTTTCAGTCGTCCTTTTTGGATTTGTTCTGTCTCTTCTTGTATTTTTCTCTCTTTGCCTTTCCCCTCTCTTCCTTTCTTTATTCTTGCATTCTTTATTCTTCGTTTCCCTTACCTTGCTTCAGCTTTCTTTTCTTATCTCTATTCTTTTCTACTTTTACTATTTACAAATGTTTTGTTTTTTATCCGTTGCTGTAGGTATTGTTCCTGATAATGTTATTCAGTGTTTAAGTTCAGAGTAGTTTCCTGGAATGTAAAAGGTTTTATTAACCCTATCAAACGTCAAAGAATCCTTTCCCACCTTGCTTCGTATAACCCTGACATACGTCTCTAACAAGAGACGCATCATTCGGAGGCCACGTCTCTCTCATTAAAGCGTGGATTTTAGGTACGGTTCTATTTTCTCCTTCTACCAATAAGAAGAATGGTGTGGTTATTTTGTGTCATAAAAAGCTAGTATGTAAAGTTTTAGTACAAGAGTCGGATTCTGACGGTAGATGGATACTAGCTAAATTGTCAATTAATTCTATCTTTTTAACTGTGTTTAATGTTTATGGCCCTACACAACCTGATTTACTTTTCTGGCCTTCAGTTACTAGCAAATGTATTCAATATAAAGATGACCTCTTCATTCTAGGTGGCGATTGTAACCAGATTGTGGACCCTTTTCTTGATCGTAAGTCAAGTGTTCGTTTCATACCTCACAAACCCCACAAACAATTTCTCGACACTATTTCTCAAGCATGTCTCACTGATTCTTGGAGGCTTTCGCACCCTGACACACTTGATTACTCCTTTTTCTCTCCTCCTCACTCCTCTTTCTCTCGTCTTGATTATATTTTTCTTTCTCTTTCTTTGTCGCAAAACTTGCTGTCGTCTTCTATCGAGCCTATACTTATTTCTGACCATGCTCCTATTGTAACGGATCTTGACCTCCTTTCCCCTCCTTCCAGATCCTCTCGTTGGCGCTTTAACAATTCTCTCCTTACTGATCCCTTTTTCTCCTCTTCCTTCCGCTCTTTTGCTACTGATTTCTTTCTATTAAATGATGTTTCTAACATTTCCCCTCATCTTCTCTGGGACTCCTTTAAGGCTACCGCTTGCGGATTTGTTATTGATTTTGTCTCCAAGAATAAGAAACGTTTTCTCCAGAAACAGAGGGATATATTAGCCCATATTAAGTCTCTGGAGCACCAGTTCTATTCTTCCCCTAATAATTCCGTTCCTCCGGATCTTATTCGTGCCAAATTAAATTTTAACAAATCGACTACCGATAATGCCTCGTCAATGCTTCTTCTTCGTAGTGCCCGATTTTATGGTGGGCGTAACAAAACAGGGAAGCTTTTAGCCAATTATCTTAAATCGCGCAAAGAACGTTCATCCATTGATTCCATTTACTCTTCTGATAATACTTTATTGCATAAAGCTCAGGATATTCTTGAACAATTTCAATTATTTTATCGTACTCTTTATACACCTGAATCTTCTCCCTCTCCCTCTCTTGTCCAAGCTTACCTAGACAAGCTGCCTAAGCCCTTGACGTCTCACCTTAATTTCCCGGACCTGGAAGTTGACCTTTCTTTACATGAACTCTCTGCGGCGTTGACTATTCTTACCAAGGGTAAAACTCCAGGTCCGGACGGCTTTTCAGTTGAATTTTATCTACATTTTTCTGACCTTTTGCTTCCCAAACTCCTGTCTCTTTTTCAATCGTTTTATTTATCGGGTAGAGCGGAAGGTACGTTTCAAGAAGCCACCATCTGTCTTATTCCTAAAGACGGTCGCGACCCCAAATTCTGTAAGAACTACCGCCCGATTTCTTTAGTGAATGTTGACTATAAGCTGTTTGCTAAAGTATTGGCTTTACGCTTAGATCCCTTAATGCCCCATCTCATAGGTAAGGAGCAATGTGGCTTTGTGAAGGGTCGGTTGACCTCTGATAATTCTCGTCTCTTCCTTAATGTTCTAAACAAAGTCCCATCTCTCTCTATTCCCTTAGCGGCTATTTCTGTTGACGCAGAGAAAGCTTTTGATAGAGTTGACTGGTCTTTCCTATTTGCCTCACTGCGTTGGCATGGTTTCGGTCCTCGCTTCATCTCTCTTATTTCATTGTTGTACTCTGCCCCTAAAACTTCCGTTCTGGTCAATGGTCAAGTTTCTTCATATTTCCCTCTTCAGCGAGGGGTTCGTCAGGGTTGCCCTTTATCTCCCTTGCTTTTTGTTCTTGCCCTTGAGCCTTTTCTGTCTTCTATCCGTAACAATAATGCCATCTCTGGTTTTCCCTATGGTGAAAATCAATTGAAACTCTCTGCATACGCAGATGATATTCTTCTCTTCATTTCTACTCCAGAAACGTCCATTCCCCCTCTACTGTCCGAATTCGAGTCTTTCTCACAGGTTTCGGGTTATAAAATCAATTCGGATAAAACAGAAATTCTTCCCCTTACGAAATTTTGCACTCCTCACGCCTTTTCCCCTACTGGCTTTGCTTGGAATGGTTCCAAAATTAAATATTTAGGAGTATGGTTTTCTAACTCTATTTCTTCTTCAATTGATCTTAATATGTCAGCGGTTTTGTCCCGCATTGAACGATTATTCTCCTCTTGGAACCCCCTTTTCCTTTCTTGGTGGGGGAGATTAGACTCCATCAAAATGATGATAGCCCCCATTTTAATCTATGTTCTTTCTATGCTACCTGTTCATATACCCGCAATTTATTTTAAACGTATTGATTCTTGTTTGTCTAGTTTCCTTTGGAACAAGAAACGATCTAGAATCTCTTTGGCGTTGCTCCGTAAATCGAAGGCCAATGGTGGTGTCAACTTCCCAGACTTTCGTCTTTACCATAAATCTTTTTCCTTTCGCCAGGCATCTAGATGGCTTGCTTCTGATATTTCTGCTCTTGCCCCTCTTTGGCTTCGCATCGAACATATATTGTTGTTACCCTTTTCTTTCGGAGAGGTCATGCGCTTCTCTGCCAAGGTCCCGCACTTGGCACTTCCCTTATTTAAGCATACTTCTTCTCTTTTAAAACCGCTTTTCAATCCCACGCCTATTACTCGGGAGTCTTTCTTGAACTCTACGGTTTGGCATAACTCCCTTATTCTTATAAAGAATAGACCGATCTTCTGGAAATCTTGGAGATCACTGGGCATCATATGGGTGAACCAGTTTTTTGATGGAACATCTCCGTGTTCTTTTCCTCAGTTTCAGATGTCCTTTCACTGTCCTCGTTCCTTTCTGCAAAAGTTTGTTACCTTGATGACGCTTATCCTTGATATTTTTTACTCTCTTCCCCCCTCCCCTTCTTCGCTTTCCCAAGCGCCTCTTCTTAAAATTCTTTCAACCCTTCCCAAGGCCTCTCTCATTTATAAATTCTTTTCTTCTCCTAATCCAGAGCGCCTTAAATCTAAACTGGAGCTTGCCTGGGAGGAGGACTGGGTTGTACTTGGTCCGTTGCCTTGTGGGATAAGCTTTGGTCTAGATCTTTGAAAATTTCTCGTTCTGCCTCCCTTACTCAGTCTTTATTCTACTTATACCATAGACTATATCTCTCTCCACTCTCTCTGGCCCGTTTTTCTTCCTCTTCTGATTCTAATTGTTGGACTTGTTCTGCTCCTAAGGCTAATCTCTTTCATCTCTTATTCTTATGTCCTTCTGTCTCTCAATTCTGGAATTCTGTTTGGCTTTATATCTCTTGTATTTTCACACTCCCTTCTCCATACTCAATTCCTATCCTTTTTTTAGGCAGTTTATCTGATTCTTTAAGTCTTCCTCTATGCTCTCGAGGTCTTTTTGACCTCATGCTTGCTCTAGCCTTTCAGCACATTTCCTCTAACTGGAAAACCCTTGCAAACCTTTCCATCCGTCACTGGTGGAATTCTCTGTGTCACTTTCACAGGCTAGATACTGCTTTTGCTTCCTCCTATAATCCTACACAGAATAGGGATCTCTTTTGGCTACCTCTTACCACATACTTAGATCGGATGGTCCCGAGGAAGGTTTCCGCCATCGCTTCGGAAAACTTCAAACCACCTTGAGGGAATTACTCCTTCTTCTCCTATTTTAATAATATCAGATTTGTTTATGATTCTATTGGATTTGCTAAGTAACATTTTGATTGTTGTTTTGCCTACAGCTTCCACTCTTTACTGCTAAGATTTATGGTCTTTTACTATATAATATGTTATTGCTTTTTCTCTTGTTCCCATTATTATTTTCTTGTTCCCCCTTTTCCCTTCCTCCTGTCCCATTTTTCCTCAAAATTCTACAAAATGCTTTTGTCTGTTTTTATATGATATTAGCTTGTTCAATGCCATTTAATTCCCATTCACTTCTCTCTTATGTTACAGCTGATGTCTATGTATTTATTTCTTCTTGAATAAAGCTTTTCAAACATAAAAGAACAGTAGATCAAAAAAATACATATACTCTGATTGATCAGCAGTCTTTGTAAATATTAATCATACATTTACATTGTGACAACTTGTTCGCCAAGCATGCAATAAACACCTATGTACAGAGAACACGACCCACTCTGTATTCTCAGATCTTAATATGTGAATGGCGCCTGTAAGAAGAACTATAGACAGCAAGCAGCAGATTGGAATTAGCCATGACTTCTTCACTTTGGAAAATGTGTGGAAAAGAACATAGCTTTGCAAGTTTACAAACAAAATGTTCCTGGAGGAATTATTTAAGTATACTTCTAAAGAATTGGTCTCTCAATCCAAACATCTAATTCATATACAAGACACATAATTAAATCATCACAAAAAAATGAGACTTTATGCGTACTGCTATGACAAGACTGTTCTTATTTAGTTCATGCAGGTTTATATTGATCATACAAAAACATGTGATATTCAGGAACAAAAATAAAATTTCGAAAATGTTAATGCAACAACACTGTATCACCCCACATGATAAACCAATAATTATAGAATGATTCTAAACAGAATATCACTAGGGAGCGCTATATCCTCCTAAACACACATGTTTATAAATCCTGAGCCTAGTTTGTTTTCTTCTTCTTCTACTCCCGAAATCATACGAACTAATAAAATAATATTGTGAATGTGGTTAGAGATGATGAACCGTCGATGTTTCGATCGCTGATGACCAAACGATCCTTGAGACCATCATCAGGACACAGTGTGGATATGCCCAAACTGGGACAATCCCCCGAATGATCTAACAAAGTACAACAATAATCAATACAAATGAAAATACATAGTATGCCAAAAACATCATGTGCACCGTTTGCCCACAATGTATCACCTCTGTAAGTGAATATCACTAAAAGTGCCGCCTATTTATATCCAAAAGTGCTTAAATCAAACAAGAAAAAAAGTTTATTCCTATGGCCACACCAAAAGTGACTACCACTAAATTAAAAACACCAAACAGTGCTGGATTGAGAACAACAAAATGTGCCTCCGAATGGCCACATCAAAACAAATCCAATGAGCCAAATACTCATGTATCATTTGATCATATCGGTGTATCAAAAAGATGTATCTCACCTCAAATTTTACCACCAAAATAAGAGATAAAAAAGTGTAAGAAATTGTAAGAAATTGTAAAACAACTGAAAGAAGTTACACCTATGAGCATACAAATGAAAATTTTGCAGTCTTACCAAAGCTCAATGAGTAAATTAAGTAAATTATCCAGCAGGGTAAAGTAATCTGCAAATACAAACCAAAATCTAAGTAAATATAAACCAACACAAAATCGCTATATGTATAATAACCCTAGGATCTCATATGTGGTAGCACTTACTTTCCACTTTCACATGCACACGTCTGAGTCGGGTTCACATCCAAAGTCGCATTCACCATCACTGCAACTGAAAGCGCTATAAAAGCATGTGAGGCCACTTGGGACACGCCCAGCATAGGTCATGTGAGGCTTTACAGTAATAAAGCTCCATCCTGTAATGACAAAATCCTACACTACCACTGAATGAAATCAGACCAACTGACAACGGCACAATAAAAGTAATATCACTGCTTGATGTGGACCTCAAATATTTTTCAACATTATCACTGCAAGATCTACAGGAGTGGGAGACTGAGTCAAAAAAGCCACCAATTAATCATTCATGGTTCAGTAAAAAGCAAGGAACCGCCTCCAAACTCATAATGAAGCAAGCATGCAACACCTGGATGATGCTTTTCAGCTGTTTTGTGGACTTCAAAGCAGCTTTTGACTGCATCCCTCAAGGCCTTCTCTGTGAAAACTATTACGCTGGCGAATACCACAAACCTTTTAAGGACCATGCAGCTGATATACACAAAAACTTGGGTAAAGATCAAGGTGGGGGATGGGCATCATTTATCCACCTCCCTTGGATTGAAACAGGGATGTGTATTGGCGCAGCTGTTGTTTAATCTGTTCATCTGGGATCTTTCAGCCTCCCGGGCAGATGCGGTTTCGCATTGACTTAGCCTTGGGTCTCAACAGTTGAGCAATATCCTGTATGCAGATTATATACTGCTGTTACGCAATACCCGTGTGGGCCTACAAAGGCCGAGCACTCAGTAAATAATCAGTTCAAAATCAATCTCAAGAAATCGAAAGTTATACCGCTGAAACGAATAGCGAAAAATAGGAAATGGTGCCTGAATGGATCCATCAACGACGAAGTTGCAACATGCACGTATCTAGGTAGGGTTTAATATGGACTCTCAAAATACTTTGCCGCACAAAAAAAGCCATAATTGCAAAAACAGAGGATTTAAACTTCACCTTCTCAAACCTGAGGAAAAGCCTGAGAGGGCATAATCTAAAGGCGCTGATAACAGTTATCAAATCAAAATTGATTCCAGCTTTATTTAATGGAGGCAAGATAATGCTGGGTGAAGATGTGGTCCTGCTGGAGAAGCTTGCAATACGAACGTATAAACTTGCATTCTAGATTCCAAGGTCAGCCTTTTCCGCACAAGTGATGATAGAATTTGCCCTGGTAAAACAATCACTAGCCAAGCAAGGGGCATTCATGAAGTTTTGCCATTGACCACGGAGTGCCCAGGAGGGCCTGACAAGGGAGAAAGGTCAATTCACCAAATACCTGCAGGAAAATATACTGAATCTTGGTATCCAAGACTTAAGGCAACTGAACGTGAGTGGCTATACCTTTATGAAATATGTAACAAATGCATACAGTAGAAAAGCAGGTTGAAAGATGAAGCTGCACTGACAAAGTGATCATATGGGTGGTTAGTAATAAACTCATATGACTCAAGCAAGGAATAGCCCTGTTTTGAGGCAGCTTGGCCAAGAGGAACTGATTAGAATGCTATTTGGATGCCTTTCCACCCTTGATTTTGTCCCCAAGTGGCAGAAGGAGGTCCAACCGAAAGATGCATTGTGTCGCTTGTGTCATCCGGCAAAATAAACTTTCATTCATGTACGCTCTGTGTGCCAAAACATGCTAGTACACCGGAGGTCATCGCTGTGCAAGGTATTTGTAGCCTTATCTGTTAGAACCTGCAGGGTGGCCAGCATAGAGGCTTTGAATCCAAAAAATGTTATGCTGAACATTCGCTTGGTGCAGTTTTTAGCAATTTTTAACAAACAAATTGAAATTTTATATTGAATGCAGTCCATAGGTTAGAAATACTTCCAAATCACTAATTGCACAGTATATGTCACCCTTGCAAAGCTGCTTTATTGGTTGCATTAGGCACTTAAACCTCCATGGTAGATTGAAACACGTTTTTAAGTTTGCCTTCTTTGCATTCTTGTCAATGATACATCAAACCGGATTGAACTTGTCCTTTCGTACAGCTGCACAAAGCGTGTCATACAATTGCACAAATCATATCGCATTAGGCACTCTGTTAAAACATGCACGTATAAACTCCCATTAGGCAGGTGGGAGTATTATTAATAGGTTTAAACTGCCTATGCTCTTTTTGAACAAATTACATTAATGTACTGCTATGCCTTGATATTGCCCCTTTTGCTCAGCAGCGTCTAGCTTGCTTCAGGCAGCACGGACAATGTTGTCGTGCATTTAACCCTAGCAGGTGACATGAGCTGCTGTTCTTCCCCAAAACGTTTACACTGTCCTGGCCTCTTTGCACAGCAACCAGTGGATATTTGCACGTTCAACAGGTTGCTAAGGACCATATATTTACTTATGAGTTTTATAAGGTATTCTTAGTGATCTCCATGCACCTATATTTACAATACAGAAAGGCCAAAGGTTTTAAATTTGTTAAAATGTCCATATTTTCATCCCGTTGTATGCAGGATTTTTAGCATTGGCTCAGTGCGCCTCTGATGCACACACAGGTGCTAGATTACCTGAAGTAGAGCTCACTGAATTTATATATATTCTATTGGTGACTATGTTGTGGATTTTATGTATTTTTATTAAGTAATAAACTACATTTTGCCAGTGATAGTTGTACTGGCAAAAACCGAAACTACAGTTGAATGAAGACTGACCATCCAATAATGTTACACTAAAAAAGACATGCTTTAATTCAAATGCACACCCAAAGGCTTAGCGCTAGTACATAGCGCATTTACAGTGTCCAAAATAACACAAGTAGGAGCGAAAATGATGTAATGAAGAAATCAATCAATTGGAAATACAGCCGCCCACTAAACGCTATATGCATCAATGACTGAAAAACCTACTAGGCTCTGGGACAAATGTGCCCATCTGCAGATTCACTCGTGGTGTCGTAAGCTGAACAGAAAGACCACAAACACTTGTCTCTTCAGAACAGTGACCCAGTGGCGGCTGCTGCCTCGATAAACTGGTAGGGCAGCCAGGGGTGGAGAGGGCGGTGGGTTGAGGAGGGGGGGTAGAAATAAAATATAAAAAAAGACTTACCTGCTGCTCCTCTCCGCTCCCGTCTGCCTCGCTGCTTCTGTCGTCAGCCGGAAGGAGATGGGCCCTCAGGGCACATACTCCACACCCAATCCAGTCGCTGCTCTCACATAAAAGCAGTGCAGGATTGGTCTGAGTGGCCTTGTTGGCCGCTCAGATGGTGCATTGGAGCCTGTGCCTTTTCTCCAACCCTGCTGAGTAACCCAGCCAGTTTGGAGAAACATAAGTGGGCATGTGCGTTTGGCCACCTTAGGACGACCGGCCAAACACACATGCGCATTTCTAAGTGCACTCTACTCCTCCTCCCCGACATGCCTGTCCCGACACATCCTTTTTTGCAGGGCTCAGGCAGACAGTATAAATACAATCATAATAACATTGTGTTATTATTATTTTATTTATCATCTGATGACACGGGCTGTGGGGCGAAGCTCCTTCGCCATTACGGCGGAGCCGCCCCTGAGTGGTGCAATCAGCACCATATTGGGATGTAAAATTACTGCAATTCATTCCACAAAACTCCAAACATATCTCAGGAAATGCTGGCATGCAAAGACTCTAATTGAAGGTACAGCGGCTCGCTAGACGCTACACAGATCAACACTTACTGGGCTCTCTCTGATCAGAACCTGTCTCCAGGTTCCTAGCATCCGCATTGTTATAAGCAACAAGAAAGGACCACAAACACTTGCCTCTCAACAACGTTGGTACAATCGGTGCCAGATACGGGGAGAGCACTGATGGAATACAGGAGCATAGGAGGATTGACATCATTCAGTCCTGAGGGATGTAAAAGATCCTAAGTCACACACCATCAGACCCGAACAAACAAGAATCCTGTGTCTCCAAGCAAGTGTCTCACAAAATATTAACACATTACAGTGTACACTTCAGGAGAAAACAAAAAAAACTTGAAGTACGCCAACAATCAAAAAGAGCAAGGCACAATGTCACAACATACATAAAACAGGAAACAGCAAACACATTGTGAAAAAGGTAAAACATTCAAAGCAGGAACAATGATATGCCAGACCACGATATGATTCTTAATTGAATCTCTTACTAAATGTGAATCAGACAATGCCATATGCTTGTAAAAAGATAATCAGGTGTTATAGAAGTGTGGCTCAATGATTAGAGCGGCAGACCCTGATGCAGAGTTCTAGCCCAGGACCAGGGTTCAATTCCCTGCCTTGACGTGTCTTGGGCTAAAAAATTCCACGGACCTGATAATTCTTGCCTCGGTGCCATTCCAATCATGGAGTGCAACTCTGGGCAATAGCTTGCTTTATCTCCACAAAGGCCCCCACAACGCAAAGGATGCCTGGCCTCCATCTTGAGGGTACCCAGGAGTGGATGCCTCACAGGGAAAGCCAGGATGGGTTCCACAGCAGTATTCGTACAAGCGCCTTGAGACCCTTGCGGGTGAGTAGTGCGCTATACAAGTATCAATTTACATTTATAGGCGGTGGACGCCAACGGATCGTACACTTACAAGGTGGCCAAAACAGGCCTTTCCCACACTTCCCTCCAACCCCTCTTCTCTCCTGTTGGTTTAACTTAGAATGTTCAATGCTGCAGACTACTGGAGTGGTTAACTACTACTGAGGTTATATCTCAGGAGCTGGCCTTCAAAGCAGATATTTTGACTTACCTCTCAATAAACCCTAGGGCGCCTCCTCCACTATGGGGGAGGAGCGTGTGTCCCCCTGCACGAGAGTAAAAATAAATAAAAATAAAACGATAATAACCCCCTGTTTATTATTATTTTATTTTGTTTCCTGGAGTCTTGGGGAAGTGGCCAGGGGTATAACAGGCACCACAGGTAGTGGTATGCACTGTTAAGAGTGCATCACGGTTTGGCAGCCCATCTCAGGCCGGCCAAACCGTCATGCGCTTTGAAGCTCTCACCAACCCCAGCTGCATTGCTGGGTTGGAGACAGCAAAACACAGGCTCATAGGAGTGCAAATCAACGCTCTCGGGCCAATCCTGAAGCTGCTCTCATGCGTGTGAGCAGCTTCAGATGAGAGCAGCTTCAGGATTGGCTGCAGGGAAGTCTGTGAGCCTCTGCTTGTAGTGAAGCCACGAGAGGAGTAGAAGACGGTGATGTGGCGGGCTGCAGGTGGGTTTTTTCATTTTCGTCATCTCTACCTCCTCCCGCGCCCCTTCTCTTTCCTCCAACACTGGGCGCAACTGAATAAACCTGGTATTTCCGACTTGGTGGGCTGTAGTCTGCAGCAATGTACCATGCAGTGGCAGCCTGTGCAGGTAAGCGTGGTGAGGCAGGGTAGGGGTGAGGCAGGGGTGGGAGGGTGTAAGTGACAAACAGAATAGGGAAAATAAAATAAATAAAGCCACTTAGCATGCGCGTGCAGCATTGCAGGCTCTGCGACGCAGCGAGCGCAAGGTAAGTGGTGCATTTTTCTCCCCCTATTCTGTTGTGTGTCACTCCCCCATCCCACCCCACCTACCTGCATGGGCCGCGACTGTTAGAATGAAGATGTTAGATCACCAAAAATATATTAAAAGAGATTTCATTCAGAAACAGAAGAAAAAAAGAAGAAATGTGAATCAATTGTGGATAATGAAGTGGACCAGCGTCCTCCCAGGAAGGGAGAGGCAGGATAAGTGAGAAAAGATTGAGGCATATGTGTTTAAAGCAGCCGATGCAATTAAATCGGTCTGAGTGCAGCCACATGTCAGTGATATATAACAGATGAACATTGAATTATAAACTGAGAGATAAATAAAAGTTGCAATGTATTAATTAGATAAGGATCATGCGTTTTAGAATTAGAATAAAAAAGTTCATCATTGTATGTTAGGAACAGGGACATGCGTATTGCTACAAAGTCTGTTAACTTTCAGCAGGATCAAAATATACCTGCATGTGTTTCAATTTTATAAAACATTTGCAGTAAGAAAATCGATGAGCAAATTAAATAGGCTTGTCAGGATCATTCAGAAGTTTACACAAGCAGACATGAATACTCCCTTCTAAAAGATTACTGGGCGAAGGTGCCATTGGATGCTCCAAAAATATGTGCTAGCCAGCCACCACAAATGCACAGAGCACCATCAGACATGGTGTAGGGAAGAAATTATGAGGGGTTTGTCTCATATAATTTGGTGGCCAAGGGCACTGGGCCAGGTAGAGCAAAAGGGGGTTTATTCATATTAGTGTCAATCCACCGTCCAATCACAGTAAAAAGATATATAACAGTGGGTGAATATGCCTAGATTCTTTGGTTGTTAGAGGAATATGACCATAACATTCTATTGATAAACTATTATAATAATATTTTTGATAGTTCCAGGGATGTAGTCGTCCGTGATCTGGCTAGTGCCATTGAAAATATGGATCCAGAAGCCAACGTTTCTTTTGATTATATCTGGGTTGGTGACTTTAACATCCCGTTGTGTGAACTGTCAACTGAAATTGTCTGTGGATTTATTAACGATGTGGGAGTGGAACACCTACATTTCTGTCATAACAATTATGGAGATCTATTGAATTACTGTTTGGGCTATTATGATTTAGAAATTCTAGGTCTCCCTAGGGAGGAATCAGGTCAAATTATCCCTACCTTTAAGGGTCATCACTCCTGCTCAGTTATTGATCATGTGATAGTTTCCTCTAATATTGTTTCCTGTTGTGCTCCACCTAGGATTGAAGTAACTACCCTAAGTGACCATAACTGTATTATCCTGGAAACAACCTTTTGGGCTGACAGCTGTGTTAAAATGGGCGCTGTGGTCTCTAACATCGAACCATATAGATTAAATGGTGTTCGCTTGAGATGGGATGGGGATAAAGCTAGTGATTTAATTGGCTTTATTGTGAGGGACTGCTTACCTAGTATTAGTATTATTTTCGAAAACCCTACTGATGAAAATACTTCTGTGCATCAACGTTTTATAAACCGTGGTAAGCGACTGATTTGAGCTCAAATCTCCTACCTTAAGTCTCTTAATTTTCTCACTTTTTTTAGACTAGCTCAAAATCTTTTGGACATGGTGGTATTTGTTTCTTTCCAGTTCCATTCTTAACACACTTGGTTATCTTTACATAGTCTTGCGCCCACCTTTGGATACTCACTTGGGGTTTCCCTTTGGGTTACTTCTTCTTCCCCTCATTTGCCTTCTCTCTTCACTTATTGTTAGGTCACATGGTTAATTTAGACATTTGTTCACAGTGCACTACGTTCGTCTTTTTCTCGGTCTCTTCTTCACTGGTCTAGCTAACATTCTGCTGATTCTTCCTCTTTTGCCGTTTCTTGGTTTTCCCCTTCTTTCTACTTTTTTCTACTTTTTTGTTTTACTTTTCTTCTTCTTTTCTCTCTTTCCACTATCCTTGTGAGTTAAGTTTTATATGTACAAATCAATGATACAACCAATATCTTTGTATGATTTCTAACAGCCTTGAAGAAGCCCATGTTTGGGCGAAACGCGTTGGCTGTGAATATGGTTGCACCGCATCTTGGAATAAAGAACACTTGAATCTTTCAATCTTTGTGTGGACTCAACAATCAGTTCTCAAACTGTATTAACACAGTGTATTTAGTTTTGTGTTGCCTCTCATATTTTTGTAGACTGATGAATTGCAGGTTTTAAATGCTTTTATGGATATCAATGTAATTATTGAGGCCAGATTTACTAAAACCAAGGGGAGCCAGCGTAGCAATGCTCCAAGATGGTTTGACCATGAGTGTACTCGCCTATTGACTGAATTAAAAATTGCGCTTGCCAAAAAACCTAGGGATACTGAGTCTGTAGTGAAATAAAGACGGGATTACAAGCTTGCTTTAAGGCGAAGGAAGAGTGAGCTACAGCAGTTGGCATGGGACTCGCTTAATCAAGCAGCTGAATTTTCCAACAGTACCCTGTTTTGGGCCACCGTTAATTCTCCTTTTATTAAGGATGAGAACACCCCAATGTTAACTTCCAATGTTTCTGGTGATGACTGGGTTACCCACTTTTCCAATATTTTTGATTCTAACAGTTGTATTGATTCCTGCCATAATAGATGGCCTATTCTACCATTAAATATTACTGTTAGTGAGGTTGAATCCGGCATTTATGCTAGTAAAGAGGGTAAAGCCCAGGGCCCAGACGGGGTGCCTATTGATGTGTATAAAGTGGCCCCTGATATGTGGAGCCCCCTGTTGGCCACAGTTTTTAATGCTGCTATATGTACTGAGCCGCCCGAAACATGGGGGAATCTATTAACATTCCAATACATAAAAAAGGCAGTAGGTCCGATGCTAAAAACTATCAGCCAATTTCACTTCTAGATTCGTCGGTCAAGATCATGAGCAGAATTATGCTCGTGAGGTTAGAGGAATGGGCCGAGCAAGAGGGTATCCTTGCTGATAGTCAGTACGGATTTAGAAAGGGCAGGGGCACACTTGATCAGTGTTTAAATCTTGATCTATTGATCGGGAAATATACTGATGCCAAGTTAGGCTCACTTTACCTCTGTTTTGCGGACCTCAGTAGCGCATTTGATATGGTTGACCATTCGATTTTATGGCCAACCTTGTTGCAGTTAGGTGCACCAGAAGGTATAATTTATTTTCTGGCCAGGCTGTATGGGAATTTAAAAACTTGTGTGCGCTTTGGGACCAAAGGTGAATGTACCCCCAAATTTAGCGTGAAAAGAGGTAATAGACAGGGCTGCGTATTGGCCCCCCTTCTTTATATCTTATTTATTAACGGAATCAACGTAATTTTAAAAACAATTCAAGCAGATGCCACATTGATTAAAGGTTCTCCTGTGCCAGTGTTGTTATACGCTGATGACGCTGTCCTACTTTCTAGAACCCCTTTAGGATTGCAGCGTCTGATCGATAGATTTTCTTCTTTTATTAAGGACAGGAGGTTGACCATTAACAAGAAGAAAACGTATATTATGATTTGTGGGGCCAAAAGTAAAAAGAAAAGTAAATCTGCTAATTTTTCCTTTTTTATTGATAAGGATTAGGTGCTCCAGGTGGATACCTTTTGCTACCTTGGTATTACCTTCTCTAATGATAGAAAATGGCTCAACGAATTCAAAAATATCCGTATTAAAATGGCTAAAAATGATGGTGTTTTCAGATTTGCTGCGAAGGTTGGGGATCGACGTACCAGGGATATGCTTATGATCGATCAAGCTAGGTGCGTTAGTATTGCCCTGTATGGGGCTGGCGTTTGGGGCTATTTTCCTGCCCATTTTTTGCAGTTAGAGGAAAATGCCTTTCTAAAAAAACTTTTGTTATTACCGCCCACTGCTTGTACTGATCTTACCCATCGAGAGCTTGACATTAATTTTCTTACCGATCAATTATCTTTGAGGCCACTTATGATCTGGCGTTCTATTTGGCTTCAAGAAGAAAAAACTCTTAATAGATCGGTCATTGAGGACTGCCTCTCGCTGGATAAATTTCTAAATATACCATGGCTAAAATATGTCGTCAGGTGTTTCTCTGAGATTTTTAATTTAAATATCTTGGCGGACCCTAACGCTGCATCTTTAATAACGAAACAAGAGCTGAAAACAAATTTTCTGGCATTCGCCGCAAGGAAACGGGCCATTGCTAGTGGTTCTCTATCTACTGTTATGTTTTACAATAAGCATAACCTTGTTGAAGGTTTACCTACTTATTTAGTTTGGGTAACGAGGCCATCCCACAAGTTTGTGCTGACTAGATTGAGGTTCGGTATTGTCCATCATCTAGTGACCCTGCCAACATTAAAGAAATATCCGCAGGGGCCCTGTATGTGTGATGGCGTTTCCAAACAGAGCACTGTACACTTTCTCCTTATCTGTAAACTGTATATGAATTTTCGTATTGCCTATTTAAAACCTATGTTTTGTAAATATGGTATACGTACAGCTAACCATGCTATGAGTTTAGTTTTTAACTTACAATACGTCGATATCTGTTTTTTTACTGCCATGTTTTTAACTCAATCTATTAAGGCCAGGAAAAGTATGTGCTTTTAAATTTAATATACTTGTCATTTGTAGGTTTTGAATTGCAATTTGTTATATCTGTAACATTGAAATGTATTTTTTATTTTATTATTGTTGTGCTTTTATGGTCATTTTATATGCACCGAATAAAGCTTCATGAATTGAATTGAATTGAAGTGGAGTACTGCCACTATCATCCTGCAATATGCACAAAATTCCTGCTGCAATCCCACTGCAATCCACTGCTCTTACAGTGAGTACACTGCAGCCTGTGTCCACTATCAGCACAGCCAAGTTAGTTTCTACTACTCATCAATAGTATGTCGTGGGCAGTGCCAGCCTCTAGCTCTAAAAACACTGCAGGCACTGTATGGCAATTACTTTGAGGAAAATGTAGCTACTTTTAGTTTTAACCATTTACTATCCAGCCATACAAGAGCTACCATATGTTAGTAGCACATACACAGCCATTCAGTGTCACACTGGCAGTAGGACACAACGCTGAAGTCCAATGATGGTAGCACTAAAACTAAAGTGCAATGGCACCGCATAAAGGCCGGATTTCTGATCAGCTTTATAAAGTGATGGTTTTTCCGAAGTAGGGCCATCATTACGATGCCAGTTGGATTCGTTTCTGAAAGAACCGCCCGACAAGAAGTCAGATTGAAGCTTCAGTAATAATAGTACAAGCTTCTTCACAGTGGTCTGGAAGTGTATCTTTCCTATTGTGGCTAGTGCTGTGGGCTGCAGCACAATCCCCAATAGGAAATAGGCACTTTTAAAACCTCCCTATACCATGTGGCAGGCGCCACACGATACAGGGATGTTTAGGGGGGCACCTGTAGCCCCATAGCAGAGGCCCAGGGGGCAAGGAAGTCATGCTAGGGGTTCCCAAAGTCCCTTTCCATCTGCTTTTCTATGGCGGTCGGACAACCGTAGACAGGTAGATGTAAAGGGACATTGTAATCCCTGTGGCAGTACCTGAGCAGGCACTCCCCTCATTGTAGGGAATGCATTAGGACTGCTGGGCGGCCGGACTCCTTAAGCCCATCGGAACAGCAGCATTGGTCCCTCTGTCTCTGGGCCTGCTGGCTCCAACCGGTGCATCATAATGTGGCGGTCAGACCATAGGGACAGATGGCGGTCGGATCGCAACCTGAGGACGGTGGGTTGCAGTCCGACTGGCATTGTAATGACCAACATATGTCTCAGAAATCAGTGGAAAGACAAAATTCATTGATACTCACTCACACCTCTTCTTTCCCCACAGCATCTTAAATACATAACTGCCTTCAAAGCAGCTTGTGATGATGGAAGTTAAACTTCTGCAACATGGGGATGACTGGTGAAAATAGCAATCAAGTGTCAAATAGGTAAATGTGAAACTTATCTCTGAATGGAAAACTTCAGATTCACTTCAAAGAAATGGTACAGCGCTCCTAAGTATCAGAAGCAACACGCTTTCAGAAAGCCAAAAGGTATAATATTTTAAATTAAAATGCTTCTTCATAGATCGGTGATTTTGTATCTGTTTCAGGTGTGGTTGAGTAAGCGTGAGAAAACAAACATGAGTCATTTTTGAATAATCATTAACTGAGTGTGTATTTGGTAGATGAATGAGTAAGTGACTGAGGGTTTGGACTAATGAATAAGCGCATGGAAGAAAGGGTTACTGACCTGGTGCGTGTGGATTAATACACAAATGAACAAATGGGTGAGCGCAAGGATGGATAATGTTGGTGTATGAGGGTAATGCATGGGTGTCTGGTCAAGGATAGTTACTCAGGCTGTCAACAAGTGTTTTACTGCGTAAATTGATGAATGAATAAGGCCTGGGCTATAATTCCGTTCCGCTCGCGGAAATTGCGATAATTTGACATTTTCGCGTTCCGCGGAGAGCGCGAAAATTTCAAAATTTCCGCGATCCGCATCTTACCGGAAATTTTTTGCTTGCTCGCACTGTGAAATAATACATTCTCGCGTGCGCGCTATTGCCTTACCTGAATCCCCGCGTTCGCCGACAAGTTTTCCCAATCCGGTCGCGTTCTCCACGAGATGTTGGATTGTTGGTAGCCATTTGCGCTGTCTCGCGACAGTTCGCGCCCGCAGTAACGTCATGCGTCGCGCGATCACGTCTTTCTTCTCGCGATCATGCACCACGAGACAAATGAAAACAAGATGGCCGCGCCCGCGAGCAACCGCATGGGTAAGTTGGCGAGCCGCGACCACGCAGAAAATACCGCGAACGGGCGGGAAAAAAACTTCGGCATCTTCGCGATATTTCCGAGTGTTTGCGGGGATTTTTAACATTTTAGCGATAATTTGCGAAAGTGAATTTCGCAAATTCCGCCCACCCCTAGAATGAATGGCTTGGTGAGTGCAATCATGAATGTCCAGATAAATAGGAGAATGCATACTTGGATAAGGTGAGTGGGAGAAAGGACAGTGTGAAGAAAGTCAAAGGTAGCATATGCGAACAATAGTATTTCTAGTGAGATTATGGCTAGATGGTCACCGCACCTGCACAGAATTTAAGAAAAAATCGGAGGCCTCGCCTTTGTGCAAATACCTATTGCTTAAGTAGCACATAAAAAGAGTTGTGCACAGGTAACCCCCCTTGTGTCATGAATGCTAGTTACAAGAAATGATAGGTGGAATGGGGTTTGATCAATATATGAAACATTTTCTATGCATTGGTGGTAAGGAAATAGGAAGAGCTCTCAGATGTTCCCGTACATTCATGATGTAGAAAATAGCTCATTCTTTTGTAACAATCGACACTCGGCATCTCATTTATGAGGAATTGGCATAGGGCAGTGCAGCAAGTCTTCTTGCTTCGCTACTCGAATGTGAAAGGGCAGGAATTCCCCATATTTCTGAAATAAGGTGCATTCCTGTCCTTTCCCCCTGCACTGGATCACAATTTGCAGCCTAGCACCAATGTAGGCACCCTTGCATTGTGGGGCATCGGTGTCTTTTCTGCAGGAAGGCATGTTTTTGTGAAGAAAGGGGCAGCTTCCTGCACAACAACAATCTCAAGAGGTGTTTTCCTCTTTCTGTTTGTAATGCAATAGAAAGAGGAACTGTTAGAATGGGGAACCCCTGGTTGGCACAGGTGAGCACTTGTGACAAGCAGTGGTCCCTTCTTCTATTCCGGGCGAGGGAATTACCCCTTCAGAACAACCCCTGCTCACCCTATAGGTAGTGTGGCGCGAGCAGTCAGGGCTAAACTTCAGGGCGCTAGTCAGTTAAGCATTTATGATCACACACAGTAAACCACAATGATCCCCCACAAATGGACACCAGGCGGAAGTTGTATCAAAAATACGGATGCTTTATATAAAAGATTCTTTGTTACGCAGGCATGTACAAGACCATCAATAACGGTTGCGAAATGGAAGCCACAAGATGATAATTAGGCACTGTTCTTGTCTTTGGTAACTTATTCGATCACGAGCGCTTCACAGGGCTCGGTTGAGTCGGTCCAGTCACGATGATGCGCAGTGCACCCGGGGTACAGTGATACGGGGAAATCAGAACGTTGCGGACCCCGAGTCCGATAGAGAGTTCACTGTACCTGGGAACGTGCGATGTGCTTGGACGAGTCTTCGGGGGAGCTGCAGGGTCTGCACCTCGCGGGTCTTCCGGATCAAGAATTCAGCGGGCGGCTCTCGGTAGACAGGTGCGGCCCAGGGCCTCCGGCACGGACTGTGCGGGAGGTCACTGTGGAGGGCGGCACGGTCAGACTCAGGCTGGGAGGTGAAGCGGGGCGGCCGGATACGTTACGACGTACGGGCGGCCGTCCGAGGCTTGATTTCACTTCCCAATTAGAAATCCGGCGGGAGGGCGAGAGGGCACCAGGCACGCTCCAGTGGCAGGCAGGTGACAGGGAAGCGGGGCGGCCAGCCTCGATGGGTCCAGAGCGACTCAGGTAGAGCGGGGCTCTCGGCGAGGGGAGGCGGCCAGGCTTCTGGGTGTCACGGCCCTAGGAGGGGTGGCAAGGTGCGCAGAGCACTCCGGCGAGAGAAAGCACACGGCTCGAGTTCTCAGACGAGCGGAGACACGGTGAACCCACTGGTCCTGGGGTTCAGTTCAGGGGGCAAGCTCTTCTTCCAAGCCCTTGGAGATAGTTGAAGAACAAAGTGCAAAAGTCTCTTTCAGTCTTTTTCCTCTCCTTCCTCAGCAAGGCACCTACTGCAGGGTAGTCCCTCCGGTCAGGGAAAGTTACTCCTCCTTCAGCTTCTTCCAGGTCCTTCTAGTCGGGCAGAGTTCCTTCGTGGTTCAATCTGGATCTGCTTTCTTAGGAGCCAGGCTTCTACTTTTATACAGGGATTCTTTTGTTCTTTAGCGCCAGGGGGCCTGGGCCTGGCTCAGTCCAGTTTTGGAGCACTCTGTTGTGGTGACTCGGCTTGTTCCTTTCAGCAGCAGGGCAGAGACATCAGCCGCTCCACAGGGGGCGGCGCCGGCTTTGTGGTGGCAGAGCACAGGTCTATTCAAGAGTCAGGGTGCACTCCTCCCACCCATCCTGGTGTAATCTCTCTACCCACCACCTGGCAGCCAACCTGTCTCCTGGAATCCCCCAGCCCTGCTCCTGTACTGTTGCTAGGCAGAACACACACACACAGCAGAGGCGGACTGAGATGGTCAGGCACGCAAAGGCTAACTTTCTAAATGTAGCATTTGCAAACCCAGGATATTAAAATAACCTTTACTAAAAGATGTATTTTATTATCCCGAGTTCAGGCATACTAAACATGACGTTCTACCATGCTCTCTGAGTCCACTGGGGTCACAGCGTGTAGCGATCCCAGCAGCCCATTCTGGCCTATGGAGAGCAGGTAGCCTTCAATAGTGAAAAACGAAAATGGCTGTAATTCACTACTAAGACATGCCACACACATCAGGGCATGTCCTACCTTATACCTACAATGCACCCTGCGCTTAGGCCTACCAGAGGGGTGACTAACATGTAGTTAAGGGAAGGTTTAGGGACTGGTAAGTGGGGACACTTGCTCAGTCAGCGCGACGGTACCAGACCGCGCGCAGGTTCTGCAGTGGCAGACCCTAGACACATTTTACCCCGCTGCTTCGGTGGGTGGCACAACCAGTGCTGCAAGCCCACTAGCAGCATTTGGATATACGAGCCCTTGGCACCCCTGGTGCACTCTACTAGGGACTGATAGTAAACCAAATAAACCAAACGTGGAAGTCAGTTCACATAATACATTTTACCATAGGGAGCACTTGCACTGTGGCACTGGATGGCAGTGGCACAGTGCCCTGAGCAGCTAACACCAACACAAAACACATTGAGGCACAGACAAAAATGGAAGGGTGACCCACGCCAATGGTGCCAGGTCTAACAGGAACAAACGAGGAGAAATAAAAATATTTCTCCTCGTTTCACCTGCTCTGGGGAGGTGTGTGGGTTTGACGCTGTCCCAGGTTCCATGATTAATTAAATCAGGGGCAGTGTCAAAATCCATTGGGAAAACCCAGTACAATGCCAATGGAATGCCTCCTTGGCGCAGAGTAAGGCAACACAGCGACTTGCGCTCCTTTGTCTTACTTTATATCTATAGGAGCATGCAAAGTCACGCAGAGTGGCTTTGTCTCTCCTTATAGATATGATTGAGAGGCTTATGCCACTGGATCTTCAAAAAAGTGATGTTCCGATGGTGCAATTTCCTAATAAATAAGCCCCTTGGGGCCTCATTGATGAGTAATTGGCATAAGGCAGTGCTGCAAGCCTTCTTGCTGCGTTGCCCTATGCCAATGTGAAACGGCAGGAATGCATCGTACTTATGAAAAACAGTACATTCCTGTTTTTTCCCCAGTGCTGGTGCACGATTTGCAGCCTAGTGCCAATGTAGGCATCTATAATATTTGTGAAATATGATGCATTCCTGTCAATTACTCCAGCGCTGGTGCACAATTTGCAGCCTAGCGCCAATGTAGACATCCTTTCACCATGGTGCAATGGTGCCTCCCATTGCAGGCAGGATTATTATGTGCAACAAAGTGGCACCTTCCTGCACAAAAATGATCCTGAGATGCCTTTTCCTCTTTCTGTGTGTGCTGCAGAACACAGAACATATGAAAAGAGGATGAAAACGAGGAGAAATAAAAATAATTCTCCTTGTTATGCCTGCCCTGCTGAGACGTAAGGTTTTGTCGCGGCCCCAGGTTTACGTGATTAAGTAAATGAAGAGCAGCATCAAAATCCATGGGTGTTGTATAGAAAAACCCACGCAACCCTCATGAAATGCCGCCTTGGTGCAGAGTAAAGCAACGCAGCGACTTGCGCTGCTTTGTCTTACATTATAGACGAAGCCATGCATAGCAACGCAGAGTGGCTTTGCATCACCACATATTAGGATCGAGAGGCTTATGCCGCTTTAGTGTAAAAGAAACTGATGCTCCGGCTGCGCATGCCTCTCATAAATAAGCCCCTTGGGGCCTCATTTATGAGGAGTTGGAGTAGGGCAGCGCTGCAAGTCTTCTTGCTGCAATGCCCTACACAAACATTAAAGGGCAGGAAGCACCATATTTATGAAATATGATGCATTCCTGTCAATTCCCCCAGCGCTGGTGTACAATATGCAGCCTAGCACCAATGTAGACATTCTTTCATTACAGTGCAAGTGTGCCTCCCATTGCAGGCAGGATTGTTTTGTGCAGAAAGGGGTACTTTTGCGCACAAAAATGATACTGAGATGCCTTTTCCTCTTTGTATGTGTGCTGCAGTATACAGAACATATAGAAAGAGGAGACAAATGAGGAGAGATAACAATAATTATCCTTGTTACGCTTGCTCTGGCGCAATGTAAGGTTTTGGCGCTTTCCCAGGTTTACGTGATGTAGTAAATCAGGGGCAGTGCTAAAATCCATGGGTGCTGCATTTGAAAACCCACTGCAAAGCCCATGGAATACCTCCTTGGTGCAGAGTAAGGCAACACAACAACTTGCATAGCTTTGCCCTACTCCATATCTATGGGATCATGCAAAGTCATGCAGAGTGGTTTTGTATCACCTCATAGATATGATTGAGAGGCTTATGCCACTGGAGCATCCAAAAAGTGATGCTTCTTCAGCTCAAGTTTCTCATAAATAAGCCCCTTGGGGCCTCATTTATGAGGAATTGGCGTAGGGCAGTGCAGCAAGTCTTCTTGCTGCGCAGCCCTACGCCAATGTGAAAGGGCAGGAATGCACCGTACTTATGAAAAACAGTACATTCCTGTTTTTTCCCCAGTGCTGGTGCACGATTTGCAGCCTAGTGCCAATGTAGGCATCCTTGCACTATGGTGCAAGGGTGCTGCCATTGCAAGCATTATTGTTTTTGTGCAGGAACGGGCACCTTCCTCCACACAAACAATGCAGAGAGTTTTCCTCTTTCTAAGCACATATGGAAAGAGGAAAAATAAGGAGAAGAAAATAGTTCTCCTCGTTACGCCTGCTCTGGGGAGGCATAAGGTTTTGGCACTGCCCCAGGTTTACGTGTTTAAGTGTTAAAATCCCTGGTATTGTATGGGAAAACCCACAACAATGCCCATGGAACACCTTCGCAAAAGCTGCTTTGTCTTGCTCCACATCTATGAGGCCATGCAAAGCCATGTAGAGTGACTTTGCGTAGCCTCATAGATATGATTGAGAGGCTAATGCCACCGGAGCATAAAAATGGGACCATCCGGCAGCACAAGCCTTTCATAAATAAGCCCCTTGGTATTTGAAAAGCCATCACATAAAACATTTGTGTTTGTTATTATTACCTAATAGAACCTGGTACTGGCCTTATTGATCTTGGTAGGTGGAATGGCGAATTTCAGGATGCACATATTAAAACCATTATGGTAAAAGTCACAGAGCTCCCAGAACCAATGATTAATCCCACTGAACTCAAGTTAATGTGCATTAATGTGCTTCATTGCCAGGACGTAACAACCGAGAGGTCTACATAAAAAAACTAAATTAAATTTATTAACATATCCATACCTGAAAGCCATAAATATTAGTCTTTTGTAGTTGGGAAAATAGATTCAATCCAATGACATATAAAGTTACCAAAGGGCGGGGACAGCACTTCTTTTGATGTCAATCTGAACCTGATTCAGAGCATGGCGGACGGGTACTCCGTTACAAACATAATCGATATCCCGTCCACTTTGTTATACATTGGATTCGGTTCCCCATGCCCTGCACTATAAGGATATTGAAAGTCACCAACGACTTCCATTACCATATAGATGAATGGGTCAGAAGGTCAAGTTCCTTTATAATGTCATGGAACTCCAAGGTGACTTGCAATATCCTTATAATATACAGCAGGGGTGTGCGTAATTTGCATAATTTACTTTTGTGGAATTATGCAAAATTTCAGAAAAATTACATATACTAATACAAAATGCACATCCGTCATTGTGTACTATATTTTCGCAGAAAAATGTATCCTTGCATCAATTTTTGGCACAAAGATGCATTTAAACAAAGCACTGTCAATAACGTTATTTGCATGCTTTTTGGGGAAACTTTGACCTGATATGGTACATTACAAAGTAAATGTTTACTGCAAATGTCACATAATTATGCAAAGTGGCCTCATGCTATAGTTTTGGTAATTTCGTGTAATAAGCATAACATGAAATCTTCAATATTACACAAATTACATGGCATAAATAAAATGTTGCCCAAGCCTACCTTATTCCTCATAATATACGATCATACTAACACCCTTACCACAAACCCCTTAAATCCTTAGAACCATATTTATCATGAGGCTGCATCGCTTTTGCACCATGCCACGTGGTTCAAACACAATGCAACCCCTAAAATGTGATTTATCACGCCACGCAAGGTCCCCTTGCAAGGCCCTGAGTCAATCAATCAAGCATTTATAAAGCACTGCAAATCACCTGTGAGAGGCTCGAGGTGCTGGAGATATTGGCTTCTACATGGAAGTTTGATCATTTAAACATCTATGTCTTTATTTCTTTCCTGAATTGATGGTGTCAGGATGTGGTCCTGAGGTGTAAGGGAAAGTTGGTCCAACCCTTTTGTGCCAGGTGTGAAAAGGAGTGTCCTCTGCTGTTGGCTTGTTGATCCGTGGGGTGTCTGCAAGGGAGAGGGAAGCGGATTTAAGGTGTATGTTCGATTGGTGGAAGGTCAGGTGTTTGTTAATGTACGCTGGTTCTTTGTTGTGCAATGTCTTGCAAGTGTAGGTTAGCATCTTGAACTGGCATCTCTTCCAAATCGGGAGCCAGTGTAGTTTCTTGAGATGGGGTGTGATGTGGGTCCTTCTGGTGAGTTTGAGTATGAGTCTTGCTGCTGAGTTTTGTATTGCCTGGAATCTCTGCAGGAGGCATGCAGTGATTTTTACATGGAGTGTGTTTCCGTAGTCTAGTCTGCTGGTGATAATGGCATGTGTGACAGCCCTTCTGGTGTTTACTGGGAGCCACCTGAAGATCTTCCAGAGCATGCAAAGGGTGTGGAAGCAGGCAGATGAGACTGCTTTGACTTGTTTCTTCAATGATAGCTTGCTATCCAGAATGATTCCAAAGTTGCGGGCATGCTGTTCGGGCAGGGGGTGGGTCGAGTTTCGTGGGCCACCATGCGTGGTTCCATGGAGAGGGGTTTTTCCTAAAGATGAGGACTTCCTTCTTGTCTGTCTATAGTTTGAGACAGTTTTACTTCATCCAGTCCGCGATGTTCATCGTGCATCTGTGGAAGTTAGCTTTGGTGGTGGAGGCATCTTTCGACATCGAGAAGATGAGTTGAGTTGCACAAAAAACCCAGAATGCAAGGGTATCTGTGCTGGCACTAGGTAGCACATTGTGTGCCAGCGCCGGGCAAAGTTAGGAATGCACCATATTGTGCTAAATACGGTGCATGTCTGCCTTTTCTCTGTAATGCAGCGCAGCAAGGTGACTTGCTGTGCTGTTCTGCTTTACAATTTGTTAAATATGGCCCTCGGTGTCTTGCGTTTTCATGCTCGTTGTTGACAAGAAGTATAAAAACAGAATCTGTGCAGTGATACTAGACACACTAAAATAGTAAGTATTTATTTTAAAAATAGATATTAGCATCAGTTTAATGTAAATCAAGTTAGAAAATGCTGAGGCTCAGATTGTGTGAAAACATGCAGAAATTCTGTATTCTGCACTGACTTCCAGTGTGGAAATAATAAACATGTTCCCAGAAATATTTCCTTTCTGATGATCACTTTTTGTTTTTAAAAATCAAATCAGAAAGAGGAAAATCCGTTTTCATGTTTACCTTTTGTAAAATGTGACTGTAATTATGCTTCATGGACTGTCTTCACCCTGGCAGGTGGGGCTAGCAGCCGACACTATGGTCAGAAGTCAACTATAATAGCTCATTACTGCCGAATAGCTATGGCATTTCTTTATTATTGTTGACTACAAATGTCACAAATCACCTGTAATAAGGATATTAGGGACAGGCTTTTATGACGGATTGCAGGCTTCCATGTATTATGAGTTATATCCTCATGATCTTATAAGAAAGCGGACAGCATATTATTATTATTATTATTATTATTATTTATTTTTATAAAGCGCATAGTCACCCGGAAGTATCCCAGCGCTAGTGAAACCCTAGTTCAGCAGACCTGAGGAACGGGAGCTGAGAGTAGAGGAAGGAAGGGGTAAGGAATCGAACACGGGGGAGTATGAGAGCTAGGGAAAGAGATGCGTCTTTAGCAACTTCCTGAAGCGCAGATATTGAGGTTCAAGACGTAGGTCGCGGGGGAGTGAATTCCAAAGACGAGCAGTTTGTACCGAAAAGCGTCGTCCTCCTGATCGAGCTTTCCTGAATCTTGGGGTATTAATGAGGTTTTCTGTGTTAGAACGGAGGGATCTGGTGGTTATGTAAGGGATGATGAAGTTGCTGAGAACTGGGGGGCCTTGGTTATGCAACGTTTTGTGGACGAGGCACAAGGCTTTGAATTTGACTCGCTCCCTTATGGGGAGCCAATGAAGGAGTTTGAGAGCGGGTTTAGCAGATGATCTGGCCGGGGTGTTTGTGATGATCCGGGCAGCGGTGTTCTGAATTCTTTGAAGTTTATTCAGGGTCGCTTCGGGAGCGCCGAGATAAATCACATTACTGTAGTCTAGTCTCGATATTACGAGACCTTGGATTAGTAATTTCTGGGATTTAGGGGGAAGAAGGGGCAGGACTTTCCTCAAAGATTTTAGAAGGCCAAAGCAGGTCCCTGCTACCTTCTTTGCTTGCGAGGTGAATGAGAGATCAGAATCGATCCATACACCCAGACTTTTCACCTCTGTTTTTGGATCAGGGGGAGGACCTAGACAGGCTGGCCAGCTGTCCAGGGGGAGTGCGGTTCCTTTCGGGCCAAGTATAAGGACCTCGGTTTTTGTCCCATTTAGCTTTAGGGCTGATCTATTCATCCAGCGATGGACCTGCGTAAGGCAGTTGAAGAGATCAGCTTTCTGTTGTTTGGGATGGGACAGAGACACCACTAGTTGTGTGTCGTCAGCATAGCTGACGACGCTCACTCCGAATGGGGTGATAACCTCCTCCAATGTGGACATATAGATATTAAATAATGTGGGGCTCAGGGAAGAGCCCTGAGGCACACCACATTGGAGGGGCATTTCGGATGAGCGGGCGTTCTTCTCCCAAATCTGATAGGACCGTTGGGCCAGGAAAGATGCAAGCCAAGATAAGGCTGTGCCTTCCACTCCAACTCTATATCATCATCGTCATATTTGTGACAGACAACCCGTCCACTAAAATTCAAGTCAGGATGTTAAAATACACTCTTATTTAGCACCCAGGATAGAATATAGAAAACTGGGCAATATTTTGAAAAGATGGTTTTCAGTGAGCATCTTCTGATTGGTGCCTGCCAATTAAGAATTACATGTACCCTTTGCCAAAGCTGTGATCGTATGTCTCACTCAAATACACCACCACCACCACCCCAGTGAAATAGTTTTACTATGCTCATCTTCCTAGTGCTTGGCTATTACAGGAAGCTTGCCATCTGACCTTCTCACTGTACTATTTATGGGATGGTGACGGTTAGAGATGGTGCATAGCAGGACAGTACATCGAGAGCAGTGCAGCAGGAGAGAGATGAGGAAGCAGGCACTATTATGATGGGAACTGACGGTTCTGCAGTATCTTTCTGAGGTTGGCACCAAGTAACTGTTGCAAGTATGAGTGTAAGCAAGAAATGAACGATATATTTGTAATTAAGGTTAGTCACCAAGGTGCAAAGGCAGGATGCTGAGGAGAGAGTGGCTATCGGAGTGGGAATAAAGGACAGCATGAACATGGAATCTGGTGGTGGCATCATCAAATTGCGCTGACAGCGTTATGCCCCTTTTCTGCAGGGAAATAATAGGTGCTTATTTGTTCACCTTCCCTTTAAACAACATTGGGGCATATTTATGTTCCCTGGCGCATCCCTGCAAATCAGCATGGATGCGCCAGGGAAGATGCATCATGAAAGTTTACCCTTGCGCCACAATAGATGTGCCGCATTTACAATGCAGCGCATCGTGGCGCAAGGATAAACAGATGCGTGACGCATCTGATGGCGGAAGATTGGCGCATTGCTGGAGTTGCGGTGCAAGCGTGATGCAGCTCCAGCAAGGCTCGGGGGTGCCCTATCGTTACAATGCTGCGTCAATCCTTACACCTGCTGTCGTACTTTAATATTCGGGACCGCGTAGGGAACAGGGCCCTACCCCTGTCTATGTTGGTATTAGCGAACCGCAAATGGTAAATGCGGCATGTACAAGTGCTTTATATATCGTTCTAGCTATGAATGCACTGTGTACACGTTATTCTGCTCCACTACGCGGGTTCCATTTTGGAAGCAGTGGCCATCTTGTCATTGCCCTCACATAGGCTATGATGGAGTTAATACGGGCCTCACAGTACATGGGCTTTCCCTCTGACTTCTCTGTGACCTGGGCAGCTGGCTCTGCTGCCCCGGGTCAAACCGGTCTCACGAGCTCCCCTTCCTCCGTCCACCTGTGATTAGCTTCAGGGTTTGACCCGTCATAAAACCCTTTCATTCTACACAATCCCCCGGCTAATCTCTTCCACACCTGCTTGTTCTTGCTTTATGACTTGTTTCCCAAAACAGGAGATGCTCATGTTTATTGGGGGGTCTATTTACTTCAAACGTGGGATCTGAACCTTACTGTGTAAATCATTGTGGGCTGGCCGAACTGGAATGTGGGATGGTCATCATGACTCTGCTTTTTTCGTTTGTAATGTATGCCTTTATATGACCATATCGTAAACCAAGGAATGTGTGCCTGGAGCATGATATTTTGTACTTAAGGAGAAGTCCGTTCCTATGATTTTCAGCAGTCTCCTGAGAACATACACGCTGTTGTACTTCTAGGATACCTGTCATTGGTCTGCAGCCAATAAACGATTCTTTGACTTCACCCAGAAGACTCTGTGTTTCTGTAGGTCCGGAACAGGGTGAACCCAGAAGTCATAGGGTGTGTGCCCCTGCACCGCTGGGTCTAAAATACCCAGTACTTCAGTTTGGCGCCCAACGTGGGGCGATTTCAGCGGTACCAGTCCAAGCCAGAGGTTCGTGAGGAGCTTCGTGTGGAAATTCCGGAGGAAGGCCGCCACTTCATCGACCCCTGCATGTCGACGTGGTCCGAAAGTCTTTTCTGCGAGGTTCTCCGCGTCCCGACGGCTACGAAGGACTGCTGCCCTGATTAATCGACCTGTTTTGGACCCTTGACGAGTTTGAGAGAGCGGAACAATCGAGAGAGTCTTCTGGTGACGCCATCGATCAGCAATATTCAGTTAAGTATAAGTGGAGCGTCTCTCATTTGTTTTGGTATCCTTCGGGATCATTTGAATTGGGTACTTTGGAGTTTGCAAACGCCAAAACCAGAGGACTCGTGTATTCACGAGAATATCGTAATCGATAATCCTTTGACGTTTGGATCTAGACTAGTGAGCGAAGATGCCTGGTTCTGGATTATTTGGTAGATTATTCTGTTTGGGTTGTGGAAAAGATTTCCAGCTAGAGGAATCATGTCCGGTTCCTCCGGTTGGAACTCCAACTTATGAGCTCTATGTAAAACATGGCGTAGGCCCCATTGCGTATAACGAAGTGTGGATCCACTACACCAGGAAAGATGGTGTTTTAAAATGGCCCCAAAATGGTAGTTTTGATACCGATATTTTAGATAATCTGGAAATTAAATTGTTTAAGAAGAAAGCCCGGCCGGCGATGTTTGACTCTTTCCGCTTATGGCGAAAGGAAGCCAAACAGAAGGAAATTAAGTTAGCGAAAAAGAATAAGAGAGAGAGAGGTATGTCAGTAATGCAAGCAGCTGTACAATTTAAAGACAATGAAGAGGAGCAAATGAATGAGCAATTGCACAGGCAGCGTAAGTTAGGGATTGACAAATGTTACCCAGCTTTGCCACATTCTAAGCAGGATTAGTCAGAAGAAAAGGAGAAAGATCCTTTGATGTCACATTTGTTGAGTTCGCCACCCCCGTATGCTCAAACTGCCACGGCGCCTCCCCAGCTTGTAAATATGCCGCCTCCAGTGCATGTACTGCAAGCCTTGCCGCAACCGCCAGTTGCTTTGCAGCCAGTTCCTATTCCTGTAGCGCAGCCCTCTCAAGTGCTGCCAGTTGTGCTTCCAACTGCCCCCGCACTTCCTGCGACTTTGCCTAATCCAGTAACTGCCTCCCCTAACACTCTTCCTTCCACCACTCCAGTACCTGTCTCTACATCCTCTTTTCTTCCCTCTGTTTTTCCCCCTGTTCTCGCCTCAGCTTCTCCTTCAGCGCGACAGCGCCTAGCTAATGTGGTTACTACATTAATGTCTCCTCTCTTTGGGTCATCTGGTGCAACTCCTGGTGTACAGCGTAAGCAGTTGCGCAGCCAATTGCCTAACCCCGATGAGAAAAAGGTAATAGATCACATGGCGCGTAGATGGATCGTTTTCCCTTCACTGTATGATGTGGAATCAGTTGTTAACACTTTCCATCAATGGGATGCCCCTAAACAGAGATATGTGTTTGAGAAAATGTGCGAAATTCTCTGTGAAGAATTGGAGGATAGTGGTAGAAATCCGAACCCGCAGGAATTGTGTAGAGTGAGGTTCGATTTTGGAACTGGTATAATTGTGGACCGCGAAGTAGATAAAGCAGTTGCGGTTGTATTGTCCTTTAGGAATGAAGATTGCCAACAGTCATTGTTTGAACAAGAGGTCCTTGTGGGGAAAAAGGCAAAAGCGCGACAATACCCTATGAGAGAAGTTCCCCCGGTATGGAAGGAAGCGGTTGCAGCTGCCGGTGGTAACCCCGCTGTGGCAGCGCATTTCCAGCGTGTGTGGGTGCATGTTCCATGGAAGCGCTCAGAGGTGTTAGCACTTAAGCAGTCCTTACCTGATCCCCGTAAAAACCCAGCAGGTTATTATAAAGAGTTGTCACAGACGTCAGGGTCATGCATTATGAATCTGGCCGATATAGACATGTTGTTTGGTAATGTTGTTCCACAGCCTCTATGGGGATCAATTCGTAATGTAGATCACAATGCAGAACTAGGGGATACATGGACTAACATTATTGCTGCTGACGCTAGACAAACTGGTGGTGCGAAACCAGAACCTTTGGTAGCTGAATTGCCTGGTAGAATCATCACGTATATGAAGACAATAATGCCTGCGATGCGCGTAAATTGGGATAAGTTATCTGCATGCAAGCAGAAGAAAGATGAGACAGTGTCAGACTTCTTTACTAGGTTTGAAGAAACGTTTATTGACCACAGTGGGCAAGATATGAGTACTGAGGGTGGCCAACGGCTGTTTGTGGATAAGTTTGTGCAGAATTTACTTCCTGACCTGTGTAAAAAGTTAAAAGATTCAGAAAGTTCTTGGGCTGTTTCTTCTTCAGCGCAAATACTGGCTACTGCACAGTATTATGAAAATAGAGATAAAGACGAGAAAGATAGAACGGAGAAGAAAACGAAGGAACTGAAGACAAAGGTCCTTTTACAGCAGGCCTATCCGCCACGTGGAGGTCAGAATAATTATAGGCAACCCCAAGGTGTCTATCACCAACCCCAACAATTTCAGAACAATCAGCAAATG
The DNA here is from genome assembly GCF_964204655.1 of Triturus cristatus. Taxonomy (NCBI): domain Eukaryota; kingdom Metazoa; phylum Chordata; class Amphibia; order Caudata; family Salamandridae; genus Triturus; species Triturus cristatus. Next base: position 120,176,526 of record NC_140592.1, on the reverse strand, counting down.
AATGGGTATTATCAACCACGTGTCCCGGTAGGTCCCAACCAATGTTCATACTGCAAAGAGGAAGGTCATTTTAAATATAGTTGCCCTAAGTTAATGCAGCGGAATGGTAATATGTATGGCGCAAGAGGTAGAGGTGGTCAGCAAGCTCCTAGAGGTAGAGGGCGTGGAAGTGTTCCCCAAAATGCGCGTCCTCTGCCGCCTCAGAATACCATTAATAGCTTTGATCAGCAAGCTAACGTGATTGGTAATACGGCACAGTATTATAATAATGATTATTATGCAGAAGATGGTGATGCAGAAAATAATGATTACTAGGACAGCCGTAGACAGAGAGAGGGAGTTGTTTCAGTGCCAGTGGATCAGAGTGGACCGTATGTTGAGGTGACTACAGCAAATGTAACGGAGCCTTTTCTGCTAGACACTGGTGCTGCAAAGAGTTCAATTATGCATTCCAAACTCCCTGGCGCACCTTTGTCTGGCGATATAAATGTTTCAGTAGGTTTTTCTGGCGCCCCAGTTAGGAACCCGATTTCTAGTCCCATGTCACTTTCTGTTGGACCTTGTGAGCTGAAAGCACCCCTGATCCTGACAACAGGTTGTGGTGAGAATTTGCTGGGATTAGATTTGTTGAAAAGATTGCACGCTACACTGTATTGTTCTCCTTCGGGAGTACAACTTACATTAGGCAAGAAAGTGGTTTCCCCAATGTATTTGTCTAAAAACACGATGCCACCTGAATTGTCGTCCCTTCCGGATGCCCTTTGGGCTACTGGTCCCAATGATGTGGGCCTCTTGGAAATACCGCCATATGTGGTGACTTTAAAGGCTAATGTCAGACTGCCACGTATTCCCCAGTACAAGATCTCTAATGAAGGACAGAAAGCATTGTTAGACATTGTCGGCGACCTGATTAATAAGGGTGTGATTGAAGAGACAAGAGGCAACGTTTGCAATAGTCCGATTTTACCTGTCTTAAAACGAACGGATCCTTCACAGCCACCTGTTTACAGATTTGTGATTGATCTTAGAGAGGTTAATAAGATTGTTGTGCCACAGTTTCCGGTTGTCCCTGATATAACTGCCTTGTTAACGATGATTCCAGCCTCTGCTGCATGGTTTTCAGTGATCGATTTAAAGAATGCTTTCTTTAGTATCCCAATTGCAGAAGAGAGCAGAGATATTTTTGGTTTCAGTCTGGGAGGCCGAAGCTTCCGCTTCAAACGCGCTCCCCAGGGCTACTGTGAGAGTCCATCCATATATAGTCAGGCTCTGAAAGCGCAGCTTGATGCACTTGTTTTACCTAGTGGCGCTATCCTGATTCATTACGTGGACGATTTACTGATCGCTGCGGATACTGAAAAGATCTGCAAAGAAGCCACATTGTCACTGTTGCGCCATTTATCCGCTTTCCATCACAAAGTGTCTCTCTCTAAGCTGCAATATTGTCGACAAGAAGTGACCTACTTAGGTCATCTCTTATCGAAGGAGGGAAGGAGACTGACCCCAGAGAGAATTCAAGCCATTGCACAGTTGAGTGTGCCAAAGACACAGAGAGAAGTACGTGCTTTCTTGGGCATTACCTCATACTGTAGGCATTGGATCCCTAGTTTCTCCTTGCTGGCAAAACCTTTGTTAGCCTTAACATGCAAAGACACACCGAATCCTATCCCATGGTCTGAAGAGTGCCAGAAGAGTTTTGTGGAATTGCGTAATGCATTATGTTCAGCACCTGTGTTGGGTACTCCCGACTACAGTAAGCCTTTTACATTGTATGTTCACGAGAAAGATGGATGTGCGTTGTCAGTGTTAACACAGCCTTTTGGCGACAGACCGCGCCCATGCGCATATTTTTCATCCACCTTGGACCCTGTAGCGAGGGCATTGCCAAGCTGTCTGAGAGCGACAGCTGCTGCAGCGATGTCTATCCGACAATCGGCTGGTTTGGTAATGGACAACACATTGATTGTCATGGTTCCACACGCTGTAGATACATTATTAAATAGAACTAAGACACAACACTTGACTAGTGCACGATTATCGGGCTACGAACTTACACTGTTAGCTAATCACATACACATAAAAAGATGTAATACGCTGAATCCAGCTACATTGTTGCCAATTCCAGCAGACTCAGATGAGATTGAGCAACATGACTGTCTGTTCAGAACAGAAGAAGAGACGAAAGGGAGAGTAGATCTCAAAGATACTCCCCTGACTGAGTGTGATGGCACTTTATGGGTAGATGGTTCATGTTTTAAGCTCCCTAATGGTGACACGACTGCTGCATATGCTATCACGACTTTACACACAGTCGTGGAAACTGCACGAGTGCCACATAATTCGGCCCAAGCAGCAGAATTAATCGCCCTCACGAGAGCATGTGTGTTGTCTGAAGGAATGAGAGTGAACATATACACAGATAGCCAGTACGCCTTTGGCGTGGCTCATAATTTTGGGCGTTTGTGGAAGGAGCGTGGGTTCCTGACGTCGCATGGAGCTAAAATTCAGAATGGCAAGTTGGTGAATGATCTCCTTGAGTCACTGACCCTACCGTTGCAAGTTGCGATCATGAAATGCAGTGCGCACAGGAAAGTCACAGATGATGTTGGACGTGGGAATGCGTTTGCTGATGAGACCGCGAGAGAAACGGCACAGAATGTGAAGACTAGAATGTATGTTGCAGGTCCCGCAAGATGGGTTAGTGATGTGGGAATGTGTGAGAACACAATAGAGAGTGTGAAGTCGCTTCAAGCTGAAGCCACAGAGGAAGAGTTAAGCAAGTGGAGAGAGAGTATGGGTAAGTTGGATGAGAATGGTTGCTGGATTGATTTGACAGAACATAGGCGATGGTTGTTGCCTGATGCATATGTGCTTCCAGTAGTTACTATGGCACATGGAATGGCACATATCAGTACGAAAGGTATATGCAAGTTGTTGGCTCCAGTATGGCAGAATGCTGGGATTCCCAAGTGTGCAGAGAACGTGGTCAAGAATTGCATAGTATGCTTGAAGTACAACCCTGGTAGGGGAACCCCAACTCCGGCTGGTCACTTTGCACCCCCATCATGTCCATTCGAAGTTTTGCAGCTGGACTTTATTCACATGGAAAGATGCAACAACCTGAAATATGTACTGGTGGTTGTTTGTGCTTTCTCAAAATGGATTGAGGCTTATCCTCTGAAAGATAACACTGCCCTATCCACAGCCAAAGCCCTTGTGAAGGAGTTTTTCCCTAGGTTTGGGATGCCAAGAATGGTGTGGTGTGATAACGGAAGTGAGTTCGTGGGTAAAGTTATGAAGAATGTATGTGAAGGTTTAGGCATCCAGCAGAAGTTCCACGCTGCAAATCACCCCCAATCAGCTGGATTAGTAGAACGCTACAATGGAGCCTTAAAGCTCAAGCTGGCTAAAATTCAGGCGAGCACCGGTCTTAAATGGCCTGACGCTCTGCCCCTAGCACTCCTGTCCACCAGAATGACTATACACTCACGAGTGGGACTTAGCCCTTATGAGGTCGTCTTTGGCCGCCCGGCTAATGTGTGGGGCGTGCCAAGACCGGCGAAATTTAGCGAAATAGAGCATCCAGTACTGCTCGATTACCTGTATGATTTGACTGTTAAACTGCGTGTTTTGCACCAACAGGTACATGATATTCTTCCCCAAGCCTCTGAACCTCCTAGACATCCTATCAACCCTGGTACGTGGGTGCTAGTGCGGAACTTCCAGCGCAAGAGCAACGACGAGCCCCGCTGGCTTGGCCCTCATCTTGTTCTTCTATCAACAAGATCAGCAGTGCGAGTGAAAGGGAAGAAGCACTGGATCCATGGTACTCACTGCAAAGTAGTCCCTTTGCCTCTGCCATATGACCGGTGGGTCAAAGAGGGTATCACCGACTCTGAGACAGACACTGTACTCCGTTTCACACCATTCAGTGATGCACGCCTAAGAGGCACAGTTTCAGACCAAGAGAGTGACAACATTCTGCAGGAAGCTGTGCCACCATCGAGTCGACTGGACACCACTGAGCCTGAACTTTTGTTTCAAGACCAAACAGCACCTAGCCGTCTCCGCTATAATTTGAGACCTAGGCCCATGGACAAATAAAGATTTCCTCACTTTTTCCTTTTGACATTCTTTGCTCTCCCATCTGAAGGACTTTCTTGATTTTTTGTTTTTCGAACCACCATCCGGGTTCTGCCGCAGGGTCGCGGTGCCAAGACTTTGGGGTACAGGCCGAAGACGCTAGGTCGACGGTTCTGGTTAGTCTAGGGCGTTTCCCAGGACTGACAGGCGTACTCCTTAGCAGAAGAAACTCATCCACCGCGAGCGGCCCGAGTAGAGGATGGAGTTTTTTAAGATGGAGAGACCAATTGAGGAAATGAACTTTAACGCAAGGATGTGTAGAATTGTAAAAAGTAAATGTTTTGTCTTTTTGTGCCTTTTTACACTGTGTAGCATAATGATGTTTATTGTAGGATTTGTGTTCTTCTCCGCTCAAAAGCCCATTGAACCCACTCAACAGCCTATATTCCTTTCTACTGCCTCCTCTCACTCTTTTCACCCTTTGCCTGAGCACGAACAGACCAGACGATCAGAGTTCGTAAATAACTTGTTTATCCAGCTCTTGCACCAGCACCAACTGGTAATGAATACGACCAATTGCTGGGTGTGTGGGTTAATGCCACATACCATTAACAAAGGTATTCCCTACCTGGTGCTGCCGTACAGTTACAATGGATCGTCATGGGCATTCCAAACCATGTTTCTCTATGCTCTAGATACATACTCCCCTCGCCAACCGCGTTCCATCAGACCTATCACCAATAATAAGGCCTTGATGAAAGGAGTTGCCGATATGAGTAGGGATATTAATGCATACTCATCTATTCCCAAAGAAGAGTTGAGACCTTATGTAGGATGGAACGTGACGGGGTATAGTATTAGTCTGGGTGAAAGACAGCGGAAAATCTCATCTCCAATCTGGGTCGTACCCCACATGGGTCGGTTCTGCTTACAGGGTAATGGTCAGAATCCTAGAGCTCAACTGGGAAGAAGTGACTGTACTGAAACGTACACTTTCCCGTCACAGTTTTCTCCTGCGTTTTTAGCTGCCAAGGGCACATATTTCATCTGCAATGACCGAGCATATACATGGTTGCCCCCTGATTTCTCGGGCACATGTTATATTGCGAACTTGCTACCGCCGACATTTACTGCTGCCTCTGACTATCACAAGACCAGAGTTGTGAGAGGTGTAATTAGTAAGGAGGATACTTCCGGTCAGGAAGCAGGAGACTTCTTCTTGGGTTTCCTGCCGTTTTGGGTACCTATGGTCAATAGTAGGAACCTGAGACAGCTGACTTGTGTGGTTGAATCCACTGTCAATGTAACGGCTGGTGCCCTTAGTAATCTGACAGCTGAGCTCCAAGCGGATCGCCTTATGACTCTGCAGAACCGCATGGTTCTAGACGTTATTCTTGCAGACCGCGGTGGGGTATGCAAGGTCATCCAATCCAGTTGCTGCATTTTCATACCAGATAATGCTCCAACAGTGTATCAAGCCATCTCCAAACTCCATAAAATATCTGAAGCCATACACGTGGATAAGGGAGATTGGTCACTGGTGGGGTGGTTCTGGGAATTGATATCTGCCTGGGGTTGGAAAGTTCTGATGGTCATTGGAATGATCTTAGCCATTCTTTTCCTGCTCTGCCTGTGTATACAGTGTGCTCCCGCGCTATGTGGTCTCTGTGCTACCTTATGTATAAGGAAACCTGTATCGAGAGACGAGCTAAGTAATAGGATAATGCTACAGCAACATCTCCATGACTTTGCGAACATTGACCTAGACTCGGATTAAGATGAGTATAGTGATTGCCTATGTAAGGGCAAAAGGAGGGTCTGTCGTACTTTAATATTCGGGACCGCGTAGGGGACAGGGCCCTACCCCTGTCTATGTTGGTATTAGCGAACCGCAAATGGTAAATGCGGCATGTACAAGTGCTTTATATATCGTTCTAGCTATGAATGCACTGTGTACACGTTATTCTGCTCCACTACGCGGGTTCCATTTTGGAAGCAGTGGCCATCTTGTCATTGCCCTCACATAGGCTATGATGGAGTTAATACGGGCCTCACAGTACATGGGCTTTCCCTCTGACTTCTCTGTGACCTGGGCAGCTGGCTCTGCTGCCCCGGGTCAAACCGGTCTCACGAGCTCCCCTTCCTCCGTCCACCTGTGATTAGCTTCAGGGTTTGACCCGTCATAAAACCCTTTCATTCTACACAATCCCCCGGCTAATCTCTTCCACACCTGCTTGTTCTTGCTTTATGACTTGTTTCCCAAAACAGGAGATGCTCATGTTTATTGGGGGGTCTATTTACTTCAAACGTGGGATCTGAACCTTACTGTGTAAATCATTGTGGGCTGGCCGAACTGGAATGTGGGATGGTCATCATGACTCTGCTTTTTTCGTTTGTAATGTATGCCTTTATATGACCATATCGTAAACCAAGGAATGTGTGCCTGGAGCATGATATTTTGTACTTAAGGAGAAGTCCGTTCCTATGATTTTCAGCAGTCTCCTGAGAACATACACGCTGTTGTACTTCTATGATACCTGTCATTGGTCTGCAGCCAATAAACGATTCTTTGACTTCACCCAGAAGACTCTGTGTTTCTGTAGGTCCGGAACAGGGTGAACCCAGAAGTCATAGGGTGTGTGCCCCTGCACCGCTGGGTCTAAAATACCCAGTACTTCACTGCTTCAAGCAGGCGCAGGGTTTTGACGCAGCATGGCCGGAAAAGTGACTGAGTGAAATCTTGTAGATTTCACTCAGCCACTTTTTGGAGGCGTTCCTGCGCCGGAACGCCCCCCCCCCCTGTGCAGGTACGCCCACATGTGGCACAAGCTTTACAACGTGACGCATCTCCCTAGATACGTCACGTTGAAAATGGGGCGCAACATGATGCAGGGTTTACGCCGCCGCCACGTCACAAAACTGACGCAACGGCGGCGTAAAAGTGGCGCAAGTCCGTTATAAATCTGCCCCATTGTTTTTAACTTATGCATGTATTATGTGGGAAGGGTAAATAAAGACTGCTATTTATTTCAGCAATGCGATATAACTCCTAATAGAATGGTGCTTGGAAAGTTGAGATGGTCGAATACAGTTAGAATGCTTAGAATGCTGCTGGCATTATTTACAGATTGTCATGTGTCATCAGTGGTTGCTACAAGAAACAGCAAACTGGGAGAGTTTTGTACCTGTGTTGGATGAGATAAAGGAAACAGGTTGTGACATCTTTATTTCTCAAATTTACAAAGGAAAATACGACTGCCTGTGTTTTTATGTGCAGAGCCTCTGCCACCAGTATGGCGACTCCGCAGTGGTAAAGATACTACTCGTAAGATTTCTTTGTGAATTGAGAAAAATCTTAAACTTGCGGATCAGACCCTATGTATTTTCTCCCATATGCTCATTACCTCAGACCAACGCTCAATTGTCAGAATTTTATGAAAATAAAGATTGGTTGGGATGTACAAGACAGCATGAAGATGTAACTGATTTCCCAAGAATAAGAGTTCTACACTACGTTATTATGAACACTAAATTTCTTTCATCTTTGTGGTGCTTGCACTAGCACTCTTTTCCTCATATTTCCCCATTAAATATAACTGTAGATGGTTGGTTTATTTGGTTATTTGTTCATTTTTGCTCAATACAATTAGGACCATATTTTTGGAAAAGTTGCACAATTCACCCTACTGTGCTATGCTGCGTTACAGGGAAAGGGCAGGAATGCACCATATTTAATTAAATATGGTGCATTCCTGCCTTTCTCCCTGCACTGACCAAATCAGGCACCTATGCACTATGGTGGAAGGGTGCCTCTGTTGCATGCAGGATTGTTTTTGGGCAGGAAGGCGTATCTTCCTGCACAAAAACAATCCTTAGAGGCATATTCCTCTATCTATGTGTGGTGCAGAATGCAGCACACATAGAAAGCCGAAGTAACAGGGAGAAATAAAGATGTTTCTCCACTGTAAGCGTCCCCTGGGATGACATATCTTTTTGGAGCATTCCCAGGACTTCCAGTTTTGGTAAATCTGGGATGCATGAAAGATATGGGAGTTGCATGGGAACACTCACACAATGGACATGAATGCCTTACCAGGGCAGAGTAATGCAACACAGTGATTTGCGCTAGCCCAGATTTATGAAGCCACTCAGAGCCACGCTAGGTGGCCTTGGGTAGTTTCATAAATCGCATTTTGGACTTTCATTGCACTTGCGCCACGCTGCGTTGTGCAATGCAACTCCACTTAGAAATATGGCCCTAGATGTGAATTTCTGTTTATTTTTTCAGGTTTTCATTCTGTAAACCTTTGTTCTTAACAAGGGCTATTTGCCTTCACAGTTTTTCATCTGTGTGTGCAATGTCTGATATTCCAGTCAAACAAGTGTAACATTTAGTATATTGACAAGAAACCAGTGGGATGTTATTGTCATCAATGTGATGTTAGTGATGTGTGTGTCCATATGTTTGTATTAACCCCTTAATTGCTGACCCCAGCCCCCAAGTGCTGTTCCCTTTTTTTGCTATTTGGGGTAGTTTGCACTTAGGGATTAATGACGTTTTCCACATAAGCTGTCCATGCCAAATTTGTGTCCTTTTTCCCAACATCCTTGGAGTTCTAAAAATACACAGGGCTTGTGGATTTCCCTGAAGAGGACCAAGAAAATAAGCAAAATATCGCAAAACTTTGAGTTTTTTTTTTAAATATAGGAAAAAGTATTCTGGATAAATAAATGTAGAGCTGAATAATAAAAAAACATTTTTTTCCATGGCTTTGATATTTTTCAAAGATGTAGTTCATTTTTACTATTTGTTGTGCTCGCAACCTATCACCAGTTTTTGATGGAAACCAGAGTAAAGCCCATTGGTGATCCAGAAAAGCTATATATTTGTGAAAAGTAGATAACATTCCAAATTCCGCAAGGGGTCACATGAGTAGGTCCCTCAAGGTTTTTTCAAATAAATCAATTGTTAAACAAAGAAATATTGAAAATGAATAGGGAAAAATGGCCATTTGTGACTGCATTTTTATCTGCAACTTTTTGTCCCAATGGCCGATTTACAAAAGCAACATACCATTATGTCCGATAGGCTCTTCTTGTTATGGGGATATACACTGTTTGTAAGTTCTCTAAGTACCCAAAGCCAACACCTGAGCTGCACCGTACAATAGTTTTTCATTGTGTACCAGGCATACACAAGTTTATATGATGAAATATGTAGAGTGAAAAATAGGTATTAAAGAAACCTATGTGTTTGTGGGATTGGCACAAGATATGGAGTTTACCAGCAGTGGTTATTTGAACATTACTGAATTTATGGGTACCCGTACTAACATATGAATTAGAGAGTATTTGTCAAAAATTTCTTCTTTCTTACAGATTGTCTCACATGTGGAAAGCACATATGTAGCAGAAACCAATCGGTAATAACAAATATTCTACCATTCTATGCTCCCACATGTGTTGATCAAACGGTACCTCACGTGTGTGGGTCGGCTTAGTGCACGTGATAGGAGCCGGCCCAAAATGCAACATGGATACATCACATTTTTCTACTTAAAACTGAGCCTTTTCCTTTTGCAAAGTTGGTCGCTGAGGATTTTGGACCCTAGCTCAGCTGGCACCTTGAGAAACCTAGCAAACATGCACTGTTTTGAAAACTAGATGTTTGGGGGGATCATGAGTGGGGTGTCCTGTGTGGCTCTTAGTAGGTTGTTTTACCAACATTCCCCTGCATACTTCAAACTTTGTCTAAAAAACCCATTTTCCTCACATTTCTGTGATGGAAAGTAAAGGAACTTGTGGGGAGCCACAAAGTTCCTGCCACCCAACATTCCCCTAAGTCTCCCGATAAATATGGCACCTCACTTCTGTGGCTAGGAATAGGGTCCGTGACAGGAAATAGCCTAAAACAAAACATAAATACATCACATTTCTCCATTCAAAAATGAATAGTGGGTAGCTGTGGATTTTGGGCCCTAGCTCATCCACACCTAGGGAAACCTAGCAAGCTTGTACATTTTTTAAAAGTGGACACCTGGGGGAGCAAAGTTGGGTTGACTTATGTGGTTCTCACTAAGTAATTGTACCCGGATGACTTTGCAAATGTCAAACTTTGGTTAAAAAAAATAAAACATTTTCCTCACATTTCTGTGCTAGAAAGTGCTGAAATCTGATGCGTGCCACATAGTTCCCAACACTCTGAGTTCCCACTTGTAACCCAATAAGAATGGTACCCCACTTGTGTGTGTGGGCCACGAGACCACAACACAAAAAGTCCCTAAAGCACTACATTGAGATATAAGCAATTGGGGTAGTTGGGTGGTTTACAGTTCTTCTCCCTCTGAAATGGGTGCCTGCCATGCTAGTTAATCAAAAGAGAGCCCTGCCCAGATATGAGCTGATATTTGTTTGTGACAGGATAGCCAATTAAGTTCCTGGTCACAGCCCAGATGATCATCCTGTCTGACAAACAGAATGCCTCCTCACACCTTAGGCCTTTGTCTCACCTCTAGGAGCAAGTTCTCACCTCATCAAGGGGGCTTTTCAACTCCTTGTTGAAAGTTGGAAGCTTGTGCATATGGGCTTAGTTCTAAAGGCTTTAGGTGGGGAAAAGGACATTTTCTAAAAGTACATTTTTCAAAATATTTATTAAACATCTGGCTTTACTTGTCAATTGGGCTTGTCATATATGTTTTTAAAAGTCCAAGAATTAATTTTGTAGCTGTTGCTTTGCAGGAGTTTTTTATCCCAATGCTTTCCTTTGAAACAGTTTACCCTGCTACAGTGTAAAGAGCATTTCAGGCCTTTTCATTGTAAGAACATGTTTAACATTTAACATTTACATGTCCTACCTTTAAATTACAAGCACCCTGCCATATGGCAATTAAGGACTACTTAGGGGTGACATTTATATTTAAAAGGAGTGCTTAAGTTTCTGAAAAGGGGTAAATTTGACAGGACAAATTTAAGTTAAAATCTACATAGAAAGGCTAAAGTGACATGCGGTCATGTTTGCACTGTCACTGTAGTGAGTGGCACAACTGGTGCTGCAGTACAGTAGTGACATTTAACTTACAGGCTTTGGATGCATAATTTACATATACTAGGGGCTTGTCGGCAAGGGAAATATGGCAATTAGGACTATAGCCAATATAACATATTTTAGGGGTCAGAGTACATGCACTGGGGTCTGGTTAAAAGTAGGGTTAGGCAGAATTTCTACTTCAGCCAGCAGAATTGGAGAAATTTAGTAATTCCAACTTACTCTTTTAACATGGAATTACTAGTAAATTCCGCCACTCCAACAGCAGAATGAATCATTCAGCACTGAAAATTGTTGTGCACTCCTGGTTTAATCATTCGTTTACTTGAAAAATAATTGTGCACTATAATTCAGGATACAATGCTCTAAGTGTATTTATATGTGTGTCCTGACTGCCTCCCAGTTGTAAAGAGAGGGGATCTTACATGTTGTTGGCATAACTGTGTAGTCTTGAAACAGTGAGCAATAATAGATTCTTCAAGCGCCAACACAGTATGTCTCTGTTTAATGCTGACCCCAACGGGATAATGTTGCTATTACAGAGAGGGAGTTAGGCACGTTAAGCTGTGGGAAATACAAGACGCTCAAGCAGGTGCTTCCTGTTGTAAAGCTTCAGACAAATGCGTAACCTGTTTAACATGTCAGACAGATCGAAAGCATCAGTAGCGCAACAGTTTGAAGAGAAAAAAACAATAAAACCCTGAATGTGTAGGGGTGGGGCAGCTCAGTAGCACCAAATGAAAGGATTGCCCTTCATGTCTGCCGCAATGCAAATATGCCTCTTTCCATTACTATTGTGTCGTCCAAATAAAAATAAACAGTGGTGGATGGTATTTATTGATGGTAGGGGGCCGGCCACAGGGCTGGGGCAGAAATAAAGCCTGGGCGGTGAACTACGCTCCACTCGCGGAGTTTGCGAAGTTTCGGTAACTTCGCGGTTTGCGTAGAGCGTGAAGTTGCCGAATACTACGCAATCTACCGCGTAACGTAGTTGTTTTTCTTCCTCGTGCGCTCAATATGCTTTCTCGTGCACGCGGTAATGTCTTACCGTGATTCTGCGTTCGCCGACTCGATTTTCTATCCGTTCGCGTGCACCACGAGATTTGTAATATGGCTGTCCGATCCCGCGAGAGTGTGCAAACGCGAACACGTCATTCAGACACGCAAGCTGACTTCTGGCGGCAGTCTTGGTAAGATCACGATCCCGAACACGTAAAAATGACAATCTGGTGAAGAATATCTCTCGAGCATCATAAAACCTTCTCGAAAATGATCATTTTGCTCAGAAAAACTCCTCAGATTGTGATTTGGCTGTAGTCTTTTGGGCAAGGAGTCCTATTTTTTTTACCCTTTTTTTCAAAAGGAAGGAAGTCCCCTGAGTCTCCAACTTCCTGTTCCTGTCCATCAGGCTCCTCCCAGTACTTTGTCCATGTGCTGTTCACTTTCATTTGGATTTGGAGCTGGAAGGATCACTTTTTGTGTCTGTTGGAGAATTGGTGTACATGTTTGTTTGATTGGGGCTTGTTTGTACCTACATTTTTCTGGGATTTTCATTGTTTTTAAAAATTATTGTTGTGAGTGGCCTGTACTTTCAATAGGGGCCTAGTTGTTTTTCTTTGAACTTTCAGCCAGTAGGCCCAGAGGTACCCATGGGTCCATGTTTCTGTGGTGTCTGTTGAATTTAAACATCATGTAGGGCATGGATGGCATAGGATTGAATTGCTAAATGTGGTTGTGGTGTATTTCACTGTTTGGGTGTGTGTGTTAGATACCTTTGTTGGATGTGTGTGTGTGTGCTTGATGTGTAACTTTCCAATCCTTTCGTAGCCCTGTTGATTTTCGTTTTTGCATTTTTGTATTAAAGCTGTGTTGTTTAGCAGGCCTCCTTTGTCTGGTGATATATAGGCCTGCTTCAGTTTATTGTTTTCCATGGCCTGTTGTGACTGTGAGTGACCGTGTGGCTTGGGGCCATTTTGTGGTTGTAGTTTAGTAGTGTGCTTCTTTATCCATACGGGCCTGCATGTCTTTTCTTTGTTCCCCTTGGCTTATGCTTGTTGTTGTTGTGGCCTGGCCATGTGGGTGGCGGCCATTTTGTGAAGACAGGCAGTGTACCTTTGGCATAGGCTTGCACTGTCTGTCTTCCATTTCTTTTTGTTGTGGGTGGCTAGCGGTTATTTTGTGGAGCCATCCAGGCAGCGTGCTTGCTTTTGCTATTCAGCTCCAAGCTTGTGGCCTAGTCTGCCAGTAGGCCCAGAGGTAGTCATCATCAAATCATGGGTGCATAAAAACTGTTTGTGTTGTCTGTTGAATTTTAACACCATGGATGGCATTGGATTGAATTGCAAAATGTGTTTTTTGTAGTGAAATTTCAGTTTTTGGGTGTGTGTTAATGAAATAGGGCTTTTCAGCCAGTAGGTAACACTAGGAGTTCAGCTTGCGTACTTTTGGCAACTCTGCACAGCGCGACAACGTGGACTTATAGTTTTTGTCTTCTTCGCACACTCAATATGCATGTTCGCGCACGCGATATTTACTTTTTGTACAGTTCGCAATGCCAAACACCCAGAATTTGCAATCTGGCAAACAATATCTCACGAGCAACATAAAACCTTCTCGAAAATGATGATTTTGTTCATTTTGCTAAAAAAACTCCTCAGGTTGTCATTTGGCTGTAGTTTTGGAGCATGGAGTCATTTTTATCTTTTTTTACAATTTTTTAAAAGAGGAAGGAAGTTCCCCAGAGACTCCAACTTCCTGTTCCTGTCCTCTGTATTCACTTTCTTGTTATTGTGGTGGGTGGCCTGACCATGTGGGTGGAAGCCATTTTGTGAAGCCAGGCATTGTGCTTTTGCCATAGTCCTGCATTGTCTGTCTTGTATTCCTTTTCTTGTTTTTGTGAGTGGCCTGGCCATGTGGTGGCGGCCATTTTGTGGGACCAGCCACTGTGCTTTTGCCATAGGCCTCCAAGCTTGTGGCCTAGTCTGCAAGTAGGCCCAGGGGTACTACTCATCAATAAACAACTGTTTTTGTATTATCTGTTGAATTTTAACATCATGTATGTCATGGATGGGTTTGGATTGAATTGCAAAATGTGGGTTTTACTTTTTTCCTGGGGTATATTTCACTTTTTTGGTGTGTCAAATAAATGCCTTTTTTTTGTGTATGTGTTCGTTGTTGTTACTCCCTGATGCTGCATCCATCTCATGTGATGCACAAATTTAGGGCAAACAGGCTCCACTACATTTATGTTTTTGTTCTTTGCTATTCTTATTCTTTCTGAGTGTACACAGTACAGTACACTAGGTGCCCTGGCCTTGTTGTCAAAGTCTCATAAATGGCTACACTGTTGTTGTTCACTGACTTACTAAAATGTAATAATTGTAACCACCCACCACACACTAAGAAGTTATATATTATATTAGTTTGATTGTACTATCTTTTGACTGATTTCTTCTGGGTTCTTTGCTTTTAGGTGCACAAAAGACTGAGGAGGAGGTGTATCATCAATGCCCGTCGTGGTGCCAGACGGACGTCCTGCTGCTGTACACGACGTGACGTGTGAGTGACCTGACCAGCCATCTCTGCAACTTGTGCAACTGAGTGCTTCTGACATCTGAAGAAGATGCCCCAAAAAAAAGCAGGTAGCAGGTCCTCCAGTACCAAGAAATTTGCCATTGAGAAGAAGAAACAGAAGAAGAAGGAAGTGTCACTTAAGTCTGGTGTGCTGCCCAAAACCTTTTTTGGGACACCAAAAACGACGCCTCCAGCAGCGTTGTCTGGGGGCCAAGCTGGGGGCAGCACCTCCGCATCAGTGGGCCCAACCCACCAACCCAGGCCCAAGCAGATGAGTGTGGAAGAGGTAGCCAGCCTAATGGTGGAAAGCAGTGATGCTGAGCCTGACCTAAACTTATCGCTATCTCAAAGTAGTACACAATCAATGCAGGAGGGAACACAGCAAATAAGTGGTCAACAACACCCGCAACCACCGCCCGCAATAGTAGTTGTTGTTCCTCCCGAAGTAGGGGCAGTTCAGGAAATTGAGCCTCCTGCAGAGGAAGAAGAGGTAGCCACTCAATCCAAAGTTCAATTGTCTTCCAAATCCCCAGCAAGGAAAATGAGGGTTAGTCCATCAAGTTCTTTGCCAAGAACCCCTTCTGATGATCTAGATGCCACTTGGAAGCCAGAAACAGAGTATGAGAGGGAGACACGTCCCAAGAGCCAGTCATCACGTACATCACTCCCGGCCCAGAGGAGATGGAAACCAACATTTTTACTCTATCCAAAATGGCTGCGAGGGATGTAGTACGCATACCTCCAACACAGGTAACACCAACACGACCTTCAGCTTCCATATTTACATTAGCAAAGGGCCGGCAGCATCCTACATCCAGCACAAGCACCACCTCAGCAGAAGTACTTAGTGGTACTGCACAGAGTCAAATTCAATGCACACCCTCCAGTTCATCCGGCATTGGAAGTAGCACCTCCAGCAGGAGACAAAAGTTAAGTTCCCCAGTGTGGGACTTCTTTACGGTTAGCGAAAAGGAGGAGAACATTGCTATATGCTCCATTTGTCATACCTCTGTTAGTCGGGGTAAGCTCGGTACAAACTATGGTACCAGAGGCCAAATGACCCATTTGAAAAAACACCACGCTATCAACTGGGAGGACCACCTTCGTCGCATAAAAACTGGAACCATTGCTGTTGGTGGGGATAAACGAGTAGAAGGTACGCTCACGGTGGAACAGGAAGAAGAAGAAGAGGGAGACATTCTCTGTGGTAGTGGTACACAAAGTAGCCCTGTCCCCAGCACTGAAGTGGTACCGCCCACATCCTCAGCAACATCTCAGTGGCACAAGAGTAACAGTCAGCCTGAGACACCAAGGAGTACTGCATTGAACAATTGTGCGACGTTGAGCATAACAGAAAGGAATACCACGCAGCCTACCATTCTTTGCATGTTTACTGGGACGGAGGGGAAGTACGAACGCAACCACCCAATAGCACGTTTGTACAATGCGAAGCTGGCTAAAATGTTAGCACTGGACCTTCTCCCTATTTCTTTTGTTGAAGGGGTGGGTTTTCTGCAATTTGTGACAACCATCTACCCAAAATGGAAGGTTCCCACTCGCTACTATTTCGCCAGAGTTGCTGTTCCAGCACTACATCACGACGTGCGGGAATTGCTTGGAAAAGCCTTAAAACAGAGTGATGTTCAGAGTATCCATCTGACAACCGACATGTGGACCAGTTGCCAAGCCACTGATTACATGTGCATCACTGCACACTGGATCTCTTTTTCAGGTGTTAGGGATACGATATCTGCAGGTGTTGACACTGCTGAGATTTTTAATAACACTCGCAAACATGCAACTGTAGCCATGTTTGCTATGGAGAAATCTCATACTGCTGCAAATATTTTGGATGAGTTTAACAGCAAGGTCCTTGAGTGGCTGCGACCAAGAGGGCTTATCAATTGTTTTGTTGCCACAGACAATGGCAGTAATGTAGTTAGGGCCATGAAAGATGGTGGCTATTTCAGGGTCCCGTGTTTGGCACACTGCATTAACATTGTTGTTCAAGACTTTCTGAAAAATGAAAGCAAAGTTAGCAACTTACTGACCACCTGCAGAAGAATATGCACACATTTCAACCATTATTTTAAAGCTCGGAAGCAGCTGAGGGTCATTCAATGTGAGCATAAAATGCCAGTCAAAGCACTCATCCAGGAGGTGCCAACACGGAGGAACTCAACTTATTACATGCTTGATCGTCTGTTTGAGCAGTACATACCACTCAATGCTTATGTCATGAAAAGGTCAGGGGATCCTACTGTGAAAGGCATGACCGTTGAGATGGCCCAATGGGACCTTGTTAAATGCCTGACAGAGATGCTACTTCCTTTTGAGGTCTTCACACTTGAAGTCAGCAGGGAGGACTGTACTATGGGCCAAGCTATCCCATTGTTGTACATGCTAGAGCAAGAGCTGAAGGAGGTGTCTGAAACGTACGCAGGTGTGGATGACAAAGTAGATGCATATTATTTGGCAAACACCTTAGCCGTTCGCTTATCAGAAAATACAAGGATTAAAAATAACATTGTGTCACATCGACATTACATTACTGCCTCAATTTTGGATCCACAGTGCAAATTATTTCTGAAAGTAATGCAGTAATTCCTTTTTCAGAAGTGGATGTTGCCAAGTACAAAACTTTGATAGCTGAGGAATCCACTGACTTCGAAAACAAATGGCTCTTAATTAGAGGCCCGCCACCCCAGGCCAGAACAAGTACTACAGGGCACCCAGATCCAAGTTCTACTTCAGAGCCTGAGAGCAGTCCGTTTGCCTCCCAGCAGTCACCAACACTACCAGCAATAACATCAACAACAGCACCAACAGGATCATCAGCCACATCAAAAAAAACGGCAAGTGATTGGTTTCTACGGAAAGGGTTTTGTACGTCCATTGCTGATGCAAAGGCAAAAGAGGCCAAGCAAATCGAATTGGTGTATTGGTATGGGAAAAGAAGCCAATGGCCAGTGCTCAGCAGGCTGGCATAAAGTATCTGGCTTGCCCTGTTGCAAGTGTCTCTTCTGAGTGTGTTTTCAGTGCTGCTGGTGCCATTGTAACTGTGAAAAGGACCAGTCTCGGGCCAAAAAGCGTGGAGAGGTTAAGCATGATCAAAATGAATCAGCACTTTATACCGCCGGAGTACAAAATACGTGAATCACAGCAGGAAGAGGAGTGCGACTTCAATGACATAAGTATTGGGTTACATGACCTACTTCTGTCCGAACCACCAGAGTTTGAGGACGAGCTCCTCTTCCCTGACTACTAGGCTTTCAAATTGTTACTTCCTTCCTATTTGTGTGTGTATCTGTCTTTCTGGTACAAATCTAATCACAACAAATCCATCACCACGTCTCCTCTATTTATTTCCCTATTGGAGTTGCACATCTGTGCATAACTGTCCATTCCACTCCTCAGAGTCCTGCTCCCTCTTCCTGACTCGCCCTAAATACATTTCCAGCAAGCCAGACATTGGATGGAGATGGAGAATAGTACAATAAATGTTGCCTCTAACAGTCCCTCCATGAGAAGTGAAACATGGCTATAGCTATCTTCCATTTTGTTTTCGAGCCGAAACTCATCACTGTCAGAAGGCTAGGTATCTGATCTGACAGCCAAAGAGAACAGCAAGACAGGTAATGAATAATGAATGATGGCATGCATTGCATTGGATGCTTGCTGACTCAGAGTGAATGTGCATGAAGTCGAACTATACTAGTTTATCTACAAAGTAAAAGTGACTCAAGTGATAGTCTATTTTTTCTTGTTGTTTAATAACCACATAGTACTCCTACTACTGCAGGTGCAGGCCAATATCCGTTGCAATTTTTTTATATGGAATATAAACTTAATCGGAGTCACTACAGACTGAGTTGGTGTTGGACAACACGTACCACACGGTCATGATGATGACCATACTATCTTTGCACGCAGTCAGTCAGTTGGATCGGAGATGATTGATGGAATAACTGCATTTCATGAACTGGCATAAAAGTTAAACACAACAATTCAACAAGAACCACAGCGGACATAGGCTACATGTCCGTGTAGTGGTGGAGTAGAGTGTAGTGGTATGACTGACAGTGGCGCATTGATTTAGCCACTTGATTTGGAAATTGCGAGGTTGCTGTATATGCCTTTTGTCTGGCTCTGTCAAAACTTAAGGTAAATGGAGGTTGGGTCACGGCCCGGTGCTGTGGGCCTGTTCTGTGCTGGCCCCTGTCCTGTTGTTGTTGTAGCTTAATGCTGTAGAGTAGACACAATGTATCCAAGCCGCCTCAGTCTTAAAGTGTTCTCTCAAGAGTCTTGTCTTGCCACCGTAATTGATGTTTTTTTTAATTCTGTTATTTTTCAATACCCCTTTTGTTTTTCCATCTACACTTACAGGCCGGCCTTTGCCCTGTGCTATACTGGGAGAAACAAATCACCCTTACCTTACCAATCCGCATCAGACAGGCAATGGCACCCAAGATTGATGTGCGGAGTGTCCATGGAAGGGAGAACCAAGATGAATGACGAGATGATTCCTTTTTTCTCTTCAATCATTACCACTGTGTGTTGTGGTTTATTTGGTAATTGATCCCTACAATTATTTTTTAATTTTCTTTGCTAGCTTTAAAAGTAAGCCCGGTACATCATGTAATTTGGGTCTCTCTGAGGGCATACAGGAAAGGCAAATTACATATTAATAATTATACTGCTGCCCTTTACTGTCTAATTGTGTAGGAGAAGTTAGTAAGTACTACTCATTAACCATCAAGTTATCGTCATCATTATGCATGCATTTCCTTTTTCTCCCTTTATAGATTTATTTGATAATGGATCATGGTCGGCTTCCAAGATTGTGTTTTACTTTTGTTGTGTCCATGCTGACAGTACTAGCAGGACAAATGAAATAACTCAGTGAGGGGTACCGCATCTATTCATTTGTGTGTTGCGGGCCTGCAGCAGTAAGGAAACCATGTGACATAAATTTGTAAAACAGTAACCCACCCACAAAACATTAACATTGTATGTTTAAGTATAAATATAATTTATTACCCTGACAAAAATAAACTATCCCACTCTGGCCTGACCCACCCCTCTCCCTAACCTCAACCAATGTCCAAAACCCAAAAGTCCAAAATGTCCATAAACCCAAATGCCCAATACCCACCCACCAACAAAAGGAATTAAAAAGGGGCAATTCAATGTGGTCCTAAATTTGGCGGGCTTTGAGATGTTTATCAACGAGGATCTTGACCCGCTCCTCTAGATGCTCCTCCAAGTGTGCCATCCGGAGGTGCATCTGGCCGCAAAATGCCCTGCAGTTGCATCCAGGGTGGGGAGCAGCAGTGCTAGATGTTATCGAAGCACGGCGGCAGGCGGCTGCCTGACTGCGGTGCCTTAAAACACTGGAGGCGGAGCCTGGCTGGGGCCTGGGGCACTGGAGAAGGCTGCATCTGCAGCCGCCTCCTCCACCTCCTCCGCCTGAGCCACCAGCCGCCAGCCGCCAGTACTCTTCACAGATGGCCTCCAGTTTACGGCGCCGGGCCCTAGCTGCCAACTCCTTCCGTGTGAGTTTTTCTTGGGAAGGAGGATCTATATCAAGAAAGAAAAATAATATTGTAACCAATACTCTTAGCAAAACAGTAACACAAAATTAATTCAACACATAGTGGCACAGTATCACTAGCAAGCACAATACATAACATTTGTGGGAAGTATCTATCCTCCCACTTCCTCGGACTCTAAAATTTGTGGGAGTTTCAGGCATTATACTAGCACTATGGACTCCAGTACACACCCGTCGTCTTCTTCTTATCTCTAGTTTAGCGAAATTACATAACCTTGTTATAGCCGGCATGCCAGCTCAGTCAGCTACGTTTGCACCCAAGAGAAACATACGAGTCATGATGCAGACTCAAGTTAATTTTATTTAATACTACTGTCTGCAGGTGGAGAAGCTCATATTTTTGTATTACGGGTGGCACTGGCCATACTCTCTGTGTTACATGAGGGCTATTGCTCAATTTCACTTTCACCCTACCCTGGGTACCACAAAAAGGCAGATTATTTATCTAATCCACTGATCATTGCTTATATTATATATGGGAACACAACATAAGTTCAGTTGCGGTCGGTGGTGGGAGTGCTGCCGGGTGGTGACGTAAAGAGGGGCAGGGTGGGGGGTAGTAAACTATGGATTACGGACAATTACAGGTAAGTAAACAATACATATAAATAAATAAAACAATTTTGTTGCGCGCACTGCATAGCATTTGGCGGTGCAGTGCGCACAATTAAATTTGTTTTATTTATGTTTATGTCTACTACCTGTATTTGGCCGTAATACATAGTTTACTACCCCTACCCTGCCCCTCCCCATGTCACCGCCCACCAGCACTCCCACCACCGACCGCTACTGAATAAGGTACTTTTTTTCATTGATTGTGTAATCAACAGATAGGCCACCCTTTGCAGGCTGGCTGACACAATCGAAAATAAATTAACATAGGTAAGGAGTGGTCCTCGGAAGGCGCTTGATAATATATATATATATATATATATATATATATATATATATTTATGATGTGCTTGCAAACTACTGTGAGTCAACTGTATTCTGAAAATACTACTTATATTCCCCTCCTCTTTGCTACTCTGGCACAGTTTCTTTTACATTATCTTCAAAGTAAGACTTTCCAGTGACAGTCTCCACCTATGCTGTCTATGATGAATAGTACATCCAGGCATCCATCCATTAAAAGTAAATGTCTATCATTCTTTTTATACATATCTCTTAACAAACCTTAGTTGGTTTCACCAACAACCACCCATGCGTCCGCTCCTTCCTTGCTTGCCTTGGCTTTGAGTTTGACCCAAACATCACTAATGATTCTTGCTAAATAGTATCCACCAATACTGTGTCGCCCACCCAGGTAGGCATCTTCTTTCACCTTCCTTCCATCCATCCTTCAACAACCCATGCATCTGATCTGATTCCTATCAGCCACCTATGCATGCTTCCAACATATCCTTCTCTGCCAGTCATATTACATCTCCCCCGTCCTTCCTCCTTCCACCCTTCTTTCCCTCTTTGTTCAACACATCCATCAAGGTCATCTGATCTGACTTTTAGTCTTCTCCATAAAACTTTCACAGCTGAGTTGGAGTCAGATAGAAGAGGCAATTGGTTAGTCAACTCACACTGCTAATGCTATTGCTAATGCATTGCTAACACTAAGTAAAGGGTGTCTTCTTCAACAGTTGTATAATGTTCACTACAACTTAATACTTAATAAGTCTCACAGTACAGTGAGTAAAGTGAACACCCTTTCAGTTAGTAGTAATGTCAATAAGTAATGCATATAACTTAACACCACCCGCCACTGCTGCTGGCTCCCCCCCTATAGCTCCTGCAGGTGCCGCATGTTCTCCTGCCCTCTCCGGAATGGCTGCATCGCCATTGCCGCTGGCCCCGCCGGCACTGGTGGTTGGTAGTACGCCTAGAAAAAACATTACACATTTTTAGATGCCTGTACACCTCCCCCTATTGTATTAGTTTTCACTAGGAAGATTGAAAAAAAAGTTAATACAACATACATCATCACTAGTCCAAATCGGGTACTAGAGTAGAGTCAGTAGACAGACACTAGTAGTGTCATGGTCCCTAGGGTCATCTAGTCCTACTCTACTCTTTGGAAAGTTAGCCTGAGCTATGTAACCATTTTAGATTTATCATGTCTACTCTTTTGCGCATATTACCTCGCAGATTGTTGTGCAGTAGACGCCTTTGAGGCCACATGAGTATTGCTGCGTACAAGTGAAGAGGTCGAAAAACAAGCCACTTTGTAATGTAGTTCGGTTAGTCCGTATTGCTTCGCCATAACATGTTACACTTTTTGGCATGACTGCGAAATGCTTGCATAATTGCATTACTATCTAACGTGCACCATTTTTCTCATAATAGGCGGAAGATTCCCTTCTACAAACCAGAGATTTGCAGAGCTTATGATGCATGTAACCAGTATTTCTCCGTTCTACGGTGAGGGGTCTCCCAGAATTCAAACAGATCTTTTGTCTTCTATCATGCACTTGTAAATATTTACTATTTTAATCTTATGCATTTTGCTGTTGGAGCTGGCTGTAGTAATTTCATAGAACAACGTACAGAGCTTGTTATTTGAAAATAAAACTTACACATAGACTCTGTGGTATTTGGTGTGGTGGACTTACACAAGTGAGTGAGCAAAAGGGTGTTATGTTCTGGGCTGTGTAATCTTTGGGTATCTTCGTGTGGGGGTTCAGGACCTAATGAGATACTATAGCTAGTCGGTCAGGGGATTGTGGGTTCTGACTGAGGTGTGAGCAAGGTCCAATCTCCCATCACCAACATCCTAATTTCTTGTGCATAGTTATGTATGTCGCTGTGCAGAATCCCCACAACAGTAGTAGTATGTACTATCCTATCAAAAGTACTAGTCAAATACCTGGTTGGGCATTTTGTTGGTGGGAATTGTCAAAGCATCAAGATTAAGAAGACTAGAAGAGGACAACCCAAAGGTCAGGACCCAGTGGCTAGAGCTATTGGTCAACCTGAGTTTTATTAAAAAGAAAACCTTAAATAAAGAGTGGCCAACTGGGCAAGCTTAGCTACAGACAAACTAATAGTAGTAGTACAGAGAGTCATAGCAGAGGCAGATAGAAGGAACTTAGAGGCAGGGATAACCAGAATTTGGAAACAGATAGTCAAGGTCAAAGAAGCTTTTGTAAAAAATAGAATTAGAAAGTGGAACCATAATAGTTCGGAAAAAAAGGTGCAGTAAAAGTTAGGAAAATATAATTGTTAATATTAACCACTGGAGGACTTACTGTAGAGGAGCGGTCCTCTGGTTGTCCCGTCGACTCGGACCCCGTCTTCTTCCCCCTGGGTGGTGCTGATCATGTAAGATATAATAAAGAAAGAGACAAACATTAAGGAGTGCTGTGAAACAAATAAATCATTTAAAAAAATGCTCACAAAACATTTTAGGAAACAACAATTGCAATAAAATTGACCTATCTAATCAAATTGACTACTGGGCTGCTTGCGGGATTCACGGACCATCTACTTATTTATGAGCACTAATCCAGTGTTCCATAATCATTCTGATTCCAGAATACTAACGAAGCCTAAGTACCACCTGACCTAGACCACCTATTCCAGACGGGCCAATTGTTCACTAAGTCTGCATTTTCATTTTTTTCAGCCTTCAAAAATACATAGATGAGATTGAGGACACATGCATAAATTTGTGCATACACCTAATTGTTGGTGGCTTTCATGGTGGATCGTCTGTCGTAGTTCTGGATGTGGCGAGTGTGTTTGCTCAGTTGGTGATCTATCTGTGGAGTTCGTTTGTTGCAGAGTTGGCATCAGTTTTGGTTGAAGGAGTAGCATGGTTGTGGGCAGAGTTTAGGTGCTCTTCTGTAATCTTGCCCCAGTTTCTGTGCGGGGCATGGTGTAGGTTTGTGGGCGGTGGGTTGTGAGAAGGAGAAGTGGATGCAGTGATGGTCTGTCCTGAGGGGTTGCGTGGTGGGGGTGAAGCTATTGTTGTATCCTCCTGCAAAGATGGGTCGAGGGTGTGTTCGGCCTTGTGGGGGTGGTGATGAGCTGTCTCAGTCTGATGTTGGTGAGGCTGTCCAGGAGGGTGGTGGAGTTGGGGTCACTGAGGTTGTCTAGGTGGAAATTCAGGTTTCCGAGCAATACGTAGTCCGTGGATGCGAGGGTATGGGGCACGATGAGGTCTGTGAAGGTAGTGGTGAACAAGGCACGCGGTCCGGGAGGTCTGTAGGCAAGGATACCATGTAGAGTCATTCTGGGGTTGACGTGGATCTGGAAATGTAGGTGTTCCATTGGGGACGAGGAGTTGTTTGTGCTGGCTGTAGTGAGTTGGAGGGATTATTTGTCTATGATGGCGAGTCCCCCTCGAGGGTGGTTGGGGAGGTCCTTCCTCTGGATCTTGTAACAGTCGGGGATGGCGTTTGCAATGTTGGGTGCCGACCTGGCGTTGGTCCAGGTCTATGTGAGGAAGGCAACGTCTGGCAAGAGGGTGTTGAGGAGGTCCCAGATTTCTACTGCATGTCTGTGCAGGGAATGTACGTTGAGGAGGATGCAGCTCAGCGGTTTGGGTGCACTGGCATGCTGTGGGTTGACGGTAGCCATGGGGGTCCACAGTTGGGTGAAGATGCGGTGGCAGTGTTGGCAGGAGAACCGGCCTTTGGTGGTGTTTGGAGTCGACAGCTGGCAGTTGTTTCTTCTGGGGTAGAGTGCGTGGAGAGTTGCTGAGTCGTACTGGCGGGGGAGTTGGAGGACAGGGTCACTGACGCTGGTCACGGACAGGTGCAGACGGGCTTGCCTTTGGTGCGCTTTGGTGCACCAGCGGTGCAGCCGCACAGCGACTGCCATTAAGTAGGGGTCAGAGGAAGGAGAGCAGCTGGGAGGCAGGAGCGGGAAGACATCGGGGAGGGGCTTCAGGGGCAGCAGCAGCAGGGAAGGGAGCAAAGCTGAAAACCTGGCAGTGAAAATGAGGCACAGAAAGGGAAGAAAGACACAATAAAGGCATGAGGGGGAAAAAGAGAAAATAAGGCAACAATGAAGACACAAAGAGAAAAAAGAGAAAATGAGGTACTAAAAAGGTGCAGAAAGAAAAAAGAAAAAAAGCACAGTGGGATAAAAGGCAACATAAAAGGCACAAAAAACGAGGCACACACAGACAGGCAAAAGCTACAGAAGGCTCTGCAAAGTGGACCAGCAGAGAGCAAGGCTCTTCCACTGGACCACCAGGGATGAGGCACAGTCAGGAGCCTGCAGGTGGAGGAGGGCCCTCAACACCTTACTTGGAAGGCAGAAGGTGCTAGGTGCAGAGGCACAACAACGAAGCTGCATGAGGGGAGAGCAGTTCCCTGACCAGGAGGTCAGAGGTCTTGCTCATCCTGTCACGCAGCGACCACCACTAAGTAAGGGTTGGGGGAGGGAGTGCAGCTGGGAGGTGGGAGCGGGAAGGTGCAGGGGGAGTGGCTGCAGGGCAGCAGCAGTGGGGAAGGGAACAAAGCGGAAAAACAGGCAGTGAAAAGGAGGCACAGAAAGGAAAGAAGGACACAATAAAGGCACAAGGGGGAAAAAGACAAAACAAGGGAACAATAAAGGCACAAAGAGAATAAAGAGAAAACGAGGTACAAAAGAGATACAGAAAGAAAAAAGAGGGAAAAGGCACAGAGGGGAAAAAAGGCAACAGAAAAGGCACAAAACTAGGCACACGCAGACAGGCAAAAGCTACAGCAGGGTGGCAGAGTGGACCAGCAGAAGAGCAAGGCTCTTGTACTGGACCACCAGGGATGAGGCGCATGTAGAGTGGTGGAGGGCTTCCAATTCCTTACCTGGGTGGCAGAAGGTGCTGGGGAAGAGGTGCAATGATGGAGCTGCGCAATGAAAGAGCGGTTCCCTGACCAGCAGGTTAAGTGACATAAAAATGGGTGGGGACAAGGTAGGAGGGGCATAGCCATTACCCTGATGAATACGTGGGAGGTTTTGTCACCCAGGTTGGGGCAAATTGGTGACATTGATGGCCTTATCTTTTGTATCAAAATTACTCCCTATTTTTCTTTCGCCAATTTGCTGCTATATAAGCCCCCCGACTGCTCTAACAGCTGCCTTCCATAATTATGTGACGCCATTTCCCAATCGACCTTACAGTACGCCACAGTTCCAGGACATTTTAACACGTATGTTGATGTCCCGAAATGCTCCCAGGCATCGCAGCTAACTCAGACTTTAGCAGGCCTTAGCCTGACCCAGCCTGACCCAGCTAGTCACCACCCTACCCATAGAGCGGGCCATACTTTAGACTTCATTTTTTCAAACATCATCAGTTTTAAAATTGAGGGCCCCTTGGGTATGATATGGACAGATCATTTTCTTGTTCCGTTCTGCTTTAATGATGGGCCAACCAGCCAAAGAAAAGAGGAGGAACTGTCAAAATGTTACGATGTAGTCCTTTGGTCCCGTCCTTCAATTGACCTTGCCTGCCCTTACTGGTAATCCTGACAGGGATTGCATCTGCTTTACTCTTTGGATCTCCAATGCACTGGTCTTGCTTACTCCTTTAAAACCAGTAACTGCCAATAGAGCTAAGCCATCAGCTCCCTTGTTCTCTGCTGAACTCGGAGCATAGAAAAGCCTATGTAAGAGCTGGGGCATAGCTGGAGAAGGTCTCATGACCTTATAGCAAAACTCACCTATAAGGCGGCCCTTAAAAAATTTCACAAACTTACGCGACAAATGATGAGAGAGCACTTCTCGAGGTGTATTGAGAATGCTGTAACTCTTCTAAAGAAATTTTTAATATTGTATAATCTTTTACCCCACAGGAAGTGACTAAAAGGGCTTTTCATCCTTCGCCTGTGCGATAACCTCTTGGTTTTTTATTGACATTCTGCCCAATCCCCAAAAGGGCCTCACTGGAGTAGCTAATAAAATGTAACTCTGGTTCCCCAGATGATCCCTGCCCCCATCAATTTCTTAAAATGGTTGTCCTCAGTGTAAATCCAATCTGGGTTCCATGCAGGCTATAGCACGGAGAGTGCTCGACTGGAAGTGTCTGAAATGGTTAGAGAGGCGTTGGATGGTGGTGCCTTCGCAATGGTAATGGTGCTTATTCTATCAGCAGCATTCAACATAGTAGCTCATTCTACCTTGTTAAATAGACTAAGCCTTTTTGGCTTCCAGTGCACGGTGCTATCATGGGTATGATCTTTTTTAAAAGATCGATGCTAACAGGTCTTCCTTCGTCCTTTTTCATCTCCACCCAAACCTTAGGTTTGTGGGGTGCCACAGGGCTCTGGTCTCAGCCCGCTGCTTTTCAACCCATCCTTGGCCCCTTTGGCCACCGTTATTGAATCCTGGGAAGAGAAGGCTGACTTGGATGCAGATAATACACAGCTGGTGTTTTCATTTATAGAACATTCCGAGCAGCTATTCTTAATATCAAAGAGTGTCTAAAAGATATCTCAAAATGGATGAACAGCAACTTTTTTAAACTAAACACAGACAAAACTGAACTTCTCTTTTTTAGTCAGATGGCCCCCCCTCCTTCCAACCTTTGGTAGCCCCCTGAATTGAATCCTCCACGACACCGGTTTCTTCAGCTAGAAATATAGGATTTATGTTTGATTCTGATCTTACTTTTGCATCTGAAATCCAGCAGATTTCTTCATCCTGTTTTGTGAAACTAAGATCTGTCAGAAAGCTATTGGGTTTCTTTCCAGAGGAGGCCTGAAAGATCATAAAATCCATGCGTTGGTGACTTTGCATGGTCTTCCAGCTTTTCTGATCCATAGATTCCAAATAATCCAGAATGCGGCAGACAGGCTCATCCGACAGGTCCCCCTTCATCATCAAATCTCCCCACATTTGAAGCAACTCCATTGGCTTCCGGTGGCCAAGAGGGATGAGCCCTGACATTGGCTTTCAGAGCTTTAAGGGGAAGAGGACCACACTAACTCAAGAATATGCTTAGCCTGTACCACAAGGAGAGAGCCCTGAGATCTATCCACCTGTGACTCCTTCACATCCTGAGGTTTGCCAAGGTTCAACAAGGTGGCAGGTCATTCTCAGTATGGACGGCCAACCTGTGGAAGTCCCTGCCCATTCATGTTCGCATGGCTGAGTGCGAACACAGTTTCAGGAAAGCTTTAAAAACTTGGCTCTTCAATCAAACTTAGATAGTGTTGGCCAAGTCTATTCTTAAGTCTTGCTTTGAGCGCTGGGACATCTCAGATGAGGTAGTTGCATGCTGTACAAATGTCTTTGATTGATAGAAAAAGGGAAGACTTGGCGGAACACCTGGACGCGTTGATAGAGAATCGATTGAACGATGCTGGCAACCAGCCCGATCCATGGCTAGAGAGGTAGGCTTGCAAGTAGTAGTGAGTCAGTTTCACTCCCTCTTTGTCAGAAAACATCCAATAGGTTGGTAAATCCAAAATGTTATTTATTTGTTCAGATAAAAGGCTTGTATTTCAATTGATCCAATTATTAGAACAAGATACATTCATCGAGGTAAGGTGAACAAGCCAAATTTAGAGCGGAAGTGAGCAGCCAACACGTGTTTCGCCCTTATGGCACGGTTTCTGGCCAGGGCTTTCTCAAGGCTGAAAAAAAGGAGGGGGGGGAAGGGGGGGGGGGAAACAGAAAACGGATAAGTCTTAAAAGGAAAGGGGTCTTTAAAAGGGAATCTAATATCACCCGGTGATATTTAGGGAAGGGAAGCTTTGTGATATGTATAGACCCAACACAATGGAAAAGTGCTCAAAAGTCACATCAAGTGAATATAAATGCAAGAAACGTAATGTGTCCCATTTATTATCCTTAATAGATAAAATATAGTGATCTTAGCAGTGCTCAGTGAGAGAGGTTCTTTCCACACATTTATGACTTTATCAAGGTAGAATAAAAACGGCAACCATGTTGGCAAAAAGAGAGATATATTGCTACATCAATGTTTAGTTAGTATGGGTCGGTGAAATATAGGACTAAGTTAAGTGTCTCAGTGAACGAGTTGTTAGGTAGGTAAGGTCAAATTTATACCTTGGTATTCAGGACATAGCAAAATGTGTACGCTTCATGTATCATGATTCAAAGTCACTGTATAATACAAACGATCCGGCCTCCGCACAATAAGAAAAATGAACAGCAGAGAGAGAAAGAAAGGAAACAAAATAGGCATGGAAAGAGGAGAGAAAGAGAAAACATGAAAGTGGCGATAAAGAGAGGGAATAGAGAAAATGGGAAAGGAAAAAGTGAGTACGAGCGTCTGCAGGCAAATAGAATTTAATCATACGTATTTGCATTGGTATTGGTAACAATCGCAATTCAATAGCTAATTGATTACACTCATAGTGCTCGTGAGCTCTATCAAGAGGAGTCTCTACCTTAAGGTAAAATGAATCCTGTTACTCTCAGGTCTACATGCATGCAGTTTGGATTCATTGAATATTCTAATGTTGAGTAATTATCAATACGAGTGAACGGTCTCATGAGAGAACCCGGGTAAACCTCGTTATAAAAGTACGAGTGACAAAAACCCTGAGGGTCTATATTACAGGTTAGAGGGTCGCCTATTTGTTTCCTGTTACTTACTTTCTGGCTCTGAGATTGTAGTCTTGGAAAAATTCCCGGCACTAGTGTTCCTCACCGCGATATGTTCGCGTTGTGGTCCGCGGCCATCTTTAAAAAGGTAAACGCGGCCAATCGCGTGTCTGTGACATTAATGCTCGAGAATTCAAGCGCCATCTTGTAATGTGGTAATATTGTATAGCGGTGCCTTGTAATAAATACAAAGGACAACAAAAATTCAAGTTGGTCTCGAAATTCATTAATAATCAGGAGCAATAAGGCAGGGAGACTTGAAGAATAATTATGGTCGAATAATGACAACACTTCCTATTTTTGAGAGCCTGAATAGTCCGGGGCCATCTTTAAAAGGTTCTAGGGGTCAACCCCGTATCTACAACATTAAAAGATGGTACAGTTTTTATGATCGGGGCACCATCTTTTAGTGTAATGTATTTGCAAAAATTGCTTCATTATACGTGTGCAGAGGGGTTAGATGAATTAAATGAGGGATCAGAATAATAAGAAAAGGTGTTTAAGTGAAATTGGATGCAATCATATAATTGCCGAATTACCTATTAGTGAAAGGATAAAAAGAACAAACTTGTCTTTCCTGCTCGAGGTGCAGTCAAAGAAGGGCATCAAATCAGATTTTGATATATGGTTTTGTAATTTTAAATTTTTAGTTGTTTTATTACGTGAATTAACATTTTCAGGCCATGTTTACGGTCAAAATACCATGACGTACATTCTCAATAGTGGGATGGGGCTAGAGAATATTACGGTAGTGGCGATTGCTAGCTCAATGCAGGGCATTTACATATTGAGTATATTGGGGATGAAGTATTAAAGTTATCGGACTGGTTATAGGTCTGGCCAGAGACAACCCTATTCAAATCCATGTATTAAAATGTATATAAAGAATGAAAAAAGAGAGGGGGGATTTTTTTTAATTTTTTTTTTTAGAAAAGAGTATATAGTAATAAAGATAGAGGGTTTGTATGATATCCAGTATAAGAAAGTGAAGAAAGAAACGTGCCAAAAATAGGCAGAGCTGTAGAAATACATATATGTTGCAGAAAGAAAATAACACCCAAGTTTTACTTTACAGCAGGTCTCTGGTATAACAATATTTTATGGTAGTTCCCTAAAACACTGCTGGTTCATTAGGGTGTACTTGATTACTGATTCTTTTAGTGGCCACTCATATGAAACAGTATGTTCGTTGATGAGTGGAAGAGTCTTATAGCCAATGATGCCATTCCTGGTCTTTGTTGAGGCCAGTCTCTACGGTCCCATAGCGAATTATGTAAGCACTTTCCTTCTGTCGTAGACGTTGTTCCAAGTTGCCACCTCTGTCATGTTGTTTAATTTTTTCTAGGCCACAGAAAACGAAATTACGATTATGTTCATGGTACGTATTGAAGTGTTCAACTAAGGGTTGTCTGTCATCTGTTTTGTGGATGTTTCGGTAGTGCTCCTGTATTCGTACTTTCAGTGGACGAATAGTGCTCCCTATATAGTGTTTGCCACATGGACATGTGATTAGATAAATCACATTTTTGCTCTCACAATTGATGAAGTCTTTGATCTGGAAAATACGACCATTTATCTTCGTGTTCTGTATTTTGGATTGGCCCAATTTGCATATCGAGCAGTTGGAACAAGTATGAAAGCCAATTGGTCTCTTTAAAAAAGATGCAATTTTTTGTTTGGGCTGAAAATATGATGGACATAGTGAATCACGTAGATTTTTACTTCTCTTGAAGCTCAGTTGAGGTTGGTCTTTTACTACAGAACTTACTGTTGGATTGAGTGTCAATAGATTCCAGTGTTTTTTCAAAACTTTACGTATGTGGTAATGGCCATTGGTGAAAGGGGTAAGAAACCGTATAATAGATTCCTTCTCATTCTTTTTCCTATTTCGTAAAAGGTTATTGCGGTCCAGGTGGGAAACTTGTAGTTGGGTATCTCTGAGGGAACACTTATTATATCCTCGTTGAGTCAGTCTTGATATAATCTCTCTTGATTTGACTTCATAACCTTGGTCTGAGCTACAGTTTATTCTAGCCCTGCGAAACTCTCCTGATGGTATATTCCTAATGGTATGCTGGGGATGGCTACTGGACGCATGTAGAATCGAATTTGCAGCAGTGGTCTTTCTGTGGATCTGTGTTTGTAAGGTGTTATCTTCAACGTAGATTTTCAAATCCAAGAACTCTATTTCTCTTTTGGATATAGTATATGTTACGTTGATATCCCATTGATTGGGTGTCAGGGTTTTGATGAAATTTAGTAAGCGTTTCTCAGGTCCTTGCCATATTAAGAGCATATCGTCTATATATCTGCCCCACATTACTATGTTTTCAGAGAAGTTGGTTTTGTTGTCATTCCAGATCCAATGGCGTTCTACTTCTCCCATAAAGATACAGGCATATGGGGGAGCAAATTTGGCCCCCATCGCTGTACCTTGTGTCTGTAGGTAGTAGGTTCCATTGAAGAGGAACTATCGATGTTGTCAGTCTATACACGTCTATTTGACACCCTGATGGTATAGCAGCAGTAAGAAAATGCCTACAAGGGAGATCTGTCCATTTCACGGCAAGGAACAACATGATCTTGGAATTTCTGGAGTTTTGTTTATACAACAACTATTTCCTCTTCAATGGAACCTACTACCTACAGACACAAGGTACAGCGATGGGGGCCAAATTTGCTCCCCCATATGCCTGTATCTTTATGGGAGAAGTAGAACGCCATTAGATCTGGAATGACAACAAAATCAACTTCTCTGAAAACATAGTAATGTGGGGCAGATATATAGACGATATGCTCTTAATATGGCAAGGACCTGATAAATGTTTACTAAATTTCATCAAAACCCTGACACCCAATCAATGGGATATCAACGTAACATATACTATATCCAAAAGAGAAATAGAGTTCTTGGATTTGAAAATCTACGTTGAAGATAACACCTTACAAACACAGATCCACAGAAAGACCACTGCTGCAAATTCGATTCTACATGCATCCAGTAGCCATCCCCAGCATACCATTAGGAATATACCATCAGGAGAGTTTTGCAGGGCTAGAATAAACTGTAGCTCAGACCAAGGTTATGAAGTCAAATCAAGAGAGATTATATCAAGACTGACTCAACGAGGATATAATAAGTGTTCCCTCAGAGATACCCAACTACAAGTTTCCCACCTGGACCGCAATAACCTTTTACGAAATTGGAAAAAGAATGAGAAGGAATCTATTATACGGTT
Organism: Triturus cristatus; assembly: GCF_964204655.1. Taxonomy (NCBI): domain Eukaryota; kingdom Metazoa; phylum Chordata; class Amphibia; order Caudata; family Salamandridae; genus Triturus; species Triturus cristatus. Next base: position 120,143,417 of record NC_140592.1, on the reverse strand, counting down.
TCTTACCCCTTTCACCAATGGCCATTACCACATACGTAAAGTTTTGAAAAAACACTGGAATCTATTGACACTCAATCCAACAGTAAGTTCTGTAGTAAAAGACCAACCTCAACTGAGCTTCAAGAGAAGTAAAAATCTACGTGATTCACTATGTCCATCATATTTTCAGCCCAAACAAAAAATTGCATCTTTTTTAAAGAGACCAATTGGCTTTCATACTTGTTCCAACTGCTCGATATGCAAATTGGGCCAATCCAAAATACAGAACACGAAGATAAATGGTCGTATTTTCCAGATCAAAGACTTCATCAATTGTGAGAGCAATAATGTGATTTATCTAATCACATGTCCATGTGGCAAACACTATATAGGGAGCACTATTCGTCCACTGAAAGTACGAATACAGGAGCACTACCGAAACATCCACAAAACAGATGACAGACAACCCTTAGTTGAACACTTCAATACGTACCATGAACATAATCGTAATTTCGTTTTCTGTGGCCTAGAAAAAATTAAACAACATGACAGAGGTGGCAACTTGGAACAACGTCTACGACAGAAGGAAAGTGCTTACATAATTCGCTATGGGACCATAGAGACTGGCCTCAACAAAGACCAGGAATGGCATCATTGGCTATAAGACTCTTCAACTCATCAACGAACATACTGTTTCACATGAGTGGCCACTAAAAGAATCAGTAATCAAGTACACCCTAATGAACCAGCAGTGTTTTAGGGAACTACCATATAATATTGTTGTACCAGAGACCTGCTGTAAAGTAAAACTTGGGTGTTATTTTCTTTCTGCAACATATATGTATTTCTACAGCTCTGCCTATTTTTGGCACGTTTCTTTCTTCACTTTCTTATACTGGATATCATACAAACCCTCTATCTTTATTACTATATACTCTTTTCTAAAAAACTTTTTTTCCCCCCTCTCTTTTTTCATTCTTTATATACATTTTAATACATGGATTTGAATAGGGTTGTCTCTGGCCAGACCTATAACCAGTCCGATAACTTTAATACTTCATCCCCAATATACTCAATATGTAAATGCCCTGCATTGAGCTAGCAATCGCCACTACCGTAATATTTTCTAGCCCCATCCCACTATTGAGAATGTACGTCATGGTATTTTGACCGTAAACATGGCCTGAAAATGTTAATTCACGTAATAAAACAACTAAAAATTTAAAATTACAAAACCATATATCAAAATCCGATTTGATGCCCTTCTTTGACTGCACCTCGAGCAGGAAAGACAAGTTCGTTCTTTTTATCCTTTCACTAATAGGTAATTCGGCAATTATATGATTGCATCCAATTTCACTTAAACAACTTTTCTTATTATTCTGATCCCTCATTTAATTCATCTTACCCCTCTGCACACGTATAATGAAGCAATTTTTGCAAATACATTACACTAAAAGATGGTGCCCCGATCATAAAAACTGTACCATCTTTTAATGTTGTAGATACGGGGTTGACCCCTAGAACCTTTTAAAGATGGCCCCGGACTATTCAGGCTCTCAAAAATAGGAAGTGTTGTCATTATTCGACCATAATTATTCTTCAAGTCTCCCTGCCTTATTGCTCCTGATTATTAATGAATTTCGAGACCAACTTGAATTTTTGTTGTCCTTTGTATTTATTACAAGGCACCGCTATATAATATTACCACATTACAAGATGGCGCTTGAATTCTCAAGCATTAATGTCACAGACACGCGATTGGCCGCGTTTACCTTTTTAAAGATGGCCGCGGACCACAACGCGAACATATCGCGGTGAGGAACACTAGTGCCGGGAATTTTTCCAAGACTACAATCTCAGAGCCAGAAAGTAAGTAACAGGAAACAAATAGGCGACCCTCTAACCTGTAATATAGACCCTCAGGGTTTTTGCCACTCATACTTTTATAACGAGGTTTACCCGGGTTCTCTCATGAGACCGTTCACTCGTATTGATAATTACTCAACATTAGAATATTCAATGAATCCAAACTGCATGCATGTAGACCTGAGAGTAACAGGATTCATTTTACCTTAAGGTAGAGACTCCTCTTGATAGAGCTCACGAGCACTATGAGTGTAATCAATTAGCTATTGAATTGCGATTGTTACCAATACCAATGCAAATACGTATGATTAAATTCTATTTGCCTGCAGACGCTCGTACCCACTTTTTCCTTTCCCATTTTCTCTATTCCCTCTCTTTATCGCCACTTTCATGTTTTCTCTTTCTCTCCTCTTTCCATGCCTATTTTGTTTCCTTTCTTTCTCTCTCTCCTGTTCATTTTTCTTATTGTGCAGATGCCGGATCGTTTGTATTATACAGTGACTTTGAATCATAATACATGAAGCGTACTCATTTTGCTATGTCCTGAATACCAAGGTATAAATTTGACCTTACCTACCTAACAACTCATTCACTGAGACACTTAACTTTGTCCTATATTTCACCGACCCATACTAACTAAACATTGGTGTAGCAATATATCTCTCTTTTTGCCAACATGGTTGCCGTTTTTATTCTACCTTGATAAATTCATAAATGTGTGGAAAGAACCTCTCTCACTGAGCACTGCTAAGATCACTATATTTTATCTATTAAGGATAATAAATGGGACACATTACGTTTCTTGCATTTATATTCACTTGATGTGACTTTTGAGCACTTTTCCATTGTGTTGGGTCTATACATATCACGAAGCTTCCCTTCCCTAAATATCACCGGGTGATATTAGATTCCCTTTTAAAGACCCCTTTCCTTTTAAGACTTATCCGTTTTCTGGTTTTTCCCCCCCTTTCCCCCCCCCCTCCTTTTTTTCAGCCTTGAGAAAGCCCTGGCCAGAAACCGTGCCATAAGGGCGAAACACGTGTTGGCTGCTCACTTCCGCTCTAAATTTGGCTTGTTCACCTTACCTCGATGAATGTATCTTGTTCTAATAATTGGATCAATTGAAATACAAGCCTTTTATCTGAACAAATAAATAACATTTTGGATTTACCAACCTATTGGATGTTTTCTGACAGAGAGGGAGTGAAACTGACTCACTACTACTTGCATGTATACTTTTTGAGGCCATAGAGGTCCAGTGCCTTGAGTCTTTCCTCCAAGAAATAAATAATCAATTTGACAAATTGAGCAATTTTCTTCAGAACTTGGGATCCCTGGGCCTCAGTATCTCCACTAGAGAGGTAGGCTGCCTTTTATTCTTTTATATTTATTGCTACTGCTTTTTTAACTCAATCTGCTTACTCCCACCGCAACACCTGTCCAATGTGTGGGCCCGTATGCTCTCACTTCCGGTGACTCAAATTCACATGGTATAGGACATAGGTAGGAAGCTGGTAAAACTGTGGGCCATCAGTACACTTTTAATCGAATACAATCAAAAAAGCTATTACCACATTCATGTTTAAATATTCACAGTTCTTAGTGCAAAATCATTGGAATGTGGAGATATTCTAAGTTACCTTGTACTAATGTGTTATTTTCCCACATGTCATTGACAGCTTATCTCATTGTATATTGATGTTATATTAGATGCCAGGGATGTAAGATTGGACATGCCAAATGGCGTTCATGTGGTTAGGCACTGCAACGGCAACGCAAAAATTGACCCTTTGTTTATGTTTACCATAACTATTTCACTGAGATGTTGTTGTACACTCCTGTTACTGATGATAAATGCCCGGCTGCGCTGACACACGTCTGGAGAGCCTACTGTAAACAAACAGATCTATTGCAAAACCCAGGAGCGTCTAAACATTTCTTTATTTGGTTGATTTGTTGTGTTGCATAATTACGGGTTGCCAGAGCCTGGCTCAGACCGCCACACAAACTGCCTCAGGACTAGTATTGGTATGTTTGAAGGATGAATATATATATATTCACTGAAAAAAACATAGGTTTCAGGGACGTTATATTTAGTTGGACATTTCACTTGTGCAAAACCAGAGAAATTTGAACGTTATAGTTAGTAGAGCTAACTATAACTCACGCCCCCGCAATGCACTGCTGATGACGTCACATATTACCTCACTCATGACATGGTCAGTGACATCACTGATGACATCACTGATGCCATCTCAAATGACATCTCTGATGACATCACTGATGACATCATCCAGTGAATGTATGCTTCTGTAAAGTTTAATTATATTTTATATATGTTAATGCCAAGGTGTATTGAAGAATGAGTTGGTGTATACGTGTGTGGATGGAGGATTTAATAGGTGTGTGACTGACTGTATAAGTTAGTGATTAAATGTGTCTTACTGAATGCATGGGTTAGTGACTAAACTCTGTGAATGTCTGTATCAGTTTCTCAGTTGTTGTGTAAGCTGCTGCATGGGTTGATGATTAGGTACATGACTGTCTATATGGGTTACTTATTAGTTGCATGAGCATCTGTATGAGTGCCTCAGTGTTTGTGTGTGCGGGTGGGTGAGCTGTGTGTGACATTTTGCCTACATGTGTGAGTGGATAATTCACTGGGTATATGGGTTCAATAGTGCATGTGGAAATAGCTGTATAGATGAGTGAGTGTGTGTATCAGTGTGTTGGTGAGTGAATGTATGTCTCACTGGTATATGTGTGAGTAACTACATATGTGAAAGGCAGTATATGTGAGTGTTGGAGTATATCAATGACTACATGTGAGAGTGAGTAATTGTGAGAGTGGCTGTATAAATGAGTGTGTGCTTGTGTCAGTGATTGTATAAGAGGGTAAGTATGTATTAGTATCTGTATGAATAGGTTAGATATGAATGTATAACTGTATAGGTGAGTAAATGGCAGCGGTATTGATTCTTTACATGACTAGCTAGGTGTGTCAATAACTCTATGGATGAGCGACTGTATATGAGTGTTTGTATAGGTGTATGAGCACATATAATAGTGCTGTATTGATGAGTGACTTCATGTATGAGTAACTGTATGGGTGAATGAATGAATGTGTGTGTATATCTAGGAATTAGTCAGAGAGTATATAGTAACTGCTCTTGATTTGTCTATGGTTTCGAAAATGGTAGTCTGTATTTTAGAGTGGGTGTATCAAACGTTATATTAGGGTGTGAGGAGGTGCATCAGATTATCATGTGGATGATGTCATCAGTGATGTCATCATTGATGTCATTTGAGATGTCATCAGTGATGTCACTGACAATGTCATGAGTGATGTAATATGTGACATCATCAGCAGTGCATTGCGGCGGCGCGAATTATTGTTAGCTCTACCAACTATAACGCTCGAATTTCTCTGTTTTTGTATGGGTGAAATGTCCAACTAACTATAACATCCCTGAAACCTATGGTTTTTTCAGTGAATTTCTAAGGTTTTTTTAAATGCTAATTTCTAACTATAACGTCCCTGAAACCTATGGCTTTTTCAGTGAATTTCAAAGTTTATTTAAATGCTAATTTATAGTTATAATGTTCATTACACCTATAGTTTTTTCAGTGATTTTAAATTATCATTCCATTCTCAACCTGGTGATAACAGCCGATATCACCAGTTTTTGAGCAATAGCTTCCGCAAAAAAAATCGCCACAAATGAGAGCAACAACTAACGCTAATAATATGCACAGTAGACGTTCCTGTGCAAAAATGACACGAAAACACCACTTCCCGATATTTTCAACGAGCAGCCAAATCTGCGCTGTGATCCAAAAACAGGTGATGAGCTGCGTTAGCAGTAGGAATATAACATCTGCCTTTTACTGGTGTAAAGTAGGACGACTACGTACAGTGTAAAAGGAGCCCAGCCCAGAATCACATCTGAAGACCAACACATGTCATAGAGCTACTGATCATGCACCTCTGACCCCCAAGAAGGCCACAAAAGCCAATGCCAACACCCTTAGGACCTCCCCCTGGGACCCCCTGCTACCAACAAGGCAGCGCACAACAGGACAGCGGACATTCCAAAAATGGCATGGCCCCTCAGCCATACAGTAGCTGAATGTTGCAAGATGTGGCAACCAAACATGTGTGAAGGATGCAAGTCACCCACCAATAATAATGCACACAATACCAAGTGTAGTGGTGATGTGCTGGACAGACTTCACTATGCAGAGCACAAACCTCTCCATGTGTACATATACTGCTGGTGCTTGTAGTGTTGTGGACAGTGGACACAACCATGTTACCTCAGGCAGTGGGGAAGATCTCAGTCATGTACCTGTGTCGTTGTTAGGCCTGGCGGTAAATTCCGTTCCGTTCGCGGAATTTGCGGAATTTGGGTAATTTCGCATTCCGCGGAGAACGCGAAATTGCCCAGCTGCGTTCCGCGACTTCGCGAAATTTTTTGCTTGTTCGCGTTCTCAATATGCGTGTTCGCGAGATATTTCACCCCGAGCACGCAAACAGCGATCGCGAACATGAAAAAAGTATCGCGAACAAGCAATTCCGCGTGTTCGCGGAATTTCTGCGTGTTCGCGGAGATTTTTTACCGTTTCGCGGAGATTTGCGTACCGCGATTACGCAAATTCCGCCCACCCCTAGTCGTTGTCCCCTGTAAGCGAAAGCACAGTGGGCTGGTCCAACATACGCACCTCCAGCTTAGAAGTGTGAATAAATAGGCCTGGGCTCTGGGCATGGTTCACTTGTGTGAAGGCCAACGCATCTGCCAGAGCAGCGGCTCTCACCCTGCCACGTGGCTGCTGCATGACTGCGGGACTCCTCGACACAGGCCCCCTGCAACACAGCGGCACAGCACCGCAGAGTTATGTCTGTACATACTACTGCCTTCTATCTACACTGCAGACAGCAGGGCTCAAAATTCAGATGGAGTCGCGATTGCAGATGACACAGTCCAGTAGGCAAGACACATTGCTCCTAGTGCGGCCCACCCGGACGACGCATCATCGCAGGCTGCGTACACGCTGAGCGCCAGAGGTACCACTAACTCAGTGCACCTTTAGTCAACGCCACGTGGCCTTATTAAGGCAGAATTCATTAGACAAAAGACATTGCTACCAGTGTGGCCCACCCAGACCATGCATCATCGCAGGGTGTGCACACACTGAGTGCTTCAGGTGCCACTAACTGTGCAGCTCAACTCAACGCCACATGGCTGTGGGGCCTTGCTGACTGCTGCCTCTGGCCTACACTGCTGTCAGCAGGGCTCACAAATAAAATTGAGTCTTGATTCAGTAATTAGAGTCCAGTAGGCAACTAACTACAACGTCCCTAAAACCTACATAATATCCTTTTAGTATCCTTGCTTCAAGAACTTTTTTGATGTCAATTATAGCTTTAGTACAATGACCAAATTCATCTTGCAAGTCCAAAGGAACACTGAATGGCAGTCTACACTGTGGACAGCAGAGCTCAAACATTTCGGCAATGTATTCCATACATATTTCATCTTTTGTTACCTACACTGCGGTCAGCAGAGCTCACAATTTACATTGAGACATGATTTATTAATTGCAGACAGAATTGTACTCTATGACATCAGATTTTTTCAAGAGGAAGTGACAAAAAGCATTCCTCAATGTCTGTGCTGACTAATGCCTTCCATCTACATTGCGGACTGCAGGGCTCACAATTCAGATCGGGTTGCGATTGCAGATGATGCAGTGCAGTAGGCAACAGACATTGCTACCAGTGCGGCTCTCTCGGACCACGCATCATCGCTAGCTGTGCACACGCGGAATGCTTCTGATGCCCCTACCTCAGTCCACCACAACTCATGGACCCTTTATGATATAATCTTTTGTGTATGATTTCAGATCTGCTGCCCCTACCTCAGTGTACCACAAGTCATGAACCCTTTACGATAGAATCTTTTGTGTATTAATTCACATCTGGTGCCCCTAACTTAGTGCAGCACAAGTCATGGACCTTTTATGATGTGTGTGATCCAATGATTACTGTTGTGCTTGTTGCCAGCACCAACCATTCCCTGAGGGCTGACTTACACTCACCCCACACGCATCCAGCACAGGACATGTGACCCTGGTAAGAAAAAGGGGCCGAGCGCTGTATCCAGTTCCACTATCTATCTAACTGTGTCCGTGTGTTCATTTTGTATGCATGATGCTGCCCCTGGGTCCTACCACATTACATTCTACTGTGGACAGTGCTTGCAACCATGTTACGTCTGGCATTGGGGAAAACTTTGGTTATGTAACTTTGTCTTGGTCATTGTATAAGTACATAGGTAGAGACTGGATCATTAGAGTACTGCAAGGAGAGTGTATAGTGAATTTGTAAGTGCTTCGGAATTGGCGGAGTGATTGGATAAGTACATATGTTGGCGGAGCCTAACCCCTGAGCACAAGCTTGGCTCTAATTGGCTGCCCTCCATGTGCCAAAAACGGAAATGTGGGCTTTGCATGGCCCTGTATTGCTACAGCTGCAACACTCCACTGAATGTGCAATAAACTTTCATATCCACGCAAATATGTCATGTGCACGATCTTTCATGTGTGGAAGTATGGATGAATGTAGGGTCAGTGATTCCCCCTACTTTCCATGTTGGCCATGTTTTGGGACTTGGGTTACAGGGTGACAAATTGGTGCTTGCTGCGTGGGTGGTGCCAGCACTACAACAGGGACACCCGCATCAGTTGATTCTTCATACATCCCAGGACAGGACCACAGCCAGAGCTCCAGAGTCATTGTTCACAGCCTCACGCAGGACTGGCATATGCCAGGCCAGCCCACTCTGCTTTCGCATACAACAACGTTACATGGCTCAGATTTTCATTGTAGTGATCTGCTGCTCACAGGTCTAGTTGTCAGTACGCCACAGCCACTCCCTGATGGCTGGTTTACACCCACACAGTAAACGTATTGAGGCAACGTATTGAGGCAAACGTATTGAGGCAACATTCAAAATTGCCTATCACAAAATGATTTGTGCCCTTGCCTGCGCGCGTACTTGGGCCTCCCACATGAGTTAGGCACCATTTTCATTGGGAGACCTGGGGGAATGCTGGGTGGTAGGAAATTTGTGTCAGCCCGGTGATGCCACAACTTTCCTACACAAAAATGTGCAGAAAAAGTGATATTTTCAGCTAAATTTGAGGTTTGCAGGGGATTCTGGGTAAGGAAACAATGGGGGATCTATGCAAGCTATACCTCCCTGGAATCCCCCGGGTGTCTAGTTTTCAGAAATGTGTGGGTTTGGTAGGTTTCCCTAGATGGCCGCCGAGCACGGGGCCAAAAACCCAGGTGACCCCCCTTGCAAAACCAGGTCGTTTTGAGATTTTTATGTCGCCTCAATACATTTTGGGCCCTTGTGTGCCGCGTGTACTTGGGCCTCAGACACGAGTGAGGCACCATATTTATCGGGAGACCCAGGGGAACGCTCGGTGGTAGGAAATTTGTGTCAGCCCAGTGATACCACAACTTTCCCACACAAAAATGTGTGAAAAAAGTGATTTTGTTACATTTGAGGTTTGCAGGGGATTCTGGGTAAGGAAACGCTGGGGGATCCACGCAAGCCATACCTCCCTGGAATCCCCCGGGTGTCTAGTTTTTAAAAATGTATAGGTTTGCTAGGTTTCCCTAGGTGCCGGCAGAGCTGGGGTTCAACAACTACAGCTAGGCACTTTGCCAGAAAAGGGTAATTTTTCACTGTGAAATTGTGGTGCGTCCACATTGCGATTTGCACCATTTCCTGTCGCGGGCACTAGGCCTACCCACACAAGTGAGGTACCATTTTTCTTGGAAGACTTTAGGGAACGTAGGGTGGGTAGACATTTGTGGATCCACGCAGATTCCAGAACTTTCCACCATAGAAATATGAGGAAAATGTGTTTTTTTAAAAAAATCTTTTGGTTTGCAAGGGATTCTGGGTAACAGAACCTGGTGAGAGGCAGTCAAGTCACCCAATCCTAGATTCCCCTGGGTGCCTAGTTTTCAAAAATGTATAGGTTTGCTAGGTTTCCCTAGGTGCTGGCAGAGCTTGGGTTAAAAACTACAGCTAGGCACTTTGCCAAAAAAGGGTCATTTTTCACTGTGAAATTGTGGTGCGTCCACATTGCGATTTGCACCATTTCCTGTCGCGGGCACTAGGCCTACCCACACAAGTGAGGTACCATTTTTCTTGGAAGACTTTAGGGAACGTAGGGTGGGTAGACATTTGTGGATCCACGCAGATTCCAGAACTTTCCACCATAGAAATATGAGGAAAATGTGTTTTTTAAAAAAAATCTTTTGGTTTGCAAGGGATTCTGGGTAACAGAACCTGGTGAGAGGCAGTCAAGTCACCCAATCCTAGATTCCCCTGGGTGCCTAGTTTTCAAAAATGTATAGGTTTGCTAGGTTTCCCTAGGTGCTGGCAGAGCTTGGGTTAAAAACTACAGCTAGGCACTTTGCCAAAAAAGGGTCATTTTTCACTGTGAAATTGTGGTGTGTCCACATTGCGTTTTGTGCCATTTCCTGCTGAAGGCACTAGGCCTACCCACACAAGTGAGGTACGCTTTTTCTTGGAAGACTTTAGAGAACGCGGGGTGGGTAGAAATGTGTGGATCCACGCAGGTTACAGAACTTTCCACCACAAAAATGTGAGGAAAATGTGTTTTTTGTTTTACATTTTTTTAGGTTTGCAAGGGAATCTGGGTAACAGAACCTGGTGAGAGCTAGTCAAGTCACCCCATCCTGTATTCCCCTGGTTTTCTAGTTTTCAAAAATGTATAGGTTTGCTAGGTTTCCCTTGGTGCCGGCAGAGCTAGGGTTAAAAAACTACAGCTAGGCACTTTGCAAAAAAAGGGTAATTTTTCATTGGGAAAATGTAGTGTGTTTAAGTTGCGTTTGAGCCGTTTCCTTTCGTGGGCACTATGCCTACCCACACAAGTGAGGTACCATTTTTATTGGGAGACTTAGGATAATTCAGATTTGTAAAGCCACTGTTATTACCTATAGACTATAGATGCATTTCTGCCTTCCAAATGAAAGACAATGTGTAAAAAATAGGTAATTTTGAAAACTGATCGATAATTCTCATGCTAGTATGAGTATTCCCAATTACGGAAATGTGCAAATATCTGCTGTCTCTGAACTCTATATTTTGTTCCCATTTCAGAAATACATAGGTGTCTTTTATACCGATTTTTCCATGTATACATTTTCCCAGAATAATTGCTATATACCCGGTACATAATAAAAAACCATTGCAAGTCGCTGCTCAGTTTTTGGCTTTGGGTTTGTAGGGTTCTTGGTGAACCTACAAGTCGTATATATCCCCACAACCAGTAAGGTCCAGCTGATGTAACGGTATATTGCTTTCAAAGAGCTGTCATAATTTGAAGAAGTTACAGGTGAAAACGTTGACACATAAGGCTGTGTTTTTAAACTAATTTTCAGTTTTTCCTCTATTTAACTGTTAGTTTCTATTAAGAAACCTTTAGAATGTTGTCTACTTTTCAAAAATATATAGCTTTCCATGATCCATTATTGCTTTCATACCCATGTCTACCATTGACTGGAAGGAGGTTGAAAGCACAAAAAATTGCAAAAATAGGATCTGTCCCAGAAAAATGCCAAAACTGTGTAAAAAATGTTGGTTTTCTGAGAAAAGTCATTCACTAAAAGCTGGGAAAATAGTGATTTCAGCCCCACAAACCCTTTTTTGATACCATTTGTTGGGAAAAACCCAGATACTTTCACTTGCAGCACTTTATTCCCATTTTTCCTAAATAAATCAAAAGTTAACTGTATTTTGGCTAATTTCTGGGTCCCCTCCAGGGGGATCCACAAACCCTGGTTCCCTTTAGAATCCCCAGGATGTTGGAAGAAAAGGACGCAAATTTGGCGTGGGTACCTTATGTGATCAAAACGTTACAGGGGACTAAGCGCGACCTACCCCAAATAGCCAAAAAGGCTTAGCATGGGGGAAAAGGCCTAGCAGCGAAGGGGTTAATGTAAAAAAAGTATGTTGCCCTGGTTTTCATATGTTTACAATTGATTTGCCATTCTCCTCACTCACAATCATCAAACCTGCCACCCTAGTGTATATGCAACCACCTAATTTGACATTGTCTACTATACCATGATCTTGATGCTATGTACAGCGTTTCTATTGCTAAGAATAAATATACCATTACTACAATATATACAGTCCGCTGGTGTTCTGTGTCGTCAACGTTTTCATCTATGTATATCTGGACTTTGCCTGAATGCACTGAGATGCACGTTCTCTGCTCACCTCCCCTTTGAAGAAGCAGTTCCAGAAGTTTGCTGTGCGCCCGCATCTTCAGAATTCCATTATGGATAGTGCATGTTTTTTAGATATACGGATAGCATCTGAAAGCCTTTGAAGTAGCCCAAAAGTGGTATGTTTGTTCTGTAGCGATCATCAAATATAAATAACTTAACCCCTTCGGTGCTCATGACGGAACGGTTCCGTCATGAGCCACGGTTGAGCTGTGCTCATGACGGAACCGTTCCGTCATGACCACGCCCGCGCAAGATTCCGTCAGCACAGCGGCGGAATCTGCGCAGCATGGAAGGGGTTAATAAATACAACGAGGCACGTGGTGGCCAGACAGCAACTAATGCAGACATAGGACAGCACGTTAGAATGCAACTTGTGCCAGTATGTGGCATTTTGTAAACAGTACAACGAATGTTGGGAGTGGGATGGGGACTTAGGGAGGAGGTGAGTTGGGTCAGCCAAAGGTGACAGAAATATAGCAGAGATTTAGTTATTCACACAGCCCGCAATAAAGTAACTCTTCCGTTTTTACGTCTGGCCTCGAGATAGCTTTAGTTGTAATCAGTCTCATATATACATAATACAGCACAGAGAGTGGATTTGGGTCAGCTCCCTTCTGCCAGTGATTTTTTGTGGGTATGTCATTCACATTTTGTATCAGACGTGGAGATGGCGGTGATGGCTAGTTTGGAATGGAAATAGTAAATCCGACCCCTTAATTGTCCAACACCTTTTCAAAGATAGATTAGTTTGGAGTGGGAATAATAAATATGATCCTTTTAGTGTCCAACCTCTTCCCCAAGATTGTTTAGTTTTGTGTTCCCTTTAGCATCACAGCCATTCTTCAAGGTGGTTTAGTCATTTCTAGGATAAATAGTCTGAACTCTTTGGTGTCCAAAACCTTCCGGTAGATGGTTTAGTTTCGAGTCGGACCCCTTCAGTGTTCAATGCTGTTGGAAATAGGGTTTATGGTTGGGGAAGGTATACACCCTGTCAAAGCAGGAACCACAAACTTAGAATGTGCTCACCCTAGGGTAGCTTGTCAGATAGCAGTCAGACTTAACTTAAGGGGCAATGCTTAAAGTATTTGTGTGACATTTCAAACAGTAATACAGTGAAGTCATCATAAAAAGATTCCATACCACGTTAGGACATTTGAATTTAATTTTATTAATAAAACAAGGCCAATATGACAAAAATACCATAAGAAGAACCGCCGTTATGAATTTTTAAAGCATAAACAGTAAAATAGCATTTAAAAACATAAAGTGCCAACCAAAAATATCTGATCACACTGTACTGGGTCAAATCCAAGAGTTCAACCCAACCGTGATAGAGAGCGGGCCAGATACAGTTCCAGGGATATTCAGCTGAAGTTCCACCTTCTGAAGAATTGTGACAAGAGTTCTGTTTGCAGGCAAGCAGGTAGCTGGGAGCAAGGAGAGCGTTGCTCGTGGTGGTCGGCATGGGGCAAAGAGCAGGCCGGGCATCGTGGAGGGGCGGGATGGAGCCTTGTGATGCTGATCCACGCTGGCAGATGCTGCTTGCTGTGCAAAGATATGAACTTGCGGCGGCTCACGCTGATCCCTTGTGTGAATGGAGGGATTCCAAAGAGAACGAGCCCATTTGCATTGACAAGGAGCCCAAAAGCTTGATGTAAGGAAGCAAAAATCACATCCAATAGCCCAGAACCTGATAGGTGCCTCTTGGGGGTCTGGAGGTTGTCGAAAATGAGTCTCAGGGAGCTTTTCATGTCCCTGAGGCTCAGATCAGGAGGCCAGCAGAGTAGCCCTTTGAGTCACTTTGGGGTCCTGGGTTCGAGGTGGGTTCCAGGTCCAGTTCTTCTTCTCCAGGCAAGAGGGCAGCAGGCAGTAGGTCAGCACAGCATGCCAGCAGTTTTTCCAGTACAGTAGTTTAGTAGAGTGACAGTCCTTCAGCAGCACAGTAGTTCTTTTTCTTGGCAGGGTATCCGCATGTACAGAGGTGTCCTGAGTTGGTAGCATCTGAAGTGTTTTTTTGTGTGAAAATAATAAGTCTGACCCCTTTAGTGTTAAACACTTTCCCCAAAATGGTTTAATTTGGAGTGGGAATACTACAGATATCCATTTTAGTGTCCAACACAATCCTCAAGATGGTTTAATTTTAAGAGGAAATAGTAAGTAGGACTTCTTTAGTGTCCAATTCCATTCCTAAGATGGTTTATGTTGGAGTGGGAATAGTAAATCATTATCCAGCCCCTTTAGTGTCCAACATCTTCAACAAGATGGTTTAGTTTGGAATGGGAATAGTAAGTCTGACCCCCTAATTGTCCAACATCTATTCGAAGATGGATTAGTTTGGAATGGGAGTACTAAATATGATCCGTTTAGTGTCCAACACCTTCCCCAAGATGATTGAGTTTGGAGTTTGAGTAGTTATTTAGCATGTTATAAGTGTTTTCCATAAGTATGTTATAGTTTAGGCTTTTAGGAGTATTACAGTTAGTTTGTGTTTTGTGTACTGGGATATATGATTGATGTATGTATTTGTAATAATTGTAATTGATTCTGATGTGGCTTTCATTTTGCAGGTAGTACAAATAACTAATTTTTGTTTTATTATTATCAATGTTGGATACACGCTTTCATAGTTTCTGTTAAACATTTACATATGTTATAGTCCAAAAAAATACAACATGCCTACAAAGTGAAACAGCTTTAAACTTTCATTTCACTGTGAGGGCACACTAACTCCAATAAGACATGCGCACACGTTTTATATGTTAGCACTCTGCCTTGAGGGTGTACAAGGCACAATTCAGGGATGAGTTATGCATACATTTAAATTGGCTTTTCCTCTGTTGTAAAGGCATTTTCTTTGTCATGTATCACTGCAGTGCATTTAAACTGCACCCAAACCAGCACACACTAACCCTCTAGCAGACGTTTTCTTTGTCATATATGTGGGTGAGGTAATACAGACTGCAGCCCATATGTGGCATTTCATTTTCCATGCCTTATTTGTACTTAAGAAAAAGGAAAAAATAGTGTACAGAATGCTGAACAATGCAAACATTGACCCCCAGTCACAAAGATCAGGGTTTAATCTATTGTTCTTTGCATTCTGTCCTTCATTTGTTCCTTTTACTTTCATCGCCCTAAGTGGGACGGGTATGCCCAGACGTGGGTCTCTGGTTGATGAGGGGTGATGCCCTGAAACCGGTTCCAGGATGCTTGTTTCTGGTCCAGCAAGGACCTGGTTTGGCAGTTCAGACTGGACTGTTCTCATGAGAAACAGGGTCAAGACCGATTTGCATATGGCTGGATCCAAACTGGGGTGGTGAGGTGAGCAAAAGAACGATGGAATAAAACCCGATCCTTGTGACTGGGGGGTGAATGTTTGCATTGTTAAGCATTCCGTCCACCATTTGCTCCTTTTGCTTTTGTCACCCTAAGTGGGAAGGGCATGCCCAGATGTGGGTCCCATGGTCACTGCACCACTACATACAAGCTAGCCTGGCTGATGAGAAGTGATGCACCAAAACCTGTCCCAGGATGCTTATTTCTGGTCCAGGGAGTAGCATGATATTTGGTTAGTTGATGTTCTGACATACATTTATAAATATGGCATTCAAAATAAATATTCATTTTTAGCCCTTCTCCTAGATAGTGGGTAGGGTTTTTTACACACAGGGCTATAAGAATGTGAAGATTTTATGGGGCCAATTATGATGTGGGTCAGAAAGCCAACGACCGCTAGTCAGAAGCTTTCTGACCATGGTAGAAAGCTTTCAGACAGACTCTGTCAATTTGTGGTACGACTGACCGATTACAATGTCGTTGGTCAGATCGTAAAATGGCTGCTTATTCCGACTCGGTTCCAACCAGCTATCAGAGTCTTCCGGCAAGTCAGAACCGCACCATAATCCCCCATGGACGGTGTTTCCGTGGTCCAGATTACATTTTCGGTTTCCCACAGCCTTTACGTGCTGGCCTTTCCAACACGGAAAGGCTGTTGGACAGTGACTTAGGGGGCCCCTAGCAGGGCCCCCTTGCCTCCGCAGCCTTCCATTGATGATCGAGGGGGTATCTAGGGTACCCCCTGTAAAACCCTGCACTGTGTGGATTTAACCACATACCCATTTCTCTATAGGAGCATGCATTATGGCAGGTTTACGGCTGTGACACAAGCTCCCATAGAGAACAGTGGGAATCCGACCGAACAGTGTTTGGTCGCATCATTATCAGAGGGTCGGAACTGTCGACCTCAGATCGGTCGTTCCCGAGTCAGAGACGGTGTTGGTCGGATGCAACTCCGACCGACATCGTAATAAGCCCCAATGTGTTGAAGAATAGCAGGGTGGTATTCAGGGATAGTACTATAGGGTTATGGTGTCAATGGTATCTTTAAATGAGTCTGCAAACAAGGGAGTACTTCAAAGAAGTAGAAGCATGGAGTAAATTATTCAAGAATCCAGTGAATAGCACCAGCAATTCTCGGTCACTGGCATTGAAGGAGAAGAGAGTAACTGTGTGGTGCGTGTGTGTAAGATAATTGCCAACCCCTTGTTCACTCCTTGAAATCATTCTTTTGGAGTGTAGGGCCTAATATATAGGTACTGAGTCACTGGAAGCAAGCTGTACCCGGCTAATGGGTACCTGGCCTGGCAGTTCAGGCTGGACTGCTCGCACTGGAGCAGGATTAAGAGTAATTTTTATATTGCTGGGTCTAAACGGAGGTGGCGTGGTGTCCAAAATAACGATGGACTGGGATGTAGCACCAAGTGATTACTAGTGGCTGAGATTAATCCAACCATTTCATCAATCAAATTTTTGTATACTTCAGTTTGGAAGAACTGTATATAACATCTGTTTCTCTTACCCCATTTTAATGGTACTGAGTTTACTGAGATCAGGAGAATGGTAGACTGAACTGGGCTTGCTGGGATTCGCTTTCCTGTCCTTCAGAAAAGGTTGTGTATTTTCCGGGTTTAATAGAATTCATAGGCAGATGGAGTGGTGAAGCGTGCTCTGAATGTGACTTCAATACCCTGATCTCATAAGTCTTGTCGATGTAGGGTGGGAAATGTGAGGGACGGAAGAGTGAATTGTGGGTGTGGCTAGGATACTTAGTGAGTGACAAAGGAAATGTGTGAATTGGTGAAAGGCATGTATATGTTCTGTGTGGAGTGGCATGCAGTGGTCCTCAAGATCAGAGGGAAGGGTGTTAATGTGCTTGTGTGGAGAGGGTGGGAGTGTCTAGGTGTGGTAAATGGGTCTCCTAGGTGCCAGATGCAGTGTGACTGAGTGTGGCAATCTGCTTTCTAATATGTTAATTCAACACCTTTCCATTTCTATCAACTTAAATTTCCAATCACCCATCTAACAGAGTGTTTAATCACAACTATAATTTGAACTCTTATTACTGGCAATGAATGGCCAAGCACAATGCAATGCAGTGGTGATGCAACAGCTCGTTTCTTAACTAGATGTTAGATTATGCACCCATCACCTTATTTTTGCCTTGAATGTTGTTTGCCTATATTGGCACTGTATAATATATATTTCATATTGACTGGCACTCTGTGCTAATCTTTGTCTTGATTCTTTCCTGTTTAGGTGGTGCATTATGTCTCCTTTACTGCCATTGAAACAGTTCAGACATGGGTATGTGCATTCTTCGCTTGCAAAAGATTTTGATATCAATATTTTTAAAATTGTTTCCCCTTTGTTGTACAGAGATTATTGGTCTTTGAATAGCCTTATAGGTTTTTCTTTCATTTTACGAACATCCATTTTTTTTTAATTGACTTCGATGAACGTGAGAACAAATTGATTGATGAATGTTATTCTGTAACTCTTTTGCTTCCCATTTTAATGAATATATTGTTCATTATTTTTGGATGTATGTGAATATAAAATTATTACAATAAATTACATTTCCAATTATAAATGAATCAAAAAAGTATGTCATTGCATTTAAAGACAAATTGTACTTTATCAGAAAAGCCGTTCTCTATTGCATCCTTGTGTTTCATTTGTTGATTCAATGTGAACTATTACAACAATACACTCCTTATTATTTTGAAAGTCTGTCCAGCAATTTTAATAGCTACCAGATTCTACCTATCATTATTTCAATTTAGAATGTCTGTGCACAGATTTATTATTGTTGAGTCTTACATGACATACTCTTGTTTTGATGGTTTGTCAAGTGCCCATCGTCGTCGTCAATAGTAAATGTGTGCATTGAGGCTATAATCTTTGAATGCCATCAACAATTTTCCAGCCATGACACATTTCAGATTGTCAATCATTATAACAAGAGTGTTTGAGTCTTTTTTAGTTGATTGTAAATTGGGAATCTTTTGCTTCTGTGTGAGATCCACAGAATAGGCAGCTAAATTGAATCTCTGAGGGATACAATGCCTGGCTGTGATGTGGATGATGGTGTCAAGTATGCTTTTGTAATATGTACAATGGTTTCTTCTAATGGGGAAAGGTTACTTTAGTTTAAAGAAAATCAATTTCTTTTATATGCGGAATGAAATAGAATATCTTTAAAAGTTAGCAGTACAATTCAACCTACATGTACACGTTTTGTGCATGAATACATCAATTATTCGTATCACTCTTGAAACTCAAATTTATTTTGTGTCTTTGAATTTCTGTTCTCCTTTTTCAATTATCTCGACTTCCTTATTGTAAGTTGGGCAATTTAAAATTCAAGATTTTTTTTAGCCATCTATGAAATTGAAAGGTTTTTGGGGATATGTCCAGCTTGATCACTGATGCTATTCTTAAGGATGCAGGCATGCCATTATTTGAGAATTTTGTCTAAATTCATTGTACAGCCTCAATTCTTTTTCCTATCTTGTAATATGTAAAAGTAATGAGCGAATGCATCGTTAATATTAGAGCGAATCTCTGAGCAGGAGTTTAAAATCAACTTTTGCATTATGGTGTGAGTGAGGGCCATACATGATATATTCCTTCACATAAGGTTTTCAGAATTTAAAAAATGTGTGGAACTGGGACCACTTTTCGAGTGCAATGCCAAAGTTTTACTAGTGAAGAAGCCACTTCTAATGAAGAATTTGAGAGTTTTGTGCTTAAATAAATGTTGACACGATTAGGCCATTCTTGCAGAACTGAGCATGCTTTCCTAGGGCTGGAACAGGAACAATCGGAGAACCTCTATTTGCATCACAGATGTTCTCCTGAGGCCAGGTGTAAAGCATTGTCTTTGCTGAAACTAACATATATCAACACAGTGTTAACAATTGCTAAACTAAAGTTCATGTATGAGGCACTCTACATGAGGGATTTTGCTTTTGTTTCTGATCAACTATCAGAGTTCTGTCAGAGGGAAAGGTATATTAATTCTCACTGCAAATTAATCACTCTGAAGGAGTTAAGTGAAAGATCCCAGTGAAAGTCAACATGACCTTCTTCTGAACAGTGTAAGGCCCTCTTCCAGAAACATATTAATATCAACCGTAATGAGCAGCTTTTCTATCACCTACAGGGAAGATGATTAACGTGATTTTAATCAGAGCAACTTAACTGCCAATAGGGGAGTATGCAGATAGTTCCTAAAAGCTCCTCTTCAACCCAAATTGAAGGGTCTCATATAGACACTGTCGAGTGTGCCCCAGTGCTAAGTTCAAATTCTGCCTCCTTGAACTCAACACAAGACCTGCAACCTGAGATAATGTGATGCATGAACAGTTTGCCGAAGGACATGCATCACACGAAAGAAAAGGCACTTTCTGTCTTAATAAAAGATCCTCTTCCTGCAAACAATTTTCAGTATGGCTCGAACGCAAAGCAAGATTGTTTACTCAATATTTGTACACAAAATATTGAGTGCAAAATATCGCCATACCAAAATATCGAGTCTACACAATTGTGGTATGAAAATATCGTTAGCAAGAATATTGATGCAAAGAATATAATTTGCAAGAATATAGTTGTTTAAAATATCATTTTTTAATTATTGTTATGTAATTTAGTATATATTTCAACTGTACATAATGTCATTGTTTTGTATCATTATAGTTTATGTTTATTAATGGATCTGTTACATTTTTAGAAGTTAATAAATTCAATCAAATTAAATTTAGTGTTTTTTAGTTCTGTAGCAGGTTGTGAGTTTATTGGGTTATAGGTTGGGAAGCAATTCAATTATAATAAGTTAATGATTATTTATAATTGAATATAATTTATTTGATTAATATTTAATTAGGTTAATTGTGCTAATAATCTTTTTTAATGTACATTTTATGTGCAGGTTGTGGGGTTTACAGTGGTGAAGGGTGGGAAGTAATTTAATTGTAATCAATTAATTATTAGTTGTTAATTAATATTAAGCAATTAATTACTTTAATTGTTTAATGCTTTTTTTTAGGTGTGGATTGTGGGGTTTATGGGATAAAGGGTGGGAAGTAATTTATTTGTAATTAATTATTAATTTGTTGCTAATTAATAGTAACTAATTTATTCTTAATTATGTTAATAATTTGTGGGGTTTATAGGAGTAAAGGGTGTGGAGTAAATCAATTTTAATTAATTAATAAATAGTTATTTTTTAGTTAAGGTTATTTTTTTGATAATGAATGATGTTAACTGCATAAATATTTCTTTTTAAATGTTTTGAGCTTTTGTGGGTTTTTTGTAAGAGTATATTGTGTGAAGTATATTAATTATAATTCATTAATAAATAATATTTAATTAATGATAATTGGTTTGTTGATAAATATTAATAGTGTAAACTTTTTTAAGTTAAGTGTAAGGTGGAGGTTGTGAGTTTTGTAGGGTTATAGGGTGGGAATTTATGTAATAAATATTTTTTGTTAATAATATGTAATATATTTGTATTTTATTGCAACATATTTATATTTTCCTTTGCTTACTTTGTTTTTTAAATATTTTTATTTTGTTTAAGATATTTTGTTTGTTTTTAATGTTGCACTGACTGGAGTGGGAATAGTAAATGTTACCCCTCTGCAATCCAACAATGTCCCTACTGTTGTAATGACTGGAGTTGGAATAGTAAATTGTTCCCTTCTTCTTTCCAACACTTTCCCTACTGTTGTACTGATTGGAGTGGGAATAGTACATTTTACCCCTCAGCTATCCAACACGTCCCCTACTGTTGTACTCACTGGAGCGGAAATGGTAAATGGTACCCCTCTGCAATCCAACACTTTCCCTACTGTTCCACTCATTAGAGTGCAAATAGTAAATTTTACCCTTCGTCTATCCAGCAGTTTCCCTACGGTTGTATTGAATGGAGTGAGAATATTAGATTTTACCTCTCCGCTGTCCAAAACTTTCCCTACTGCTGTACTGACTGAAGTGGGAATAGTAGATTTTACCCCTCCTCAATCCAACGCTTTCCCTACAGTTGCACTCATTGGAGTTGGAATAGTAAATTGTACCCCTCCAGAATCTAACACATTCTCTATTGTTGTACTGATTGGAGCAGGAATAGTAAATGTTACCCCTCCACACTCAAACACTTTTACTACTGCTGTTCTGATTTGAATGGTTATAGTAAATATTACCTATCTGGAATCAAACACTTTAACTACTGTTGCATTCATTTGAGGGAGATTTGTACATTTTACCCAGTTTTATCATTCTTGCATTGTTTGAAGGGGGAGTAGTATGTTTTTAATATATTTACTATAATAGTTTGCATAGTTGTGTATAAATTGTCTTGGGAATAGTACATGTATTTTGTAATTTATTTTATATTGTTATAATTCATAGTATTATGTTTTTGTTTATTTAAACGTATAATATTTTTAATTAATAATGCTTGTAATTTGTAAAATAATTTCAACTAAATTTTAGGAATTTTAAACTGTTTACTTTTTTAATTTAGTTAGAATGGTTCATTATTTGAAGATTGTATGTTATTGATGTATATATATATATATATATATCAACAACGCCGGTCCCGATAATGATGAAGGCTGTCTGTAGGGCGGTCCGTGTCGGGGTAATCGGAAACCCCAATTATGCAACTCGATACACTTCTTCTCCAGAAAGTATACACGGACACCAGGGAGATTTGCAGTTTCAAATCGGTTTTAATGAACTGCACTCGCTACGCGTTTCAGCTTTCGCCTTGTTCACGCTGAAGCAGTATTTTTTTGAATAAAATAAAAAGTATTCAAAAAAATACTGCTTCAGCGTGAACAAGGCGAAAGCTGAAACGCGTAGCGAGTGCAGTTCATTAAAACCGATTTGAAACTGCAAATCTCCCTGGTGTCCGTGTATACTTTCTGGAGAAGAAGTGTATCGAGTTGCATATATATATATATATATATATATATATATATATATATATATATATATATGCATATATATATTATCTACTGGCGGTCGCCAGTAGATAGTTATAGTTAGGACCGGGTTCCCATAGGAAATCTGAAAATTCTATTTTGAATAACTTTGGCGCCGGTTGACTTATCTTCGTGGAATTTTCAAAACTAATGGGGTGCTCCGTTCAGCTCCTACCCTGAAAGTCTCGGGGTGATTCGTCAAGCGGGGGCTGAGAAAAAAGGGGGGTCCCAAAACGCGTTTTCCCCATGCATTTTCCCATAGGACCTTTAGTCGAAGGTACAGCCCGAACGGCTGAACAGAATTACATGAAATTTGGCAAAGAGGTAGTCCTCAGGTCAGGCATGTGCCTTTTGCATATATGGTGTCAATCTGTTCCTGAGAAAATTGCAGTTAAAAGTACATAAATATCTATATGCATCAAATGTCCGCGTGCGTAATTCTGACTGGTGGTTAGATGTCAGTCAACATTTCAATCGGTCGAAATCAGGAAGTGTCGGACGCCATTTTGTGTGTGACAGTGAAAAAGAAAGGTGGAGAACGTGAAAAGGGGGCAGGGTAGAGAGTTCCTGACCCCCTAGCCTTTGTCAGGGGGTCCCTGAAGGACCCCGAAGGGTGAA
This sequence comes from Triturus cristatus, assembly GCF_964204655.1. NCBI lineage: Eukaryota > Metazoa > Chordata > Amphibia > Caudata > Salamandridae > Triturus > Triturus cristatus. The sequence continues at coordinate 120,120,281 of NC_140592.1, read as the reverse complement.
AAAAACATTTTATTTTTTTTCAAAAAATCGCGGGGTGCGCGCACCATGAAAAACTCTTTAAAAAAAAAAACATTTTAAACTGTTTATAAGTTTATAGAAGATATTAACTATGCTGTTCAACTTTATCCAAATTCAAAATAAAAGAGCTGAGTCATTCCATATTAAAGGATACAGTCAATCTATAACTATATACATAGGTAGTTTATTGTAAAATAAATATATAAAAAATATAATAATACATACATAAATTAGCATTTAAAAAACCTTACAAATTCACAAAAAAAAACATAGGTTTCACACACGTTATATTTAGAAATTAGCATTTAAAAAACCTTGCAAATTCACTTAAAAAACCATAGGTTTCATACACGTTATAGTTAGGAATTAGCATTTAAAAAACCTTGTAAATTCACTGAAAAAACCATAGGTTTCACACACATTATAGTTAGGAATTAGCATTTAAAAAACCTTGCAAATTCACTGAAAAAACCATAGGTTTTACACACGTTATAGTTAGCTGGACATTTCACTCGTAAAAAAAACATTGAAATTCCCTCGTTATAGTTAGTTCAGCTAACTATAACTCGCGCGACCGCAATCCACTGCTGATGACGTCATCCAGTGAGTGTGTGTTTCTGTAAAGTTTAAAGATGTATAATATATATAGGGAAAGGCCTGTGGAAGAATGAGTGGCTGTACAAGTGTGTGAATGGATGGTTTTCTAGGTGCGTAACTGACTCTATAAGTGATCATTTGAGATGTCATCAGTGATGTCATGAGTGATATCACTGACCATTTCATGAGTGATGTAATATGTGACGTCATCAGCAGTGGATTGCGGTCGCGCAAGTTATAGTTAGCTGAACTAACTATTAAGTTTAAAGAGAAGTTTATTGGATATAAAAAGGAAATATAACAATTCGAAATACATCATATAATGTAATATAAAACCAAAATTGATTATAAAACAAGAAAGGTGAAAAATAAAAAAATGGGAAAGAAAGAAGGGAAGGGAGAGACGGGAAAAAGGGGAGGATCATATGATAAACACTGGTATCCTAGCTAAAATATAGCATGTAAACATTTCGGTGAGCGATAGAAATAGCATAAATAAAAACATACATTGTATAATAAAGCATTAACATTAAATAGACTAGAACTTTTCTATTTAATTTCATGGAGGCTTGGGTACTTCTTCACTACAAGGAGTATGTAAGGGTATAGCACAAGCAGAAATATTTTGGAAATTAGTGACTGGTAACCACAACAAAACTCGTTTAATAGCCAATGCAATTGGGTAAACATAAGCTCGGTCTAATCTATGATTGTAGGAGACGCCGTACCACCAGGCTTGAAATGAAATGTTAGAGGGATTTTTCCAAGATTTTGTAATTTGCTGAAATGCAACGGCGAAAAATAAGTCCACAATAGAAGTGGAAGAGCTGTGAGAAGACCATACCTCTGAGATACTACCTAGAAAAATATGAACATGAGAGAAGGGGATATGTGTGTGAAAGATCTTATTAATTTGTTGCCAGACTTTGATCCAAAAAGTGTGAACAGATGGACAGGTGAAGAGCATGTGATGAAGATCTGCATTAGGGGCAGGACATGACCAGCAAGTAGAGAAAACAGTAGGGTCTATATGATGTAGTTTGGCCGGGGTGATTAGGAGTCTATTGTAAATAAAAAATAAAGTTTGTGTGATATTAGCTGCTCTTGATGACTTCCTTATTTTATTCCAAATCTTCTCCAATGTTAAAATGGAAAAAGTTAAACCCAAATCCATTTCCCAGCTACATTCCGTTTTAGATTTAGCACGGGAGAGAGATGAAGATCTTAATTTTTTATAAATAGTGGATGCCGAGGAGGGGGTGCGTAGAGAAGAAAGTGTAAGAGGGGAAGCTGTTGTATGGGTAGGAACAGAGGATAAATTATTGAAAGAATTTAGAGCTGTAGAAGTCAGTAATCGATATTTCGAAAGATAGGAAGGGGGAAAGGAAAAGCGAGTGCGAAGTACAGAGAAGGGGATACAGGTATCATCCTGAAAAAGTTGATGAGTCCATTTAAGATCAAGTGCTAGCAAATCTTTCCAAAAAAGAGTCCTATTCTTAATTTTAAAATGCTTATTATACCAAATTGGGGAGTTGAAAAAGCGGGTACGATCATCAAGACCTCCAAACAAAAGAGGATGAAAAATGTTGCGAGTATTCTTAAGAATGGGAAGAGACATCTTCAATGGGATGTGAGTTAAGAATAAAAATTCTTCAAAGGAGAATGGATGGAAAAAAGAAGACTCCATCTCTACCCACAAAGGACGTGGATTAAAAGTATTCAGATCCGTAGAAAGCAGAAACGAAGAGTGTTTGAGAAGAAATGATGAGTGATAAGAAGAGAAGTCCGGAAAGTTGACCCCACCCATATGTTTAGGTTGCTTGAGTTTGGAAAGAGACATCCGAGGATGTTTATTCTGCCATAAAAATTTTGATAAGATGCTATAAATGTTTTTGTAACAGGATTTAGGAATATTAATAGGAAGGTTAGATAAGAAAAATAGGACTATCGGAACTAACATCATTTTAATCGAATCTAATCTGCCCCACCAAGATAAAAATAAAGGATGCCACCTTGATGTAGAGTTACTTAAAGTTAGCTGTAAGTTTTTTAAGTTTAATGCCACAGTGTCTTTAATAGAAGCAGTGAACCATAGACCCAGATATTTAATTTTAGAAGGGTTCCAATGAAAAGAAGAGTCTAGAAAATCAGCATGAAAACAATATTTGTTCAAAGGGAGAATTTCACACTTGTCAATGTTGAGTTTGTATCCCGAAACTAGAGCAAAAGCAGAGACCTCTGATAGAAGAGCTGGAATGGATGATTGAGGGTTTGAAATGAATAAAAGAATGTCATCAGCATAAGCTGAGAGTTTTAAATTTTTATCTGCATAAGGGAAGCCTGTAATGTTAGTGTTCAAACTGATTTTTGTTAAGAAGGGTTCTAACGCTAAAATAAATAAAAGTGGAGAAAGGGGACAACCCTGTCGAACTCCTCTATGAAGAGGGAACGAGGAGGATATAAGGCCATTAGATAAAATGAACAATCTAGGAAAAGAATATAATAATGAGATATATGAAATAAATTTAGGGCCAAAACCAAACCAACGAAGTGTGGAAAAAATAAACTGCCAGTTGACTCTGTCGAAGGCTTTTTGAGCATCTAATGCAACAGCTGCTAAAGAAAGTGGATGAGAATGGGACTTACTAAGGACATTAAAAAAGAGACGGGTATTGTCTGATAAATAACGACCTTTAATAAAACCAGATTGTCAACTGCCAATTAATCGTGGCAAGATATTATCTAGGCGAAGTGCTAGAATTTGTGCAAAAATGTTATAGTCCAAATTAATCAAAGAAATGGGTCTATAGTTTTTACAAAGAGTATGATCTTTGTTTTCCTTAGGAAGAAGACATATTAGAGCCTCTTGAAAAGAGCCTTCAGATTTTTGAGAAGAAATGAAAAATAAAAATAGTTGGTGTAATTTAGGGACGAGGAAGTTAGCAAAATGCAAGTAGAATTCCATGGTAAAACCATCTGGTCCAGGAGCTTTGTCCTTTTTAAGTGATTGAATAGCTTTAAGAATGTCATTGGGAAGTATATCTGAATCTAAAGAGGAAAAGTCAACGTCTGGGGGAGACGGGGAGGGAATAGTAGATAAATAATGAGAAATGTCAGACAGAGAAGGCGAAAATTCAGGGGTATAGAGTGTTTGGTAGAAATTAACGAATTCTGAGAGAATGTCTTTATCTTTATGAACCGTAGTGTTGTTAGAAGTGACAATAGATTCGATCCTTGTGCGTTCCTTTTTAACCTTAAGATAATTGGCAAGGAGATTGCCAGATTTATTATGGGCGCTATAATATTTAGCACTGGACTTTAAAAGAATTAAGTTTGCAAATTCGGGAGAGAGTTTGTTAAAGGAGAGTTTGGCTTTAATAAGTTCACTAAGCGTAGATTGATTTTCTGTTAGATAGTAAGAATGTTCCAATTTCTTGATTTGTGAATTAAGTATTTGGATAGATTGCGTAGATGCTCATCGTTTATGGGCCACAAATGAAATAATGAAGTCTCTTGAGGCAGCTTTAAAAGTGTCCCAAATACATTGGGAGGATAAATGGGGAGTGTCATTTTCAGCAAAAAATAAGGTTGCAAATTCAAGAAATGATGATGAAAATTTGGGATCTAATAGTAGAGAGTTATTGAATCTCCAACGTTTAGTGCCTTTGTTGGGAGGGAGTAAATCTAAACTTAAAGAAACTGGAGCATGATTCGAAATTAAAATGGATCCTATATCAGAATGGGAAATATGTTGTGTGAGAGGTTTGGAAATAAAAATGTAATCAATTCGGAATTGGGAAGAGTGTGCTGGGGAAAAATATGTGTATTCTTGAAGTGTAGGGTGACAAAGTCTCCAGGAGTCTACCAGAGATCTTTGTTAAATAGTAGAAGTGAATTGGTTGTGCATGGAAGAAGGAGAGAATCGAGATTTGGATCGTCTGTCTAAAAAAGGGTCTAAAATCATATTACAGTCGCCGCCCAAAATCAAATGGTCATAAGTATATTGCATTAAAGAAGAAAGAAGATGAGGCCAAAACGGTCTGTCTAGGGTTGTGGGAGCATAGATATTAAATATGGTTAAGGGAATTTTGTTAATCTGTAATGATACAACAACCCATCTACCATCAGAGTCATGCTCCTGCTTCACAAGTTGAATATCTAAACGTTTGTGACATAATATAGCTACACCATTACGTTTCCCTGAACCAGGCGAAGCATAAACATGGCCTACCCACTGACGACGTAATTTAGTTATTTCACCTTCAGCTACATGGGTTTCCTGTAATAATGCAATGTCTCCTTTTAAGTGAGCAATATGAGATAAAACCCGTTGGCGTTTAATGCGAGAACCCAAGCCTTTAACGTTCCATGATACAATATTTAGCGTCATCTAAATATAAATACTAACTCCAAAATTACCATAAAAACATTCATATGTAATGTTAAATAACTGTACAATGCATGTTAAGCTAATAAAAGAAGGAATTATCATGGAAAATTGTTGAGAAAGGATAAACAAAACTAAGAGAGTAAAAAAGAAAATATAACACGAAAGTGAGAAGTAAAGATAGAAAATAGTAACTGAAAAGCCACGAAATAGAATATAATGTGAAAAGGAAGAACGATAGAGGAGGTTATAGTTTACTACAGGGATGTAGGTAAAATAGAGAGAAAAATATAAAAAGTAGAAAAAGAAGCAAGACTGAGGTAAAAAATACAAGGTATGAGAAAAATAACAGTGAATCCAGCAAAGGAAATAAGGTAATAAAACGAAGGCAAAAACAAAAGAGAAAGGGGAGAAGACAAAGAAGATAAAGATAGGGAAAAACAAGATGAAAAAATAATTAAAGCACATACCACGAAAAGGGATAGACAGATGGGGATGGTGGAAGCACATGAGGAAAACAGCACACCAAAGATGGGAAACTCCGGAACGGAAAACGGAGACACCATCCAGGCAATAAAGACAGGATCACGAAGTGACGGACGATATATTGCAGGGAAAGGAAGACCAATTACAAAGGATACATGAAACATATAATCATATACAATGAAAGAAACCAGAAGAACAAATTTAGAATAGAACAACAACAGTTTTTAAAATAGCTAAAGCATTTGTTAAGTTATAAGTAGCCTAAGGTCTTCGAAGTACGAGGAATTTTCATGGTGTCCTCAGTACAAGAGTCAAGAAATACTTGTAGATGCGCTGGATCTTCGTAGGAAGTAGTTTTGTTGTTAAAAGTTACTTTCATTAGACATGGACGAAACAGGCCATAGCGAGCATTGAGATTCCGTAGCGCAGGCCTCATGTCCAAAAATTTCTTCCGCCGGTCTGCAGTTGCTTTCGCATAGTCTTGAGCAAAAAATAGATTATTACCTTGCCAAGATACTCTTCCTTTAGTTTTGGCCGCATGAAGAACTTTAAGGAGGTCAGTATATTCTAGAAAATATAGAATAACACCACGTGACTTGGAAGTAGAAGAGGCAAATTTAGGACTTTGTCCTAGTCGGTGAGCTCTCTGGATGTTCAATTTTGGAGATTCAGGAAGGTCCAATAGAGTTGGTAGAAATGATTGAAAGAAAGAAAGCGCATCTGAGCCTTCAATTTCTTCCACAAGGCCGTAAATGCGCAGATTACGGTTCTCCAAGTTTTCGATCTGATTCTTGAGATGAGCGACCTCTAACTGCAAAGGAGGGATTTGAAAAGTGGCAGTTTGAATGGAATCAACGCGTTGAGAAAGCTGTAAGGACTGTTGCTCCATTTGAAACCATTTATCTTCAAGATTCTGGAGACGAATGTTGGTCTCCTCCATATGAGGTTTAAGCACGCAAATTTCTTGAAGAAGAAGCTCCATGGATAATATCGCTGTAGAGCCTGTTGGAGACGGTGGGTCTTTTTTGACACGCTTGGTAGAGGTAGTAGATGGAGTTTTAGGTATTTGCTTAGAATTACCACGAGGTAAGGTGGCCTGTGTAGTAGTGGCAGTGAACTGCGTAGATTCAGAATCCTCCGTATTATCCTGTAATACACTGAAAGGATTAGGATCACTCATCGTAATGTTGTCACCCAGAGTAGAACCATTACGAAGTGCACGGGCTTTTGCCATGGTAAACCACACAACAAAATGTAGAACGTGTGGAGAAAATGAGGGCAAGCAAATCTTTGAAGTAAGGACAAAAATCCAGTTAAGAGCAACGAAAGTCAATGAAAAAAGGGAAGAGATGAGGCAAAAATCCCTCAGAGAAATGTGTTCCACAGGTTGTTTGTAGAAAGCGAAAAAGGAGTCTTCAGAAAGACAAAAAGAGCGACAATAAGCAAGTAGAGAGCAAAAAAGCCATATTCATGAGCCAAAACTGAGGAGATAGCATTCTATTTGTTACGTTGCGGTAAAAAACAAAATGGCGGCCGCAAAAATGAGCGCGAACGAAAGCGCGCTAAAAAAGTGTGAAGTAGCTCACCCTGGAGGTCGAAAATGGGTTCAGTTGGAAGCGCTATGCTTCATATCATCTTGACAGCGTCAGCACAGTCCCAAAGGCCAAGAAAGGTGCCTGGTGTAAGCTCCGATCCTCACGTCAGCACAGAGCTCCGCGATCCGGCGGCCATCTTCTTTGGCTCCCAAGCCACGCCCCCCTAGCTGAACTAACTATAACGGGGGAATTTCAATGGTTTTTTACGAGTGAAATGTCCAGCTAACTATAACGTGTGTGAAACCTATGGTTTTTTCAGTGAATATATATATGTATACATATGTATATATATAAACTCCACTCGTGCCTCGGTGAACCCACCACCTGCAGAACGAAGGGCGTGTCGGTGTTACGGACCTCCGAGACTCGGTCCAAATATGCCACAAGATCCCAAAAAAGGAGAGTCGACGCTGTGTCGTTCAATTAATCCGCTTTAATGTCAGCTGTTGATGTTAGAACGCGTTTCGCCTGTCCAGTTTAGTGAACAAGCATGCTGGACAGGCGAAACGCGTTCTAACATCAACAGCTGACATTAAAGCGGATTAACTGAACGACACGGCGTCGACTCTCCTTTTTTGGGATGTTGTGGCATATGTATATATATATATATATATATATTATATTTTACATTATTTAAAAACATTTGAAATTATATTAGAAGTTTAAGTAATTAGTTTAATAATTGTTTTTAAGTCGATATATATAAATCTATACTAATTATTATATATGTGTTTAACTTTGTTTTAAAAAGTTACTTTCATTTTTTATATTTTTCAAAAGATATATTCAATTTTTCTAAAATTAACATTACTATTAAATATATGTAATATTTATTATTGTATGTACATTTGAAAAAATATATTTAATACAACATTATTAATGATATCAATATTTGTTGCCGATATCTTTGTACTGACATCGCCACGGTCTCGGGACCGACCGACCGATGTTCACTGCCATTACAATGCAACCGCACAGACTCCCATTTCTCTATGGGAGCTTGTGCTGCGGCTATAAACCAGCTGTAGCACAAGCTCCCATTAATAAATGGGAGATTCTGCTAATCCCTGCACCATGTGGTGCCTGCCCCAACCGGATGCTATGGAGGACTGAGCCCTGCTAGCGGCCTCCAAAGTCGCTTTCCAACAGGCTTTCCATGCCGGAAAGCCAGACATCGAAAGCCTGTCAAAAACTAACATGGTAATACCGATGGCAGAAATGTCGTCCTAAGAGATTTCCTTGGGGCCTCCGACTGATCGGCTGGTTTCAATTCCAACCGCCTACATTGTCATTAGGGGTCAGAATTGAAACCGGAGATGTCGGTAAGAAAGCCTCTGACCTGCAGTCGGAGGATTTCCGACCAACATCATAATCAGCCCTGTAGGACTTGGCCCTTTTTGGCTAAAGTCCCTAAACATTTTGCTTTCCCCCTAGACCTTTTTTCTGACATGGTGTTGCCAACTTAGATGCTTTGGACACTTTGCCACTGCTAAACAGTGTTAAAGTGCAAGTGCTCCCTGTATAAAGTATAATGGTAATTGGGTATCCATGATTGGTATTTTTGCCTTACTAGTAAAGTCCCTAGTAAAGAGTACTATGTGTGCCAGGGCTGGTTATGCAAATCCTACTAGTGGGCCTGCAGCACTATTTTTGCCACCCACACAAGTAGCCTTAAAAAGGGAACTCAGGCCTGCCATGTTGTTCTCACAAGTGCACTCACTTGCCAGACCTTACCCTTCCTTTTCTATGCACCTCAGAAACCCCTATGGTAGGTCTAGGGTACCCCCCTGGACAGGGTGCAGTGCATGTGAAAGATAGGACATATACTAAGGTGTGTGCCATGTTCTGACAGTGAAATAATCTCCATTTTGTTTTTCAATGTTAAAAGGCCATCTTGTCTATAGGACAGAATAGGGAGGCTGTGTAATATGTTTTCCAGCCTATCTTCCCAAAGGCTTAAGATGGAAAGGTGAAGTTTAGTATGCCTGAACTCACAATGTAATAACACATCTTTTTATGAAGGTGTTTTTTGCACTGTGTGTTTAGAAGCCACTCTTTTAGAAGTGGCTGAGTTTTTGTGCTCTAACATTTCTGTGTGTCTCTGCCTGGCTGTGGATTGACTGTCTGGATTTGAAAGCAATAGGATCTGGGGAATGTCTTGACCCAGGGGAGGAGGTGAGACAGCAACAGGCTGATCTGCATCCGGAGTGTAGGGAGAGGAGAAGCATCTAAAGGTGAAGAGGCCTGGGTTGCTGCTATAAAACAATTGTCCCATCTCCTGCTGAGTGATTGAGAATCCAGACCCCCACTAATCAAAGAAAGAAAGGTGTCACTGGCAGGAAGGCACCCAAAACTGGTTTGAACAGGGGTGACTGCCCCCTGACCACAAAGACTTCAAAGCCATTGAGGGGTATAACTATGAAAGCTGAAGCCCCTGAACTGTGGTGAATGGCTTGATCAAGTGTGAACAAGACTGGAGCTATTTCATGGTCAAAAGGACCTTTGCCAAGGAAGAAACAACTGAAGAGACTGAAGGATAGGACTGACGCTTGCTGTGTGTTCTGGGGCTGGCCTGCAGTTTGCTGTTTAGACCAAGGAGAGGCTAAAGGGACTTTGCTGTGTGCTGTGTCCCCCTGCATGAAAGGACTTAGCTGTGTGCTGTGTCCTGAAGTAACTTATCCCCAAGGGCCCGAGGTGAGCTGGTTCCCTGTTGCGGAAACCCAGGAACACAAAGATGTCCATGAGAGTCTCAGCGGCACTGTGTGTGCGTGCTTGTTGCAGCCTGAGACCCTTGTAAGGTGTGCCCTGTGATCGTGGGCACCTGGAGTCCAAGCAAGGATCCGCGATGCAGTGTGCATGTGCTTTGTGCTGCCTGAACCCCTTTGTGAGGATTCTCCAGTGATCGTGTGCACCGGAATCCAAGTGAGTCTCATTGACAGTTTGTGCGTGTGCGTTGTGCACCGTTAGAGCTTCGTGAGGATTTGCCTTGTTATCGTGTGCACCGGAATCCAAGTGAGTCTCATCAACGCTGTGTGCGGGTGCCTTGTGCACCGTGAGACCTTCGTGAGGATTTGCCTTGTTATCGTGTGCACCGGAGTTAAAGGGAGTCTCAGTCTATTCTGTCAGTGAATCCTAGATAACCAGGCATTTCCAAGGAAGGCTTACAGATTGCAGCCAGATTTCCATTCCCCATTGTGCTGCTGACATGAGTACCAGGAAGAACTGGGAGACTAGGGCTTTTCTGAATGCTAAGCTTCCTAAACACAGCCTCATTTCTTCTGCTTTGCCCATTGTTGTGATTAAAACTCCAGCATTCCCTGCTGTTTGTATAGTCCCCCTAAATGAGTTGGACCAGATGGAACAACAGTGGCTGCTGGGTAATTTAACATTTAATGATCTGGACTGGAGGCATGAGTTGATGCTGAGGTTTCACTCTTCAGATAGCGTCAGAAGCAACTATAGAAACACAACTAAGGGTTAAGGGAGAAGGAAATAGGTGGAGGGTAAAACCTGGCTGCTGGAGAAGTGAAATAGTGCACAAAGAGGCCCAGAATAGCAGTGCCAGGCGTGCCTGGAAAAAGGCATGGATGTGCATATCCACGGCATGAGAAGCTTTTATAAAAAACATAAATGCAAATCATGTGTGGAAAGATCAAAGGTAATAAAATGAAATTAAATTAAAAGCTTTGGAGTACATGGATTAATTTTGGATTAATTTGAACGGCAAAGAAATGGTAAAAGTCATTCATCATGTAACATTCAGCTGTGCCCCTGGATCTGGAGTGCAGTTTCGCTCCAACTTGAACGTTACTAGAACTCCAAGACAGGCCCAAATTGACTATTCAGTTGGCAAATAGAAAATCCATCAGAAAACCCACCATGTTGTTCATTTTTGCTTTCTCAGAGTCCACAAATCCTTATATTAGTACGGCAAGAGTTTTTTCCCGAATCAGATTTTGCTTTAAATGTCATATGTCTTGACCCCAGTCAGGCTTCTTATCTATCTTTTCCTCAACAGCCACCAGCCTCCACTTAGCAGACTCCGACCATGCATTGAAGGCAGAGTGCTCTGCCTATGATTTAGGGAAATATCTCTAGAACTTACCTGAACCTGAAACCCTCCATCCAAGTACAGACTCCACTTCAGTACATAGAGTTTCCCACCTTGCCCCTTTTGACTCCCCCTTCTTTCTATCTCTCCATATCTCTCTCCTGCTGCTTCCTTTATCAGGTGTTTTGCTTCTGCTGTTTGTTGTTCTTTGTCTTGTTTGTCTTTGTTTCACTTATTTGTGCTTGTATTTCCTCCTTTTCAATCCTTCACTTCTCTGTGCTCGCTTTTTTCTTTTGCCAATGACTTTTGTTCTGCTGTGCTCGCTTTTCTGTGTTTTACTCTTGAGCTCTTCTGAGCTTATATTTTCTCACTTTCTGTCTTGTGCTCCTTGAAATTGATTTCTCTCATTCACCCTTGCACTCTTTGTACTCGTTTTCCCTCTCCTCATACTGAGTCTGCTTTATCTCTCTGTCATCCATTTGTGCCGGGCTCTGAATTGGCCACTTTTTTCCAGCTTGCTTCATTTTGTTACTTTTGCTCATGTCTGCTGATTCCCTTGCAACTTTTGTCTTGCTCTTTGTTGCTCTGCCCCTTCTGCTGGCCTTTTCCCACTCTTGCCATCCTGCTGCCTCTGCCCACACTCCTTATCTCATTTCCTGCTTATCCCTCTCTTCCTACTTTGCTCACCCCACCTAGCCCTGTACACCAACCCCTTGCTCTCTTCCCCATGCCGGGCCCTACTTAATGGCAGGCATGCACAAATGCTCTGTTGGTGCATGCAAGGTGTGCCAAAGGCAAGCCCATCAGCACCATGCCCATGGCAGGAATACTGGACCTTCCCCCACCAACCGTTATCCTGCTGTGACCCTCTATGCTGTCCACCTGGCAACCACTCAACACACAGATTCTGTGCTCCACCACACAACATTGAGGAAGCATTTTCCTGCACTTCTTGCAAATTTTCATGCACTCTCCCACATCCTCTGCTCACGACTTTTGATCTAAAAGCACCCAAAAGCTGACCTGCTTTCACTCACACCAACCAGCACCTGACCGTACAGTACTCTGCACTAAAATGCATGCTCCTCAACACCCACTCACTCATAAAACACACTGTGGGGATCTGGGAACTGCAGCACGACCACAAACCAGATCTACTATTCCTCATGGTGAGCCAGGCAAGACAGACAGCACAAACCCAGAAGTGGAATTGCCATCATCTTCAAGGATCCCACCTCCACATACCTACCCACCAGCAACATGGAGCACCTGTTGTTCAAGCACCACATTACAGCCAACTTGACCTTGAGTAGCAGCTTCACATACAGCCCACTGAGACCAAAACTTTACCAACACCATTGGGAATTTTGTCTCTTCCTTCATCCTTGATTCTAGCACTTTCATGATCCTCAGAGACCTGAAATTCCACCAAGAATACCAAACAGACCGAAACACAACAGCACTATGGGAAGGACTAGGGCAGCTTGAATTCACCTAACATCTAAGGGAATCCACATGCTTCAGTGAACACCTCCTGAGCCATATGTTCACCAGCCTAGACAACATTTCGGCCAACAGCCCTACATTGGTCACCTGGACAAGCAATGCCCTTGTCAAGTTCACCATTCCCATCCCACGCCAACATGGAGCTATCACCTCCATACCAGCCCAACAAAAATGGAACAACACCCTAGAAGAAGAAAGGATTAATGCACTGATGGCATGCCCTTCCAAACCCTGCAGCAACTTACCGGAAGCTATCAACAACTTCAACAACTGGATCTCCCCCTGCACAGATACCCTGCCACCCCCTCAAGCCCAGAAAACCACAAGATCCAGACCTCAAACCAGTTGGTACATGGAAGAATTCAGAATGACAAAACACTAGTGCAAACAACTAGAGCGCATATGTAGAAGTTGCCATAACAAGCACACCTCTCTGATATGCTACCACCAGAAGTTCTAGCTCACCAAACGCACCATGCTGGCAGACCATAGCAGCTCCAGCATCAATTACAGCAAAGAGATCTTTACCATTGTGAAAGATTTTACCACATCAGCATCAATCTACAGCAGTGTCACCCCTCATTGGACCTCTGCAAAATGCTCCCACAATTTATCTGCAACAAAATAATCTCTTTGTAAACCAACTTCAACAACTAACTGGAGCCTGCAGACCTTGCCACGTGTCTTCCCATCTTGGCCAAGGAAACGATGGCCATGACTATTTGGACCTCCACCACCTCAGATGAAACCATTAACTCCGGGGCATTATCGGACCCCTGATCCCACCCTGCTTTCAACATAGGACGTTAACATATTAGCACAGCACTCACGTCCATCTTGCATGCCTCCATCTCATCAGCCACCTTCCTGAACACATGGAACCACACCAATCCTCCCCAACTACAGATCTATCTCCCTATTACCGTATCTTGCCAAAGTCCTAGAGAAGCTCCTCAACAAACACCTCTCCATGCATCTCATTAATCGCCAACACCTCAATGCCATCCAGTCCAGATTTAGACTTAACCACAGCACAGAAACAACCTTTATTGCCATCAGAGACAACAACAGCATGATCTTGAACAGGGGGGAGACAGTTGCTCTCATCCTCCTTGACCTCTCCACAGCATTCCACACAGTATTCATCCTTATCCTCATCTGACATGTGTACAAGAGTAGAATCCAAGGTTCTGCTCTTTCCTGTCTTGCCCTGCAACTCCTACAGTTAGGCAGCCTAGCTCCCTTCTTTTTAGATGCACACAACCTCATCGGTGGAGTACCGCAAGGTTCCTCTCTTAGTCCAACCCTCTTCAACGTGTACGTGATCCCACTTGCAAGCTTCATCTGATCTCATGACATCGACATCTTCTCCTCTGCCAACGACACCCAGCTCATACTCTCCCTCCTCAACAAGAATGTCAAAACCGGAGCAAGTTCATGGACTGCATGACCAAAGTCGCCGAATGGAAGTACACCAACTGTCTCAAACTAAGCACCAAGAAAACTGAAACACCTCATAATGATAATCCATCAGGTAGCCTGTTGACCTAGGACCCATTCCCCAGTCCCCTCACCCATAGCAAGAATCTCTGGATCATTATTGACAGAAAACTCAACATGTATAACCAAGACAACAGTATGACAGCCTCCAGCTTCCCCGCCATATAGATGCTGAAAATAATCTTCCAATGGTACCTGACCAACACCTGCAAAATTGTCAGACAGGCCCTGGATGATGGAACACCATATTCACTGGAATCAAAAAGAAACTCACCAGATAACTGCAAACCATGCAGAACTCAGCAGACAGAATCACTCTCACCCTCCCACAGAGCAAACACATCTCAGCAGATCTCAAGAATGTCCACTGGCTCCCTATGCACAAACAAGCACATTTCAAATTCCCCACTCATACACACCACTTGACTACCAGAGACTTTCGCTTGGTCAGACTTTTACTTGCTCACATCACACAAAAACACAGAACCAGATCCGCTGGTTGGGCCTTTCCAAAGACTGCCTCTAAAGTGTGAAACTACCTGCCAGTACACATCAGAGCTTCCTCTTCAACTTTTGAGTTTCTGAGGAAGCTGAAGAACTGGCTCTTTGGATATCCCTTCCTTAGGCGAGGCTAGTCTACAGCTGCTCAGCACCAAGATGCCCTCCAAGTGATGGCATGCGTTAGAAACTCTAATACCATACCATTGCATAACATAACATAACGTACCATAACATAATGTTGACTTCACATCAGCTGATTTATTTATTGCTCCACTCTTGATTTGGCAAGCCCACAGACAAAATCTCCTTCATGATTTTAGGCATCTTATGGGTGGCTGTCTGAGTCAATTCTTTACTCTGTAAGAGTATTTCAGAAAACAACATCTGCCTCGCAAGATAGGACAAAGACATGTGAGGCCTCTGGAGCAGTTTTGAATGAAGTTGCTGATTTCGAGAAAAAAAGAGGAGCAATAATTATACATCTCTAGCTCTATACAGGCCAGTCCACAGCACCAGCGGGGTTACTGACCAACAAATAAAACACTTAGGGCCAGATGTAGAACCATTGGAAATTGGGACTCGCATTTTGCGCTTGATTGCGAGTCCCAATTTCCAATGTACAACAGTGCTCTCAATGGGGGCGTAAATTGCATGCCTCATGAATATTAATGAGGCACTCGCACTTTGCGACCCCATTGAGAATGGCAGGCCCTCCCAGGTATGGTGGCCTGCTGGGCTCAGCAGACCTCCATGACTGAGACTGCTTTTAAATAAAGCAGTGTTTTTTTTAAATGCAGCCCGCTTTCCTTAAAGGAAAATGGTATGCATTTAAGAAAATAAATTAAACATTTTCGTTTCATTTTTTTAAGGCAGATTGTGGTCCCTGGGACCACTGCCTGTTCATACAAAATATTTTCCCCTGTATTTGCAAAGGGGAAGGGGTCTCCTGGGGACCCCTTCCCATTTGTGACTGCATTACCACCCTCTTGAAGAGGGTGGTAAATTGCAAGTGTTTTGAGACCGCCATTGCGGTAGCAAAACATTCATGCTTAGGGCTGCGAGTCGCAATTAGGAAGGGATGCCCTTGGAACGCTCCTTCCTAATTGCAAGTTGCTAAACACTTTTTTGCGAGTCGCAATTATTTGCGACTCGCAAAATAGTGTTAGTACATGGCCCACAGGGATTTTGCATGTGGAAACAGGTCGCAAACCCGTTAGCGCATGCAAAATCCTGTCCTACATCTGGCCCTTAGTGAAAATAGTGAGCATCTCTTGGTAGGTTGGTGAAAACCACCACCCATCATGTTTGGTGAATGGTCATGATACTAAGAGAAATCTCTATGTTAGAAATGGGATTTCTGGTTGGCTAGGGCATGCACCTAAGCCAGGCAGAAACCACTACTCTAGTCAGGGCAAGGGAGTTACAGGCTGAAGATAACCCCTGCTCACCCCTTTGTTAGCTTGGCACGAGCAGTCAGGCTTGTCCCAGATGCAATGTGCAAAGCTTTTGCACAACACACACGCACTGCAGCGACACACTAGGCACATCACAAAAGAGAGTTATATTAAAAATAGTCTTCGTATTACTCAAAAAACACATTAGAATGAAATCACATATATTCACGGTGCCACCTGGCACTAAGAATAACTTTACAGGGGATTATATACACTGCAGGGCCAATCAGGCCACTGTCATCATCACAACTCAGTTAGTGAAGACCACCAGTAACTACTGGTAAGGGTACACTTAGCATGAACACAGTAGGCATAAACCTTCATCAACAGCAATGCACCATATCATTATTACTGCACACAGGGGTACTCAGCATAGCACAGTATGCCTACACAGAATCAGCAGTGCACTACAGCAGGGAAATATGGTGCCACTCTTAGGCACAGGCGAAATAAGGGTGCTTAGCCGAGCTCCTTACTAACAGCCATCATCAGTAGTGCACCATAGGGAATACTTATCATAATGCCCATATCATAAGTACATCATGCCCATAAGTGCAGTTACATAAGATCCTCAACTGTCATTGTACACCCAACCTTATTACAGCAGGACATAACACAGGCCATAGGTTAGGACAACAATAAGAGTGACCCCTGCACTCCTACGACAAGGACAGCAGCACGTACAAACACAGTAGCTACCATTTCCCAGGAGCCCTCTGGTTGTGTATGTGTCCCCCCATAGGATTTGGAGAGGCCCACTTGACCCCCCTGCCCAAGGCCTCAAAATCAGCCTCCAAACACCGCCAGGGGTGTCGCCAGCCTGGGCCACCCGCACCAAGCATGAAAGCAGAAACACGGCCTCTGGCTGACCATGTGCACTCCTCTGCTACCGTCCCACCTATGCCGGGAAATGCAGGGAATTCACTTTGGTGTGGTGAAGGCAACCAATGGGGATCTGCCTGTGGTGCCTTGGGCTAGAACAACGATGCGGCCTGTTTCCCTCCGGGGCACTCCTGAGACCTCGACTGGTCTCCTACTACTTTGTGCAAGACAGTGCAGCCCAGAATAGCGATGTGCCGGTCCCAAATACACTTACCTCTAACAGCCTCAGTAACCCCGCGGGGCTCCCCTTGGACCTCCTCTGCCTCTCCTGAGGTCCTGCCAACACCACGTCTTCTGGTGGAGCCCTCATGCTCCCACAATACCCGGGGCCCTCTGCTTACTGTAAGAATGCCCCGTCCACAACCAGGCAACAGCTGCCTGACTACCCTTTGCGCTGGAGGCTTCCTGCTGAGTTTCAGTAAGCCACAGCTCCTGCGTTCCAGCTCCTCCGGTCCCCCTCATCCAGGGGACAGATCTCCCCAATACTGTAACACGAGCCAACTCCAGGGGGTTCCAGCACACCGGGGCAGGAATCCTGCAGGGCTCCCAGCCCGGGTCCAGGGCAAATAGATAAATCTGAAGCGCCTCCCTGTCTCCCACTTGAAGACCGGACAGGGAGCAGGCAGCGCTCTTAGCTTTCCCTGGCAGAAAGCGATTCTTCTGTGCTTGAGCCTCCTCAGGGGCACCGCAATGCGCCAGCCCAAGGGTCCCTCAGGGCAGGGCTGCAGTCCTCTCCCAAGCCCAAAGTCCCACTGCGCAGAGCTGGGCCCAGGCAGGCCAGCTCACAGGGCCCTCCAGCAGAGGGGAAGTCCTTAGTGGTGGTTCCTTCTGGCACGCAGCAGTCCTCCAGTAAGCACCAGTTCAGTAAGCACAACAGCACAGACATGGGGTCACAGCCCCAATATTTATATCGCCAATGTCTTTGTTCTCCCCCTGGCACAGGGCTCTGTGCCCGGTCCAAACCAGTTCTGGGGGAACTTCCATAACTCTTTTCATGTGCACCACCACCCTCAATGTCAGTGTAGACTCTGGCACCAGACACACTACATGGGAATGGAGCCAGCATTGTGTAAGGCAGGCACAGTCCTATTCAGGTCCAGGTGCTGCTCCTCTCACTACTCCAAATGCAGATCGGCATATTCAGCCTAGCGCTGACTCACCCAGCATTTCTAGAGCCAATGCACCTCCCCAACCACTGTCCTCCAGAGCCAGACATGCAATCCACAACAGGCAGGCACAAAGACACATAGCACACAGAATTGCCCGCTTCTAAAACTGGTATTTCTAAAATAGTGATAATAAATCTGCGAACACCTTTACGCAGCATTTATTACCACTATTCCAAACATACCAACTTGATCATGCTACTCTTCTCATGTAAGGAATTACCACTGAAACACATATCAGGGAATCCCCAATGCAGCCTCACAGTAGTGAGAAACTAAAATGTCTGTTTGTCACTACCAGGGTGCCATGCCACACAGTTAAGGCACATGTCCTACCTTTTACCTACAGCGCACCCTACCCATAGGGCTAGCTAGGGCCTACCTTAGGGTGATATGTAGTAAAAGGGGAGTCACAGACGTGGCAACCACTTTGGGGTCGATTCCGTTCCTGTATGTTTTTTATCCGTACGACTCGAATCCGTAATTTTTTCCGTACGAATCGTACAAGTCACGTCTGACCCGTGAAGTACGATTCGAACGGGAAAAATACATACGGATCGGCCAGATCCGTACGAATCGTATCGGCAAAAGTTGTACGAGACGGACACGGACACTTTTCCGTACGAAGCATAAAAATACAGTCCGACCGTACAAGTACGATCCGGACCGGCTTTCCGATTTACGAATTGTACGGAAAACGTCCCGTACACGGGGAATGACTTGTACATATGCAATGTCGGTGTACGCACCATACATACGCAATGTTGTTGTACGCACCAATGTTGTAGTACGCACCGTACATACGCAATGGCGGTGTACGCACCGTACATACGCAATGTCTGTGTATGCACCATACATAGCAATGTCTGTGTACGCACCGTACATAGCAATGTCGGTGTATGCACCGTACATACGCAATGGCGGTGTACGCACTGCACATACGCAATGGCAGTGTACGCACCGTACATAGCAATGGCAGGGTACGCACGTTACATACGCAATGGCGGTGTACGCACCGTACATAGCAATGTCGGTGTACGCACCGTACATAGCAATGTCGGTGTACGCACCGTACATACGCAATGGCGGTGTACGCACCGTACATTCGCAATGGCGGTGTACGCACCGTACATAGCAATGTCTATGTATGCACTGTACATAGCAATGTTGGTGTACGCACCGTACATACGCAATGTCGGTGTTCGCACCGTACATATCAATGTCCGTGTACGCACCGTACATACACAACACATGGGGGTGTGTGTCTGTACGACTCGTACCCCTGTACCCTACTGAACCACGGACACTGTAAAACAGCACAAGGAGGGTCAATTCGACTCGCACAACACCACAAAACACGTCTACACTGCACAAAAAATGGAAATGACTGACCTGGACACATCCAAACAGGCAAACAGAGGGGCAAACTCACAACCACCCCTTGTAACACACCCACCAAAAATTCAAACTGAGGCCCACCCACAAATGAACCAATAAAAAGGGCCCACACACACAAACCATGGGCCTTTGCAACAGACTCACTGCAGCTAGAGAGCACACCCCAACAACTGCACCCATCCACCTTAACATATACACCTTCACACAACCTCCTTCACACATACCCCCTCTTCACATTCAGACCCACACTGTCACATTCAGACCCACACACCCACAACCATCCACACCCTCACCCCACACCATGCCCACAGACAAGAACCCAAAGTTCACAAGGTAGGAGCTGGAGATCCTTGTCAATGAAGTCATCAGAGTCGAGCCACAGCTGTTTGGAACATTGGTCAGACAGATCAGCATAGCCGAAAAATCACGCCTGTGGCAGAGTATCGTCGACAGGGTGAATGCTGTTGTACCTATCAGAAGGACCAGGACTGAATGCCAAGCCAGGTGGTACGATCTGCGAAGGGCGGTCAAGCGAAAAATTTATGATGACTACGCCCAGAGCAACATCACTGGAGGTGGTGGGCCCCGCAGACCAGTACATTTCCATCCCTGGGAGGAGAAGGTGATGGCCCTGCTTCTGCCGGTGGGAGTACATGGACTTCAAGGACTTCCAGAGCCTGGTGAGTACACAAACAACTTATGTAACATGGGGGTAATGGCATCCACACCCCAACTACACCAAATGCACGCAACTACCCCCAAGCCCTCACCGGCCAGAACCACAGTCAAAAACCACGTTAATGCAAATCACATGTGTATGCCCCATTGAGAAAGCAAGGCCATGCTATGTCACATGCTACACAAAGCACCAACCCAAGAATGGATGTCCGGTATGCTGGGAGGGTGGGTGGCACAAAACATATTGTTAAAGTCCAAATCAGACACAATTGCCCTCATCCCATATGGCCCAGGTACATATCCATGCACCATGCACAATGCACAGGGATTGGAAAAGTACTGACAAGATAGCTCACACTCGGCCCAGGTGTAGGCAGCACAAAGCCCTCTTGTGACCAGTGCAAACACAAACACCAAGACAACAAGGTTAGATATCTAGGGCAGGAATTCACACTCACTGTCATGGCAGCATGCTCCATGGGGGGACAGCTACATCACCTGGGAGCCCCAGGGCCAAATCACACTACACACACCAGCAGGCCCTGCCACACACACCCCTTACACAAGCAGACACCCCTGGGACAGGCAATGGATTTACCCACTGTCACAATGGACATGTAACACAACAAGACCAATACATAGCCGAAGAAGCATCCAAGCCAAAAATCTACATGTCAAAGACTCAGGAGAACATATCAATCTGTCCCCCGCAACATACCCATCCACAAGTGAACATTGAGGAGAATGCTAGGCACATACAACTACCTGGAGGAACAGTGCCAACTTGAATCTGTATGAAACATGCATGTTGCATGAAACAGCATTAACATTGTTTGTCTCTCACACACAGGGCAACATGTTGATTCTCCCCCCAACAATGGGGGTGAAGAATCACCGTCCCAGGCTCTGGAGGAACCTGATCCCACCGGCAGCGATGCCTCTCAACACTCCGCAGATGACCCCGACCGACCTGGACCCTCTGGTGTCCAAGCCCCTGCAGAACCTGGTCCAGGAACATCTGTGCCAACCCCCACCTCCATTCCTGCCACATCCCAGGAGACACCGAGGAGCCCTGCCCGCAGTGAACAACTGAGCCAGTCTGACCAGGAGGGACAAGGTGCGGCGGGCACCCAGGAGGAGGCAGACAACACCGCCACTGCCATCCCTCAGGGGTCACGTAGACCCGATGTGCCCACAAAGGCAGGCCAGGCTCGTGTGGGCAGGGGTGGTGGGAGTGGAGGCAGGCGGAGGTGAGAACCTGACCAGCCAGCTGAAGGGACCGGTATGTCACACATACACAACATCATGGATGCATACCGGCCTGACACCAGGGAGTTCAGCCAGGTAGTGGTGACCATCACAGAGATCAAGAACCAGCAGGCCGAGCAACATGCCAGTCAACAAGAACACCAAGGACGGATGGAGGCAAGACTGGTTGAGCTCCTGGTGGTGCAAAGGGACATAAGCCATTCACTCCATTGGATCGCCGACAACATGGGCAACCCTCCCTGTGACACCAGGCGTAGACCACCACCAGCCACAGGGAGGGAGGAGGAGGAGGATTCGTCTGACGGAGCGTCCCAAGCATCGTCAAGGCCTGCATCTGAGGGTCCCCCGAGGAAGGTGGGTCGTCCACGGAAAAGACCGTGAGAGGCAGCGGCCCATCCACATCTCCCAGGTCACCTGGCCTGGCACCTGGCCTTCATGTGCGACAGCATCACCTCATTGACTTACATCATCTGCCACATGGATTTGCTGGTCACAGTCTGACCAATGATGCCAAACACTGTGGTCTGGACTTTGATGACTTCAAATGGCAAGGATCCCATAAACCCCTGTGAACTTTGTATTCTATGGTCCCTGCATTGCACCTTTTTCTGTGCACAAATCACGCCCCAGAGCTATAATAAAAAAATGAATACTTGAAATTTTATGTTGCAGTCATTTAGCATGAGTCCACAACATACGTGTGGGGATATGTCAAAGTATGCCTGAGTGTGGAACTAACTCCAGCCATCCATACACTTGGATCTGAGTCTGGTCGAGGACACACATGGGTCACAATGTATCACCAAATACAGACATAGAGCCCAATACTCACCCGTGATGGCCTCACGCTGCTGAGGGGGGGCTTGCAATACTGCTCAGACAGACCAATTTTGAAGAGTATCATGAAGGTATAGAGGTCATGGGTCATGTTGATGTGCCCGGGGAGGGAGTCCCAGGTCTGTTTGGCGAGGTGGGAGAACAATCTCCTGCATGCAGTTTTTATGTGGATGTGATGAATGGTGGCCAGGGCAAGGTGGGCTGCATGGAGCTGGGCCAACGGGGTGTTGGATGTATGTATGTATGTATGTATGTGTCTTGTAAAGTGCACTGCTGCCCTGAGGCGTCCTGGCGCTGTAGACCGCTGGGGAACCCGTCCTGGCTATCCCTGTGAGATGGTCCCTCCAGGGTATCTCCAAGGTGAAACCAGGCATCCCCAGCGAATGTGGGGGGCCGTTGTGGAGATGAGGCAAGCTAATGCCCAGAGTTGCCGAGTGTGTTCCTGGTTAGAGTAGGTACCGAGGCGAGAATTATCGAGTCCGTTTTGACCCTGGTCCACGACCCTGCCGCGTCGGGAATTGAACCCTGGTCCCTGGCCGATTCTCTGCTTACGGATCTGCCGCCTCTAACCAGTGAGCCACACCACACCTTGGACAGACGTCCAAGGTCGGTTTTGGGTCTGGGGTTGTGGACTGCCTCCTGAGTGTGGTTGAGGAGTCTGATGGTGATCCTGCAGCAGACAGTGAGCCATTGTAGCTCTCTCAGGTGGACGGTGATGTGGCTGGGGCTGGGGATGTTGAAGATGAGGTGTGCGGATTCACCCTGGATGTGGACAAGTTCTCCTGCAGTTTTGCTGTTGTTCTACGTAGAGGTACAAAAGGGGGTGGTGATGGACGGAGCATCAGAACCAATCAAACACTCACACCCAGTCAACAGATCTGGGTTTGATCCATCACTGTTCTTTAGCCCACTCTGCCACCCCAGTTCAGACATGGCTATATGCAAATCAGTCTGACCCTGTGCCTCATGGGAACAGTCCAGACCGAACTGCCAAGCCATGCCTTCCCTGGACCGGAAACAAGCTTCCTAGGACCGGTTTCTGGCAATTCAGCCGTCTTCAGCCAGGCTTGCTTGAATCCAGTGGCAAAGTGAGCAAGAGACTCACGTCTGAGCATACCCTGCCAACTTATGGCGAACAAAGCGGTACAAAAGGGGGGGGTGATGGACGGAGCATCAGAACCAATCAAACACTCACACCCAGTCAACAGATCTGGGTTTGATCCATCACCGTTCTTTAGCCCACTCTGCCACCCCAGTTCAGACATGGCCATATGCAAATCAGTCTGACCCTGTGCCTCATGGGAACAGTCCAGCCCGAACTGCCAAGGCATGCCTTCCCAGGACCGGAAACAAGCTTCCTAGGACCGGTTTCTGGCATTTCAGCCGTCTTCAGCCAGGCTTGCTTGAATTCAGTGGCAAAGTGAGCGAGGGACTCACTTCTGAGCATACCCTGCCAACTTATGGCGATCAAAGCGGTACTAAAGGGGGTGGTGATGGACGGAGCATCAGAACCAATCCAACACTCACACCCAGTCAACAGATCTGGGTTTGATCCATCACCGTTTGTTAGCCCACTCTGCCACCCCAGTTCAGACATGGCCATATGCAAATCAGTCTGACCCTGTGCCTCATGGGAACAGTCCAGCCCGAACTGCCAAGCCATGCCTTCCCTGGACCGGAAACAAGCTTCCTAGGACCGGTTTCTGGCATTTCAGCCGTCTTCAGCCAGGCTTGCTTGAATCCAGTGGCAAAGTGAGCAAGGGACTCACGTCTGAGCATACCCTGCCAACTTATGGCGAACAAAGCGGTACAAAAGGGGGTGGTGATGGACGGAGCATCAGAACCAATCAAACACTCACACCCAGTCAACAGATCTGGGTTTGATCCATCACCGTTCTTTAGCCCACTCTGCCACCCCAGTTCAGACATGGCCATATGCAAGTCAGTCTGACCCTGTGCCTCATGGGAACAGTCCAGCCCGAACTGCCAAGCCATGCCTTCCCTGGACCGGAAACAAGCTTCCTAGGACCGGTTTCTGGCATTTCAGCCGTCTTCAGCCAGGCTTGCTTGAATCCAGTGGCAAAGTGAGCAAGGGACTCACGTCTGAGCATACCCTGCCAACTTATGGCGAACAAAGCGGTACAAAAGGGGGTGGTGATGGACGAAGCATTAGAACCAATCAAACACTCACACCCAGTCAACAGACCTGGGTTTGATCCATCACCGTTCTTTAGCCCACTCTGCCACCCCAGTTCAGACATTGCCATATGCAAATCAGTCTGACCCTGTGCCTCATGGGAACAGTCCAGCCCGAACAGCCAAGCCATGCCTTCCCTGGACCGGAAACAAGCTTCCTAGGACCGGTTTCTGGCATTTCAGCCGTCTTCAGCCAGGCTTGCTTGAATCCAGTGGCAAAGTGAGCAAGGGACTCACGTCTGAGCATACCCTGCCAACTTATGGCGAAAAAAGCGGTACAAAAGGGGGTGGTGATGGATGGAGCATCAGAACCAATCAAACACTCACACCCAGTCAACAGATCTGGGTTTGATCCATCACCGTTCTTTAGCCCACTCTGCCACCCTAGTTCAGACATGGCCATATGCAAATCAGTCTGACCCTGTGCCTCATGGGGACGATCCAGCCCGAACTGCCAAGCCATGCCTTCCCTGGACCGGAAACAAGCTTCCTAGGACCGGTTTCTGGTATTTCAGCCGCCTTCAGCCAGGCTTGCTTGAATCCAGTGGCAAAGTGAGCAAGGGACTCACGTCTGAGCATACCCTGCCAACTTATGGCGAACAAAGCGGTACAAAAGGGGGTGGTGATGGACGGAGCATCAGAACCAATCAAACACTCACACCCAGTCAACAGATCTGGGTTTGATCCATCACCGTTCCTTAGCCCACTCTGCCACCCCAGCTCAGACGTGAGTCCCTTGCTCACTTTGCCACTGGATTCAAGCAAGCCTGGCTGAAGACGGCTGAAATGCCAGACACCGGTCCTAGGAAGCTTGTTTCCAGTCCAGGGAAGACATGGCTTGGCAGTTCGGGCTGGACTGTTCCCATGAGGCACAGGGTCAGACTGATTTGCATATGGCCATGTCTGAACTGGGGTGGCAGAGTGGGCTAAAGAACGGTGATGGATTAAACCCAGATCAGTTGACTGGGGGTGAGTGCTTGCAATGTTCAACACTCCGTCCATCATTTCCTTTGGTTTTGCTTTGTTCGCCATAAGTTGGCAGGGTATGCTCAGACGTGAGTCCCTTGCTCACTTTGCCACTGGATTGAAGCAAGCCTGGCTGAAGACGGCTGAAATGCCAGAAGCCGGTCCTAGGAAGCTTGTTTCCGGTGCAGGGAAGACATGGCTTGGCAGTTCGGGCTGGACTGTTCCCATGAGGCACAGGGTCAGACTGATTTGCATATGGCCATGTCTGAACTGGGGTGGCAGAGTGGGCTAAAGAATGGTGATGGATTAAACCCAGATCAGTTGACTGGGGGTGAGTGCTTGCAATATTCAACACTCCGTCCATCATTTCCTTTGGTTTTGCGTTGTTCTACGTAGAGGCCGGTGCTGTAGTTGAGCCGGCTCGTGTCGTGGACCTGGGGGACGGACTGTCTTGCCTTGGAGTGGATCTATCTTTGGATCATTTGCAGCATGCGGAGGGTGTTGCAGCATGAGGTACAGATGGTGGTGAGTTGCATGCTAATTGTGAGCGATGGGTCCATGATGAACACCAGCTTGCGTGTGTGGCCACTGGGTGCTGGTGCGGTGCCCAGACCAGTGGGACACAAGGAGTTGAGCCAGCCGTAAGGGGACAGTCCTCAGATGATGACCTCAGTCCTGTCCAAGTCCAGCCTCAGGTGGCTGATGTTCAGCCATTCGTCAACCGATCTCATGCCTTCTTGAAGTTTGGATCTGGCAATGGCTGGCTCTTTGGTGAGTTTGAGGAGCAGCTGGGTGTCAATGGCATACGAGAAGATGATGAGGTTGTGTGCACATGTGATGGTGGAGAGGGGGGTCACGGAGACATTGAACATCGTCACGCTGAGAGAAGAGGTCCTGGGGCATGTGCCACATGACCCCAGTGTACTACATGCTGCAGGGTGGAGGCAGACTCCCTGGGCCTTGCTGGTGAGCTACTTTCTGATTTAATCCTGGGCCCTCCTCTGGATGCCAGTGTTGGAGATGTGTGAGCTGACAGTGTGTTAGCACATGGTGTACAATGCCATTGAGAGGTCAAGGGGGGTGGGCTCACCATTGTTGAGCAGGGCACAGTTGTTGTTGGTGGTGACAATGATGACGGTTGCAGTGGTGTGATTACGGTGGAAGATGGTCTGGTGCTGGTTGCCTGGAGCTGGTTGCGTGGAGGAAATTTGTCAGTTGCTTGTTGAGTGTCTTCCTGATGACATTTGCTGGGTAGGGAAGCAGGGTGATGTACCAGGAGATCCAGCGGTACTGCCGTCCGTTGTTTAAGAAGGGCCTGGGTCTCTGCATGCCTCCAGCACCCATGGAATGTGGCAAACTCAAAGGAGACATTCATGACACGCTGGACGTGGGCTTCAAGGATCGGGTATGATGTGGTTGAGATGTTGTGTGGGAAGGGGCCTGATGGAGAGCCAGAGTGGATGGTGCACATTAGCAAGGTGGTGTACTTGCTACTGACGGGAGTCCAGAACCTGAGGTAGGGTTTGTCCTGCGGATAATAGTGCTGAATGCCTCTGTGTGCCAAGGCTGTTGTGTATGGCCATGAGCTTGCAGTGGTACAAAGTTGCAAGGGATGTGATCTGCCTTGCAAGGGTGGGGTGTCTTGGATGGAGATCTGCTGTCAGTTTACTCACAATGTTGATGAGCTCCTTGATGTCGTGTGTTTTGTTGTCTCTGCACTATCTGAAGGATCTCCACTTGTCCTTGCTGATGATATGGTGATGTCTGTGTGTGGTGTTTTCCAGGCCTGTAAGGTAAATGATGGCTCTTTGTGTTGCAAGGTTTGCACAAGAGTCTGGCTAGGTCTGTAGGAGTCCAGTAGGTCTGCCTTGTCCCAGGTGCCTTAACTGTTGTTGTGCTTCACAGGAAAGTCAGTCAATGTGGCAAGATTTTTGGAGCAGTTGCTGATCCAGTGCGTGAGGTTTCAGAGTGTGGCAGTGGTGTTGTTTCAAGTGTCCCACACAGCTTGTCTGTGGTGACTTACACCAAGCATCTTTGGGGTATCGTTAGTGGGGTGTACTGTGGAGCAGTGTGTTGCTTGTGGGAGACGTGGATTAAAATGTTGATGGACCAATTATGGATGGTGGTGTGGTTCTCCTCCAGCAAGAAGTTACTGGCCCCCAGCCACATGTAGCCTGTGGAGGTGAGGGCGTGCGTGCAGATGTACGTGTTGATGGCTTAGCGGAATTGTGGATGTAGGCCTGGAGATCTGTAGATGAGTGTAACTCTGAGGGTTGCCACAGAGTTGCTGCAAACCCGGATTTGTGACTCTGAGGGTGTACATTTGAATAAATTGCAATTCATCCTCCGGGACTGTTGTTGCCGTCCCTGCGGGTGATCTTGTATCCGTCTGAGATGGCAATGAAGAAGTCGTGTGCTGAGGACGCTTTTGTCCATGTTACTGTCATGAAGGTGATGTGTGGGGCTGTTGTGTTGAGGAGGTAACAGAGTCCAATGGCGTGCGGGTGGATGGAGCGGGTGTGGAGTAGGAGGCATATGACCTGGTTGTTCTGACAGGGTCTGGTAGGCTGGGCAGCGCTGTGTAGGCAGTTGGAGTTGCACACTCAGCATGCAAAGGTGTCGTGTGTGCGCTTAGGGGTTGCCTGATAGCAGGCGGATGATTGTCTGGAGGACCTTGCTTGGAGGTTGGCTGCAGCATGAGCCTGTCATGTGACGTGGGTCACACAAAGACCAGAGGGTCGTGCACTGTGCACGTTGCAGGCGCAGATGGTCCTGCCTTTGGCATGGCGTTGGCGCAACAGTGGCACTAAAAAGATGCTGGCTGCATTTAGAATGGGTGGAGGGGGAAGGGCTGAGCATTTTGGAGGCATGTGGGTTGCAGAATCAGGGCACTCGGTGGGGCGGTGCCACAGGTGAGGCAGGAGGAAGGGGTGAGAAATTAGGCAAAAAGTAGCACACAAAGACAAGGAGGTCAGAAAGGCACAGTGCAACAGATGTATGACTGTATGTAAAGGAAGGAGTGTCAGGTTACTTATGGGTCACTCTGAGAAAATGTATGAACAATCAGCAAAATTGACGGCCACAGGATCAGGCAACAATATGCGGAGCTGCGCACAGGAGACACACCATCAGCAGGCGTTCACGTCCCGTCATGGGGAGCAACCTGCACAAATAGATACAAAACCAGGTACTTCATGCACAATAGATATTATTAGCCATGAAGAACTGCATGCATGTTGCCGAAGTACACATACACACATATGCTCAATCTTTGATAATTATGCCATAGATGACGCATGTTAACTGGCAAGAGAGCTGCAGTGACAGAGATGGGGCACTTTGGATTGTGTTGACACCTTTATTCCACATACACACACAAAGGGAA
The DNA here is from genome assembly GCF_964204655.1 of Triturus cristatus. Taxonomy (NCBI): domain Eukaryota; kingdom Metazoa; phylum Chordata; class Amphibia; order Caudata; family Salamandridae; genus Triturus; species Triturus cristatus. The sequence goes on along the minus strand of NC_140592.1, from coordinate 120,091,409 downwards.
ATGCATCCATATGAACAGACTCACAGGTCAGTTGACAGAACATGTGGGACTTACGCTGGGCCCCCCCTTCACAACACGGATGATGTAAATCCCAATGAACTGGCACACAAGTTAAGGGGATGAGCCAAACATATCCTGCTGCACACTGAGAGGCTGCAATTCCCATAGAGCCTGTTGTTGTGATATCCCACACTATGTCCAACCGTAGCATCCGCAATGTTTCAGAGGCAAGGTTTACACACATTGATGCCTTCATCAGTCGCCACACTCCACTACAGATGACTGTCAAGAAGGGTGACTATCATGTCATGGGAGTGATGCTACATGTTATATGCTCCATGGTGATAAGACATGTATGCATGTTACCACAACATGCACAGAAGCAGGCCCACACATTCCCAACCTGTACCACCACCAAAAAGCCTTGCTGCAATCCTTACCCAAACTGACATTTCCACATGTCCGTGCATGGAACGCTGATTCAGCACACGGTGCAATCCTCATGAGGAATAGCAGGAGGACAACGATGACACGAGCAGACAACATGCGCAAAATCCTGGGAATGACAGACACACAAGAAGTCACCTAAAACAATTCTCGCCGCACACATGGACATTTACAAAACATGAACAATGTTGGACACATGTAAATTTCAAAGAAAGTCTCTCCGCAAAACTGTGTGGCATGACATCATCACTCGAGTGACACATCAGAACACACATCAAAGTCACTTTGCATTCAGTCAGCTGGACACACACATTGCTACAAGCTTGCACACTCATACCCAGTGACTCACCATTATGAGAAGAAGTTGCGTATGAGCTGACTCCGGACATCATCCTCCTCCTCCTCCTCATCACTAGCCTCGTGAGCAAGCCCTTGATCCTCCATTGGTGGATGTTCCTGCTCATCCGGATCCAGGATGAGTGGCACTGCGTTCTGAACTGCCATGTTGTGCAGCATGCAGCACACGAGGAAGATTTGGCAGACCTTCTCCGGGGCATAAGGGAGGGACCCGCCTGTCTTGTCCAGGCCCCGGAATCGGCTCTTCAGGAGTCCAAACATCCTCTCAATCACTCACCTGGTCTGCCCGTGTGCATTGTTGTACCGGTGATCTGCAGCTGTTCTTGGGTTGCGGAGAGGTGTCAGCAGCCATGGCATGTTGGGATAGCCAGAGTCCCCTACATGGAAACATCATGTAAATAAGTGGGTCACGAGGAGATGCCGTAAGAGCCAAAGATACAGCAACACACAGGACAAACAGAGTATACCCACCAACAAGACATGCTTGTTCGTTGTGCAGCCGCAGCATCATTTGTGGCACCCTGCTATGCCTCATGATGTAGGCATCGTGTGCTGATCCTGGAAAACGTGCACAGACATGTGAAATCAGCATGTTAGCAAGACACACCACAAGGGCATTTATCGAGTGGTAATGTTTTCTATTGCAATAGGCTTGTTCCTGTGCCTGTGGTGGTACCAAAGCCACATGTGTACCATCAATGGACCCAATTACATGGGGCATCCCTCCCAGGGCATAGAAATCACTCTTGACATCTGTCAACTCCTCAGAAGTAGGAAATTTGATGAATTCATCAAGGTGCTCCAACATGGCTGCTAAAACATCACGCAGGACACGGCTGAACATTGTCTGTAAAAAAAAAAAAATCCCACCAACATCAGCTATGGTCAATTGAAACGTACCTGTGGCAAAAAAATGTAGGGCTGCCATCACCTTCATCTTGGGGGTCAGCGCAGTAGGATACCTGTGTCGCGGTTGGAGGTGTGGTGCCAGCTTGTCTGTCAAGTCCTCAATCAACTGGGGAGTGAATCTGTAACGGCGGATGCAGGCACGTTCCCTCATGACACTCAAGTCTGGTGCCCTGCAAGACATTGTTTGTAAGAATGAAGATTGAGAGTCTGCCAACATCATTGTCAATGAACATAGCACATGCTACACTGCTAATACACATCAGGTAACTATGGAGTCAGGTGTGTGCAATACATACAGGACACATATGCCAGCTTGCTGGCACTCCTACAAAAAGCCAGATACACCTGTTGATTGTCAAGTCTACATGACATGCCCTGAAATGAGCTGGGGGCCAGTCTGAGTGAAGAGCCACAGATATCACCGGAGTGACACACAACCACATAGCTGCATTGGAAGGATGTCATCTCATTCAGACAGCTGACTGCAAGGCACATGCACAGGTCACATGGAATGTCAAATGTACATATCAAACACATTGCGATGAAGGGGTACACGTGACAAGAGAAAGACACAGCCATTGAGACAACGCAGACATGTATGACTGGGAAAATATGATGTCCGATGCACACAGACCCTACAGCCGTGGGAATCCACATGTGGCATGGTGTGCGTATATGTGTTCCATGCCCATCTCCACACAGACACATGTTGGATGCACCAACAGCAGATGCAGTTGACGAACACTGACATCAAGCTCATGGGAACACATGACACACAACTGACATAGTTACAAAGGGGCACGCTGATCGTGACATGTCAGTTGATAGAGTGTCCCTGTCCCTGGCATCAGGAGACAGGTGCGGGTGTTGATGACTGTGCCATCCCACTGCTGCTGTGCATGACACAGTTGGACTACAGACACACATGTGGCAAGTGTCAAGGTGATGTGTGCCACATAGTGCCCCATCACACATGACATGTGTCCACAGGTCATCACACATCAATTGTGCAACTAGATGAGATGATCTGTGCAATATCACTGGCTGCCACACCTAGGGCCTGCACATGAAAGTATGCAATGACAAGTACTTGATGGACATCCTTGTGTGACTCGTAGCCCTCCATTCCTGGCATGTGTACGCCTGTATTACCAATTTAAGCGTGTGAAATGCACCTTAAAACTAGTGCGTAGCTGTACGTGTGAAGTAGTGCGTACCCGTACATGTGAAATGCACTGTACAACTGGTGCGTACCTATACGTGTGAAGTAGTGCATACCCGTCCGTGTGAAACGCACTGTACAACTAGTGCATACCCGTATGTGTGAAACGCACTGTACAACTGGTGCGTACCGGTACGTGTGAAGTAGTGCTTACCCGTATGTGTGAAACGCACTGTACAACTAGTGCGTACCCATACATGTGAAGTAGTGCGTACCCATACGTGTGAAACGCACTGTACAACTGGTGCGTACCTGTACGTGTGAAGTAGTGCGTACCCGTATGTGAGAAACGCACTGTACAACTAGTGCGCACCCGTACGTGTGAAAAGCACTGTACAACTGGTGCGTACCTGTACGTGTGAAGTAGTGCGTGCCCGTACGTGTGAAACGCACTGTACAACTGGTGTGTACCTGTACGTTTGAAGTAGTGCGTACCCGTATGTGTGAAACGCACTGTACAACTAGTGTATACATGTATGTTGAGAAGCACCGTACAACTATTGGCGTAGGTGTACGTGTGAAACGCACCGTACAACTATTGGCGTAGGTGTACGTGTAAATGCAACGTACAACTAGTATGTACATGTACATTTGAGAAGCACCGTAGAACTATTGGCATAGGTGTACGTGTGAAATGCACTGTACACCCGCAATCATTGCGTGTGTATGCTTCGTTTCACCATTGTACTGGTGCCATAGGGGTATGTGTGAAACGCACCGTACCTGTGTGTGGATTTCTAAATTACATAGGAGACACATTAGGGACAAGTAGTAGGCTCTAAATGCATGCTGGTTGTCATGGAGACAGAGTTTTCAGTTGAAAAGTGTTGATCAGGTGTCCTGGAACAGTCAGTTGGCCACAAAATACAATGTTGCAAAGTGGTTGTTGACTTGACATGATGCTCAAAATTTGAACAATGCAAATGCTGTCATTGGTGTATGTTTAAAGGGATTGGAGTAAACGTACGATGCTAATGAGTCTGACCAATCACTATGTACTCCTCAAAATGAATGCCCCTCAGCATGACAGATACAAGGCAGCCAGAACCCATGAGAGGGCACTTGCCTGCACAACTTTCCAGTCGACCACACTGCTGCTGTCTCTGCTTCCTCTGGACCATGTCACATACTGTGGAGAGGGCCCAGCCATTCAGCCAGGAGGAGAATGAGGCCTTGCTGGATTGCCTCCTCCCACAGTACACCAAGCTGTATGGGAGACCAGGGTAGCAGGTGAGTGCAGAGTCCACTACCTTTGCCTATGCACCTGTTGTGTGACTGTCAATATTGTGTCCAGGTGGGACAGACATGCAATGTTGTTTCAGAGTGGGTCCAAGGGGGGGGGGAAATGCTGATGTCTCTCATGCAGAGTATGATGTAGTTCCTGTGTGCACTCCTCACTTGCATTGTGCTTACTGTGACTTTCACTGCATAGTGCATGACACATTCAGCCAGGCAAATCCTTGGTGGCTTTTTTTCCTATTGTCCTGAGGTGATTCAGTGGTCCCCGCGGTGTGACAGGTGACTGTACCCACAGATGTGTATGAGTTGAGTGGACCTGTGGTGAGAGTGTCCAAATGATGTGTACGACCTCATGGACATTGATGTGTGTGAATGTTCCTTTACATGTGGGTGAGTGTCTATGTGAAGTGTGGCACCACAGCTGCATGGAGGAGGCAACAGATCAACCCATCTGATGTGACAAGTAAGCCGTGCTGTGTGTCTGACTTGCAGAGCTAGCATGACACCTGTGACACCCCACTGGCAAGTGGCACATGTGCAGAGTGAGGGTTGTATCCGCTGTTGTCAATGACAGGGGAGTGATCTGTGCTTGGGTGTGTCTGTCTAGTATGCTGAGGGTGTGTCAGTGGAGTGGGACATGTGACTGCTTGGCATGTGCTGGCAATCAGCCTGCTGTTGCATGTGCTGCACAGTGTGTGGCATGATCAGTGAGTGTGTTGCACCCCTCATGCCAAACTGTTGACTTTCAATGCCATGTAGTGCATTGGGGCTTACACACAGGCCAATTTCTTATTGTGTATGATGTAATTCCTGTCTGCATCCTATGCCCTGTTCAACATTTCAAAGATATTCAAATGTGTGTCTCTGGGACATGGAGCACGTGTATTGACGTTGTGTCACTTTGTCATCGTGACAGGTAACTGCCTACAAGAAGGGGGTGATCTGGAACAACATCGTCAGGGCCATGAGATCTGAGGGGGAGCGTAGTCGGCAGCTACCACAGGTCCGCAAGAGGTAGCAGGACATCCGGTGCTGGACCCGGCGGATCTCCCGGGTCCAGCTGGGGCTAGACAGTCCTCGCCCCATGGCGGCCGCCGACGCCTGACCCCCCACATGAGACGTGTCCTGGCGGTGGTTTTCCCTGACCTTGATAGGCAGTTACAGGAGAGACTGCAGCAAGGAGGGGGTAGGTACATGGCTGTTTGTTGTGTTATGTGTCACCAGCTTTTGGAAGTGCTCTGTAGCATGGATACACTCCCAGAGTTTATATGTGCAGTGCATTTTCTGTTCCCCAATGTCACCTGGTGCTCTTTTTCATCCCTTCCCCTCCTTGACATGTGTCCCCTGGTCTGTGTGTAATCACATTTGCACATGGTCATCTAGGGTGCCTGTAAATCTAAGTGCACATTGCTTTCTGCATCATGTGGGAGGGTGGTCTGTGACTTGTGTTGATACCTTGCCTGTGCCATGACCTGTTCACTATGTTGGTGGTCCATATTTGTTGTCACTGACGATGATTCTCAACATAGGAGTGTGAGGTTTCAACTGAACACCCTTGCAGCATGCATGACCAATGTTGTGGCCTCAGACATGATGTGCATGAGTGGGAGATATGCATAGTGACATGACGGTTGAACATGGTACAGTCAGCTCATTCCAGGACCACAGAGCAGTATGCCCACTACAGTCCCCTGAGCCACCCTGGCCTCCTAATCATGTGTGTCATCCAACACTGTGCACATTCTCTGTGGGTTCAGCATAGGTCTGCCTCTGTGGAATTGTTCCGTGGCCTAGTTTGTATTTTTAAAATGTGTGCTACATGTGTCCACTGGACAGGGATACACCATTTTGTTTGTCACAAATATGTGTTGCCAGCCCCACGAGGTGATGTTGTGTAAATGTAGCAATTTTTCCTGCACAGTTATTGTAACCCTGAATAAGAGGTGTCACTTCTTGATCTGTATCAATCACATTGACTCAGGTATGGGGTGGTTGTGCGGGAGAGGCATACATGTGCAACCCTGATTTTTCCTTGCCAGGTCTGACCTGTGTGTGAGAATTGGCTGTACAAAGAAGCACCGTGCAGTGCCCCTGTGATGCTGGCCAGTGCTTAATATTCGTGCTTTGCAGCCTGTGTCAGTTTTTTGAAAACATGATTCCTGCTCATACATTTTTTGCACATGTGTGTGGTTCAGATGCAACGCAGTTTGGACTTTGTGTGCTGACATCTGTGTGTACATTCGGGCTTGCCATGAGGGTGTCTCCACAGTACGCTATGCTTTTTTACAACCCAATTGCAGGCCCATTAGCTTATGCATTGTCCTGGGTGTGGACATGTGTGCCACTTGAGATCACAGGCAGTAGGTCATATGTGTAGCCAACTGTGTAATCAGGTGACGGATGGCCATGTGACAACTGACATAATTCAAGTTGTTACTCTAAAAAATTTGTACCTTGGCACTCACAGCACTTGTCAACAGGTCTTCCTGTTTTAAATGTGGTAATTTGATGATTTGTGTTAAGAACACTGATGTGCCTGCATGAAAAAGTCTGCCAAGGAAGTGTACACCAAACGACATTTCCACTTTCATGGAACACGCTGGCACCTTTTCAAAGAAGCCACTGTGAGAATTAAATGGTGTTGCAGATTCTCCATATACATGTTCCCACAGTGGTCTTGATTTTGTGAGACTCCTTTGTTGTTGGTGATACAAACTAACGAGTCTCAAGACATCAAGACCTCCGTGGGCCCATGTATATGTACTTTTGGCAATACCAGTTATTTCTAACAGAGGCTTCTTAGAAAATGGTCCAGCTTCTTCAATGACAGTGTACATGTAGTTTTGTGTGCACCGCCTTGTGAGACATATTTCACGCAGGCACATGAGTGTTCTTTTCACGAAATGGCGAATTGGCACATTCAAAACATATCGATTGTGTAAAGTATTGTGAATCCCAAGGTAGCAAAATTTTTTCGTTTTGTGTTCCAAAGTACTTACAGGTCTCTGAGTGTGGTGACACCTTGAGTATTGAGGTGTGTTAGTTTACCTTGGGTGCACCACTAATGTTTCTTTCAGGGTAAACAAGAGGTGGCATGACTTTGTTGTATTGCTGTGCTCACCGGTTCACAGACATTAGCTTCTCAGTGTATTTCTCATTCAAGTTGTGGCCTGGTGTGTTCTTTTTTTCCTGGTGTCCAAGTGGCATAGTGGGTCTACCAACTGGGCAGTACAGGGCTTACATATGTGCGGAGTGATCTAGCTGTTACTCATGATGCATTGCCTGATATACACTGTGACCAATTGTTTTTGTGCTCATGTGTCAGATGTATACAGGTGACTGATGCATTTCGGTTTCTTCTCCTTGCCCACAGCATCATCATCTGCAACCGAGGGAGACACCTGCATGGACCTAGAGGAGGGACCCAGCAACAGTGCCACCAATGTTGTGGAGTCAGCAGGAGCCAGTGGCATTAAGGGCGAGGGGAGTCAGTTGGAGGACCTGTATGGAGGCGATAGCAGCTACGACGCCAACGGGTCTGACGCTGACCTCCTTGAGGAGGCGGAGGCGGAGGCTGCAACACCAACTGGCAGCATCCCCACATCTGTCCCTGCCTCCTCCGTTACCAGGTCCGCCCTGCCAGTTGCTCCCGTCCCTTCTGTCCATGCAGAGGCCCACCATGTCTCCTTCGGCCCAGGCACCACACCCCCTGCCCCTGTCACGCCTGCTGCCCTCAGTGAAGAGTCTGTGGACATACTGCGGCAGTTGCAGGTTGGGCAGGCATCGGTGCTGTATGTCCTCCATGAACCCACTAAACTGCTCACACAGATGGTGTCGTTCGTGGAGGGCATGTCAGCAACAATGTCTGACCAACGCAGGATTCTGCAGTCCATGGACTCTTCCCTGATGGCAGCAGTTACTCTCCTGCAGCGCTCCGTCCCCCCCACCCCAGACCCATCCACACTGCCCTCTCCCATGCCTGCCCAACGCACACCCAGACAGTCACAGGCACGCACCCAACCAGACACAGGCAGCACACCCCAAAGTAAGGCAAGACGCACACCTCCTGGCACGCACACTCAGGGGGATGTAGGCACACCCACAGGGTCTGGGGCAGACGACATACACGCAGCCACAGTCGCAGTCCGCAGTCCTCACAACCCTGTTCCTCCAAAACCACTCCCCTTAGCTCCCCTGCCAAACTCTCACCCAAGGAGATCTTTATGGGTGGGCTGGACCTCGCCCCCACTGAGCCACCATCTCACAAGCGGGCGAGGAAGTCCCCGGGCATGTTGAGTCCCCCACCATGTCCACCCCCTCCCCCAAGAGCGCTGCATCCCATCCCTCACCCACCACACCCTCCGTTGGCCCTTTGGAATCTTCAGGTGCAGGGGTTAGGATGGACGTCCTAGCAGCAGTGTGCAGCGCCGAGCTCACCTCCACCTTTGGCGCTGCCCCACCCCCTGTGGTGGAGACGTCCAACCCTGCACCCACCACACCTACCCATCCCCCTCCTGTCCCTGCGGTGCCTGGTACTGCCACAGATGATGCCCCCCCGGTCGGCAATCCTTGAGGTTCCTTTGTGCAGGCAAGGTAGGGGTGGACGCGGTCCCCTACGTCCCCCCTTGGACTTGAGAAATGGACTGGCCATTGGCCTTTGTAAATAGTCTATTTGTGGTTTTGTTTTTGTGCTGAATAGAGCCTTTTCTTTTACTTTCAACACTATTCCATTTCAGGTACTTGATGTCAACATCTTGGTGGCTGGACCAGCACCTGAACATTCCTATCACTCCTGGGATGTGCGTGACAGTGTGTGTTCCCTTTGGCTATCTTAGTTTTGCATGCAGTTACATGACTATACAGTCTGTTGGCATGAAATCAGGGTGTGTATTGTGCTGCATCTGCCATGGGTGGGTATGCATGTGTTATATGTCCTCACACCCACATGTGGTGTGTCATGCAGTGTGTGAAAGACATCCATCCTCCTGGGAGTGGGACTACTGTCAGTGATGTGTTGTAATAGCACTGTCATCATAGTCCAAAGTCAGGGATGCGTCCATACCACCATGTAGGTGTGGTCATCTGATAATGATGTACACCCCCATATGTCTGTCCACTGCTGTGAGACCTCTTCACCCACCCCCATATCTCTGTCCACTGCTGGGAGTCATATGCACCCACCTCTCATATTGCAGGCCACTGCTGGTAGTCATATGCACCCATCCCTCATATGTCTGGACACTGCTGAGAGTCCTCTGCACCCACCCCCATATCTCTGTCCATGGCTGGGAGTCCTCTGCACCCACCACTCATATATCTGTCCACTGCTGGTAGTCATATGCACCCACCCCTCATATGTCTGGACACTGCTGGGAGTCCTCTGCACCCACCCCCATATCTCTGTCCACTGCTGGGAGTCCTCTGCACCCACCCCTCATATATCTGTCCACTGCTGGTAGTCATATGCACCCACCCCTCATATGTCTGGACACTGCTGGGAGTACTCTGCACCCACACCCATATCTCTTTCCACTGCTGGGAGTCCTCTGCTCCCACCCCTCATATATCTTTTCACTGCTGGTAGTCATATGCACCCACCCATCATATGTCTGGACACTGCTGGGAGTCATATGCACCCACCCCTCATATTGCAGGCCACATCTGGTAGTCATATGTACCCACCCCTCATATGTCTGACACTGCTGGGAGTCCTCTGCACCCACCCCATATCTCTGTCCACTGCTGGGAGTCCTCTGCACCCACCCCTCATATATCTGTCCAATGCTGTTAGTCATATGCACCCACCCCTCATATGTCTGGACACTGCTGGGAGTCCTTTGCACCCACCCACGCACCCCCTTGGAGCAGTACACTGCTGGCCTGGACCTACACACACACCAATATGAAGGTAACATGCAGGGCCAGTCCGTAAGCCCGCATTTCTGGCGTGTGTACGCCTCGTATCTCAAATGTACTGCTGCCGTAACGGGGTACGTGTGGTACGCACCGTATGCATGCATTCATTGCGTGTGTACGGTCCGTATCACAGTTCTACTGTGCCGTAGGGGTACGTGTGGTACACACCGTTCCCACGCATTCATTGCATGTGTACGGTCCGTATCACAGTTCTACTGTGCCGTAGGGGTATGTGTGGTACGCACAGTACCCACGCATTCATTGCGTGGGTACGGTCCGTATCACAGTTCTACTGTGCCGTAGGGGTACGTGTGACACGCACCGTACCCACGCATTCATTGTGTGTGTACGGTCTGTATCACTGTTCTAATGGTGCCGTAGGGGTACGTGTGGTACGCACCGTACCCACGCATTAATTACATGTGTACGGTCCGTATCACAGTTCTGATGGTGCCGTAGGGGTACGTGTTACATGCACCGTACCCACGCCTTCATTGCGCGTGTACGGTCCGTATCACAGTTCTAATGGTGCCATAGGGGTACGTGTGACACGCACCATACCCACGCATTCATTGCGTGTGTACGGTCCGTATCACAGTTCTAATGTGCCGTAGGGGTACGTGTGACACGCACCATACCCATTCATTCATTGCGTGTGTACGGTCCGTATCACTGTTTTAATGGTGCCATAGGGGTACGTGTGACACGCACCGTACCCACGCATTCATCGCATGTGTACGGTCCGTATCACTGTTCTAATGTGCCGTAGGGGTACCTGTGGTACACACCATACCCACGCATTCATTGCGTGTGTACGGTCTGTATCACAGTTCTAATGTGCCGTAGGGGTACGTGTGGTACGCACCGTACCCACGCATTCATTGCGTGTGTACGGTCCGTATCACTGTTTTACTGTGCCGTAGGGGTACGTGTGGAACACACCGTACCCACGCATTCATTGTGTGTGTACGCATCGTATCACTAGTGTACTGGTGCAGTAGGGGTACGTGTGCAACGCACTGTACACGTCCACTTCCGTTGTTGCAGTACGCAGGGGTTGCTGGACATGCCCCACCACTGGAGGCCGAAGTCTGCGTAGCGAGTTGCTGAAGGAGAATATGAAATTGCCGACAGAGCACTAAAAAAGATTGATATCAGCCAACCCGTTCACCGTACTACGCGACTAAAAGACAAACGGAATAGACCAATACCACGTTGTTCCTTAACAAACGCCTGTGGAGATTTCACAGCTCCATGAGTAGCCCCTAGGGGCTAGCGAGCGACCAACACTACGAGAAAGGCTTGGAAAAAGCAAAGCGAAAATACGAACCAAACAAACACATGAGGAAATGTGCAACTGACTCTTAGGATCGCAACACGGTCTTACAAAGTATTGATTACATTGCTAAGGAGAAGAACGTCATCAGCAACATCGACTGTGGGGAAAACTCTCACTACGTGCACAATACTAAAATACAGAATATTAATCCCCTCATCTTTGCCCGCGATAAATTCGCAAACAAAAAGGTCCTGAAGAAGGTGGCAAGAAAAGAAATTAGATCCACCGAAACGTGCGTCGACCAAGACAGAGTGTCACACCCTAGTAATTGGCACCATAATCTAAGGGTTGAGTAATTAGCCCAGCTCTGGCTAGTCCAGCAACATCGATGGTGCATATCTGGGGTGTAGTGTGAATGTGTTGTATGATAGTGAAATGCATGTGGTATGAACAGAGGAGTGATTGCTGTGGGGATTTCTCTCAAATCACAGGAGAGAGGTTTTTTATAATGAGTATTTGCTTATATCTTCAAGTATATTGTTGATAATATGAAACAAGCACAGTAATTCAAAATATCACTGTATAAGGTGTGTTTAGGAATAAGATGATATTTGTATAGAATGTATGTAAATAGAAAAATGTATATGAGCAAGTAAATATCTTAAAAATAATTCATATAAAAAATAAAAAATAAACACATGAGTTGAAATGCCCATATACAATTGTCTGTCTCCTTTTCATGTGAACCCACACGAAATCAATTGTTAAGTAAAAGAAATAGAGGTCAAGAGGGATACTTATCAGTCTTTGTTTACAGTGTCTTTCTCCCCCTGATCCCTGACCTTAAATAGTACTTTAAAGGGGGTACCTTTTCCTAACTGACATGCCCCCCCAAGTGACCAGACCCTGGTGGTAATGTATGGCCTCCATATTATAGGTTTGGCTTTGAGTATGGGGTATGTTTCCTGGACCTCACCCCCATCCTGGCCCCTGGGTGTTGTTCTCACCTTCTGCGGCGTGTGCGTCGGGTGCGGTGCACCAGGTCGTAGGCCAAGAGGACCGGGATGACACGTACGACGGGGTTCATGGCATGTACGTCACGTACCGGGGCTCCGTTGCATAGCGGTTCGCGTAGGACTCTGCTTTTCCGGCTGTGTTTGGCTCCTGTAAAAAAAGAGCCGTACGGAGTGACGTAGGGACGAATCGTACTTGCTGGACCAGAAACCGCTGCCTGAATACGTCCGGACGTGGCGTACAAGCTGTTCCGGATCAGAATCGTAGGTTTTTTTGACCCGTGCGGGCTTTTGTACGAAACATACGGAAATAGGCTTTCTGTACGAATCGTACTTCCTAGGTTGTACGGAAAGTTTACCGGGTACGAGTCGTACGGGGAAAACGCTCCGTACAACGATTCGTACAGCCTTTTTCCAGGATTAAAATCGGCCCCTTTATGTGCCACATCACAGTGGCAGTAAACTGCGGCATAGGCCCTGCAATGGCAGAGGCCTGAGACAGGTTTGAAAGGCTACTTTGTTGGGTGGCACAAGCAGTGCTGCTAGCCCACCAGTAGCATTTAATTTACTGGCCCTGGATATATGAGATACCGCTTTACAAGAGACTGATAGGTAAATTAAATTCGCCAAACAGGTTTACCACATTTACCATAGAAAGCACATGCACTTTACAACTGGGCAGCAATAATAAAGTGCCCAGAGTCCTAAAACCACCAACACCAGGTCAGAAAAAATACCAGGAGTAAGGCAAAAGTTCTGGGATGACCCTGCAAAAAGGGCCAGTAGGCTGGTAATCCAGCAGTGGTATCCAGTGATGGTTGCAGGAGACCACCACTACATACTAGTCAAAGAAGGAGTCACAAACCACAGCGGGTCGAGGTCATCTACATATGTAGGTATGGGTCACAAGCTTAGTAGAGGACTTGGCCAGCACCAGCAAAAGCAGTGCAGTGGGTTACACTATAGTAGTAGTACCTGTATATTGTAAAGGAGGTGGAGTCCTGTCCTCCTATGCACTATCCATTGCCAATGAAGGACTAAAGAAGTGACACAGTGACAGCAGTCTTCTTGGGCTGGCAGGCAGCGCATATTTGCTTGAGGACTCCCAATTTTGCCTCAGGCGAGTGTTATGCAGGCATCAGGCTCCAAAGTCTGTCCACATTCTTGTACCAGTTAATCTATTCACCTCCACTGATTACAGACACAAAGGTACAGGGCTATTGGCTACTGTTGAAATAGCTAGGTTTCCAGCTGTTTCCTAAAGGTGAGCAAATCATGCACCCGCCTGAGTGACATAGGCAGACAGTTCCACAGACTGGCAGCCTGAACTTGGATGATGTGGCCGCCCATACGGGCGTGGGAGAACTTGTGGGCAATTGCCTGCTGCTGAAGGAGCTGCATGAGCACAGATGGCAGTGCATCGTCTCTTCCTTCAGGCACACTGTTCTTGTAAGTGGAACGTGAACACCAAACACCAATGTTCAGGGCTTTGGAGAGAACTCAGCTATGGAGCATGGTGACAGGCTGACCATTTCAATGCTGCCAAGCTCCACCTCTTGAATGGAGTTTTAGCTGTGATCTTGTCTGAAATTGAGAAAAGCCTGATTCCCACTGCAACAGGCTAAGTAGCATTTCTGAAATTCTGGGAATATTTGGAGCTCCAGAACTGAAGCTTTAAACTGTTTCTACACGAAACCTTCTCTGGACACTTGAGAAATGGTGCTGAGCCTTCTTAGCAAAGATGTGACCATAGTAGTCAAAAATATTTGCTGTCATAACAAAGGATGGTCCTGGCAAACAAGTTGTCCATGGATTTGGATCCATGCTCTCCTTCTGCCTTCAGCCATGCACATCAGATGGATTTCAATCTCTAGAAAACATTCTAAGTACAGCAGCAGCTTCTTCATTATGGGTGATTGGGGCTCCTCTCTTCTAGGCATTGTCACAGAGGGGAAGGTGTTCCTCCATTAAAAAACACAAAAGCTTTTTGCTTAATGGCTCAATAAAGCAACATAGATTTGTGCCACTTGGGATGCAGTGTGGGGAGAATTTGTGTTCTTTGTGAGCCCCTGCTACCAGCCTTGCAAGAATCATCAGCCGTCGGTGCCAGCCCATGCAACCGAAATTATTGATGTCCCTCCTACATGCTGCCAGACAAGGCATTAGATTGTTTTCACAATTTTTAAGCAAGGTTGAATAGAGGGACTATTGTTTCATGGGATGAACAGTTGATGGTTTTTTGATGAACTATTTTTGTTCACGGAAAAGCCTTGTGCAGTTTCAGGAACACTTGCCTTTGTGATGGATAAAGGCACTTCAGAAATAGACAGACAGGACCATCTATTTATAGTTTTACAACGTTGAGAGAAAGGGGCACAGCACAGACCACAGACCACTTGAGTTGTGTTCTTTAAATAGGTGACCATCACAAATGTCCCTGGGTAATCGCCTCACAACACTAAAGCCTTGCTATATATCAAATTAACTATCCATTCACCTACCACCACTCTACCATCCCACCACATACCCCAACCCGAAACTATCTGCTTCCTATTGTACTGCAGTTCCGTAACAGGGACTTAATAAATCATGAAGCTGAAACAACAAAGTATCCAAGAGAAATATGGACACCCCATGGTAGGAAAGTCTTCCTGCATATGGCCATGTCTGAACTGGGGTGGTGGAGTCAGCTTTAGAATGATGATGGATTAAATCCAGATCACTTAACTGGGGGTGAGTGCTTACAATGTTCAATACTCTGTCCATCATCCCCTTTGGTTTTGCTTTGTTCGTCCTAATTTGGCAGGGCATGCCCAGACCTGGGTCCCTTGCTCACTTTGCCACTGAATTCAAGCTAGCCTGGCTGATGACGGCTGATTAACCAGAAACCGGTCCCAGGATGCTTGTTTCCGGTCCAGGGATGACATGGCTTGGCAGTTCGGGCTGGACTGTTCCATTGAGGCACAGGGTCAGACTGATTTGCATATAGCCATGTCTGAACTGGGGTAGCGGAGTGAGCTAAAGAATGATGATGGATTAAACCCAGATCAGTTGAATGGGGGTGAGTGCTTGCAATGTTCAACACTCCATCCATCATCGCCTTTGGTTTTGCTTTGCTCGTCCTAAGTTGGCAGGGTATGCCCAGACGTGGGTCCCTTGCTCACTTTGCCACTGGATTCAAGCTAGCCTGGCTGATGACGGCTGATTAGCCAGAAACCGGTCCCAGGATACTTGTTTCCGATCCAGGGAAGACATGGCTTGACAGTTCGGGCTGGACTGTTCCCATGAGGCACAGGTTCGGAATGATTTGCATATGGCCATGTCTGAACTGGGGTGGCAGAGTGAGCTATAGAATGATGATGGATTAAACCCAGATCAGTTGACTGGGGGTGAGTGCTTGCAGCGTTCAACACTCCGTCCATCATCCCCTAGGGTTTTGCTTTGTTCGCCCTAAGTTGGCAGGGTATGCCCAGACGTGGGTCCCTTGCTCACTTTGCCACTGGATTCAAGCTAGCCTGGCTGATGACGGCTGGTTAGCCAGAAACCAGTCCCAGGATGCTTGTTTCCGGTCCAGGAAAGACATGGCTTGCCAGTTTGGGCTGGACTGTTCCGAGGAGGCACAAGGTCAGCCTGATTTGCATATGGCCATGTCTGAACTGGAGCGGCGGAGTGAGCTAAAGAATGATCATCGATTAAACCCAGATCAGTTGACTGGGGGTGAGTCCTTGCAATGTTCAACACTCCGTCCATCATCCCCTTTGGTTGTGCTTTGTTTGCCCTAAGTTGGCAGGGTATGCCCAGACATGGGTCCCTTGCTCACTTTGCCACTGGATTCAAGCTAGCCTGGCGGATAACGGCTGATTAGCCAGAAACCGGTCCGAGGATGCTTGTTTCCGGTCCAGGGAAGACATGGCTTGGCAGTTCAGGCTGGACTGTTCCCATGCGGCACAGGGTCAGACTGATTTGCATATGGCCATGTCTGAACTGGGGTGGCGGAGTGAGCTAAAGAATGATGATGGATTAAATCCAGACCAGTTGACTGGGGGTGAGTGCTTGCAATGTTCAACACTCCGTCCATCATCCCATTTGGTTTTGCTTTGTTTGCCCTAAGTTGGCAGGGCATGCCCGGACGTGGGTCCTTTGCTCACTTTGCCACTGAATTCAAGCAAGCCTGGCTGATGACGGCTGATTGCCAGAAACCAGTCCAGGATGCTTGTTTCCGGTCCAGGGATGACATGGCTTGGCAGTTCGGGCTGGACTGTTCCCATGAGGCACAAGTTCAGACTGATTTGCACATAGCCATGTCTGAACTGGGGTGGCGGAGTGAGCTAAAGAATGATGATGGATTAAACCCAGATCAGTTGAATGTGGCTGAGTGCTTGCAATGTTCAGCACTCCGTCCATCAGCCCCTTTGGTTTTGCTTTGTTCGTCCTAAGTTGGCAGGGTATGCCCAGACGTGGGTCCCTTGCTCACTTTGCCACTGGATTCAAGCTAGCCTGGCTGATGACGGCTGATAAGCCAGAAACCGGTCCCAGGATGCTTGTTTCCGGTCCAGGGAAGACATGGCTTGACAGTTCGGGCTGGATTGTTCATATGAGGCACAGGGTCCGTTGATTTGCATATGGCCATGTCTGAACTGGGGTGGCAGAGTGAGCTATAGAATGATGATGGATTAAACTCAGATCAGTTGACTGGGGGTGAGTGCTTGCAATGGTCAACACTCCGTCCATCATTCCCTTTGGTTTTGCTTTGTTCGCCCTAAGTTGGCAGGATATGCCCAGACGTGGGTCCCTTCCTCACTTTGCCACTGGATTCAAGCTAGCCTGGCTGATGACGGCTGATTAGCCAGAAACCGGTCCCAGTATGCTTGTTTCCTGTCCAGGGAAGACATTGCTTGGCAGTTCGGGCTGGACTGTTCCCATGAGGCACAGGTTCAGACTGATTTGCATATGGCCATGTCTGAACTGGAGTGGCGGAGTGAGCTAAAGAATGATGATGGATTAAACCCAGATTAGTTGACTGGGGGTGAGTGCTTGCAACATGCAACACTCCGTCCATCATCCCCTATGGTTTTGCTTTGTTCGCCCTAAGTTGGCAGGGTATGCCCAGACGTGGGTCCCTTGCTCACTTTGCCACTGGATTCAAGCTAGCCTGGCTGATGATGGCTGGTTAGCCAGAAACCAGTCCCAGGATGCTTGTTTCCGGTCCAGGGAAGACATGGCTTGCCAGTTTGGGCTGGACTATTCCCAGGAGGCACAAGGTCAGCCTGATTTGCATATGGCCATGTCTGAACTGGAGTGGCAGAGTAAGCTAAAGAATGATGATGGATTAAACCCAGATCAGTTGACTGGGGGTGAGTCCTTGCAATGTTCAACACTCCGTCCATCATCCCCTTTGGTTGTGCTTTGTTTGCCCTAAGTTGGCAGGGTATGCCCAGACATGGGTCCCTTGCTCACTTTGCCACGGGATTCAAGCTAGCCTGGCTGATGATGGCTGGTTAGCCAGAAACCAGTCCCAGGATGCTTGTTTCTGGTCCAGGGAAGACATGGCTTGCCAGTTTGGGCTGGACTGTTCCCAGGAGGCACAAGGTCAGCCTGATTTGCATATGGCCATGTCTGAACTGGAGTGGCGGAGTAAGCTAAATAATGATGATGGTTTAAACCCAGATCAGTTGACTGGGGGTGAGTGCTTGCAATCTTCAACACTCCGTCCATCATCCCCTTTGGTTTTGCTTTCTTCGCCCGAAGTTGACAGGGTATGCCCAGACGTGGGTCCCTTGCTCACTTTGCCACTGGATTCAAGCTAGACTAGCTGATGACAGCTGATTAGCCAGAATCCAGTCCCAGGATGCTTGTTTCCGGTCCAGAGAAGACTTGGCTTGACAGTTCGGGCTGGACTGTTCCCATGAGGCACAGGGTCAGGCTGATTTGCATATGGCCATGTCTGAACTGGTGTGGCGGAGTGAGCTAAAGAATGATGAGGGATTAAACCCAGATCAATTGACTAGGGGTGAGTGCTTGCAATATTCAATACTCCGTCCATCATCCCCTTTGGTTTTGCTTCAATGAATATCTGCATGTTACAGTCCATGTTACCCAGCATGTCTAAAGGAATCACATTGAAGGAATTCAAGACTAAACTCCACATCCTGAGATCTTCTTTGACCCCTGCTGATAAGCACACCAGATAAAGCCAAACGAAATCTCCTGCAAAAAATTCTCCCTGCCCTGACCACTCTGCATGCAAAGTTCAGGTGCCCCAGCAACACTTGAATTTCCCTCACCCTCACCTTCTCCTTGCTCATCATGTTCTTCAACAGCACCTGTGTCATCTCCTCTTTTTCCTGCAGCTACCTCACCTGCATTACCTTTGAGTCAATCTCAATCCCCAGGAATGACAGCACTTTACTAGGCAAGTATCTTCTCGGGTGCCACAGTAACTACCAGGTCACCCATGAGCTCTTAAAGACTTGCTAGCATCTGCTGGCAGTCTGCAGCGCCAGGCGCCCCCATAAAGAAGTCATTGTCCAAGTAATGTGTCACCATACCGTGCGCCGTGTGCCATATGAAACGTCACTGCAGGAATGAAATGAAACGCTCAAATATCTCACATGATATTGAGCGACCGATTGGCAGGGTCTTGTCCACATACCACTGCTCCTAAAAATAATCATGGTAAACGTTGGAAATCCTCTGGGTGCAGCGATAACAAGCCAAAAGACTCACTTAACATCAGACTTTGCCATCTGTTCCCCATGTTCTGTCTTGACCACCAGTGACATTGCCATGCTCACCGATAGATGGGACACGGACGTCAAGCCCTCTGAAATAAAGTCATTGACCGACCCCCCTTCACACCAAGACAAATGCTAAATCAGTCAAAACTGCCCTTTTTCCTCTTGAAACACAAGATTATGGATGGAGTGTCGACATTTTTTAAATACTCACCTCCATTCACAGATCTGGGCTTAATCCATTGTTCTTTTGCTCTGCATGCCACCCCAGTTTGGACCCAGCCATATGCAAATCAGTCATGACCCTGTGCCCCATGGGAACATCTTAGCCCGAACTGCCAAGCCAGGTCCTTCCTGGAATGGAAACAAGCATCCTAGGACTGGTTTTGTAGTATCACCTCTCATCAGCCAGGATAGCTTGAATCCAGTAGCACAGTCAGCAAGGGACTCATATCTAATCATACAGAAACCAGCCCCAGGATGTTTGTTTCGGGTCCAGGGAGGACCCCGGTTTTGCAGTTCAGGCTGGACTTTTCCCAGAAGAAGCAGGGTCAAGACTGATTTGCATATGGTGTGTCCAAACTGGGGTGGCTCCCCGTGTTTTAATCTGAAATATTTTCCCCATTCCAGGCCACTTTAGGGGTCTGTATTGAGATACCAAAAATATCGCAAAGATCTTTTTGCCTTTCTTCCTACCTTATACTAGACAATATGACAACCGGGGGTGGTAACCCTCCCACTTCTCTATGATTTCCCTCTTGTGATTAGGAAATAGTGTACTCTTTATGTCATCCTCATTGTTCATGGTGGGATATCTTTTTGCAACTAATGCGCTTTTTGGGTTCACTACCAAGGGTCAGTCTGTGCTCAGGGCAAAGCCAATTGACACCAGCTATTTGCTGTCTCGTTACCTAACCATAAGACTTTTTGACTGATGCCTCAGCCTCGGTCGCTCTTACTTAAATACGCCTTCCAGATATCTTAAATCTGGCAATTTATCACGTCATACTTCACACTCTTGTTACCCAGTCCCGTCTCACTATTTCACTACTTCTACACAAGCCCTTCAGATATATCCAGGATGTCTATGGGCACTAGCCAAAGGAATGTCCCTTCCAGGAGCTGTCCCCTGGGTAATACACTACTGCCTTCTAAACCACTCGCAAAAGTAATGTCTCTTACAGGAGCTTCCCCCTGGGTAATGCACTACTGGCTGTTAGTCCTCCCATCTATTTCAAAGGGGGATTCACAATAGCTAGTCTGGCAGTGCATACCGGGAATCACTACATTTCATTTCTCTGAACATATTGTTGCATCTTGAAAAAAGGATAAAGAAAAATGCCACACATGCATTTCCATACTCTGATTGCCAAAGAATCATGCAATTAGAATCTTAAGGTATGAAGTCCGATATCTCCTCCCCTCTTTTGACGGTGACCTGGGATCCTTACTGCCCTTCTTCAATAGGCAGATTTTTAGTATTATTAATAACACTTTGGTAACACTCGATGTCTGCGTTGCCCTTTGCATCTGCATAGCAAGTAATGTATTCAATGCAGGGCAGGAATCATCTCCCTCGGCCGCAGTGTGGGTAACTTGAGATAAACTCCATGCTGGAAATGCCAAATGTTGCTTGGCAAAAGAAAGGCAAGACACGACTTCTGTTGGCAATATAGTATAGAGTTGATAAAATATGCATGGAAGGTCAGTCAGCTCCTTGGAAGTAAAAACTGAACTCAAACCTACAATGTAATAGGCAGTATCTTATGTATTCTTCAAACTGTAACTATGTCATACAGTAGCATATCAAACCAAGCACTTCCTCAAGCACATCGTAATCTTTTAACATTTCAGCACAAAGTAATAGTTTCTGCAAACACATCTAACCACATGTTTATGGAATGCAACTCATGTGTGCATGTTATTGATACATTGTTGTGCTCTCTGCACTACCGGTTGTCCTTGTCTGTCTTGTGCTTTGAAACCTAGCTATGCCCTATTCCCGACGCGTCTGCTGCTTTGCAAGGCCTAACAGCCACTTTATCTTGTTCCTTTGCACTGCTTTATCTGCATATTTTCTCAGAGACATGTTCTTGCAATGCGTGTCTGTGACTTTCCATTTCTTTTTTTTTTTTTTTATTATTTTAGAATTTTCAAAAATCAGCATTAGTGATAAAACAATTTCATATTGTTAACATTTGTTACATTACCCATAAATAAAGAAAAAAACGTATACATAAGAGGAAGGCGTTCGAATGACATTTACATACAGTAAGAATCCAAAAGAAGAAAAGGACCAAATGAATCATACCCAGTTCATGATTGGGGCCCATAGTGCAAGTCCGAATTTCTTTTTTTCCCTGCCTTTAAGTTTGTACAGAGCAGTTTCCAACTTATACAAGGATAATAGTTTGGTCATCCACATACTAAAGGACGGTGAGTCAGGACTTAGCCATTGGGAAGTAATGCATAAACTGAGAATAGCCTTACATAGAAACAAAGATCCCTTCTCAGGGGTTGGTCGAATTCTGACATTTGCTCCAAACTCACAACCAAACAGCACTAGTTGAGGTGACAAATTAACTGAAACGTCTAAACCTATATTCAAAAAACTTTGTATCTCCTTAAGCCACGGAGAGAGAACTGGGCACTCATATAGCATATGCACCAAATCGGCAGCCCTCAGGGTACATCTAGGACAGGAGATCCCTCGGTTTGTCCCCCATTTGGCTATCTTCGCTGGAGAGTAGTATAAATCAAAAATGGCCATATAATATTGACTCTTATATCTACCTGAAAAAATTAACCGATTGGCTAGATTGAATGCGGCTTGTAGGTCGACCCCTGCTATCCCCAACCTCATCTCCCAGCGGTGCTCATATAAAGCAAGGTCGTCTTGCTGACTTGCAATCATTATTTTAGCGAGTTGAGAAATCTTACATCTCCCTTTTATGCATTCTAATATTACATTCTTTTCTAGATTAATCTGTCCTCTTAAATCAAGGTTATCTAAAAAGCTGCGAACTTGGAGATATTTAAAAAAGTGTGTACGTAACAGCCCAAATTTCTCTTGAAGTTCTACAAATGGGATTAATTGTTTCTCTATGAAAAGGTCACCAATGATTCTAACCCCCTGAGCACTCCATCTCCGCATAATAGAGTCACAAAAAATTAAAGGGAGTTTACCTGGTATTCCCAGGGGCATATATCGGTTATATTCCTATAAAATAAAGTATTTGCGAATTCTAGACCAACCTACAGCAGCAGCAGCTAAAGTCTTAAAACGTGTCCTTTTGTAATAGCTGGGCTCAAAAAACTTAGAGAACATATAGTTGGCTTCTGGGCCTAAAATAAGTTCATAAATAGACGGACATATAGCTGGGTCCTTATAGGACTGAACACCGAAAAACAATATTCCCATATATTGGAGCATGGCCACCCAGTAAGGTGGCGCCATTAAAACTACCCTACACCCGGTGGAGCGGGTCGTCTTTGTTTGTCTATTGACTGCCCCGGCCGGACCCGATACTCACTTTGTGGTCCTTTCTGTTGGGGGTAACTGCTGCTGCTGTTGGGGCTTGTCCTCTCCCTCCCGCCGCCGCGAATCCTTCGTGGCCGCAGCGTGGAGGCGGGGCAAGCGGCGGACTTCATCTCCCAGCCTTCCCGGACGGCGGAAGCTACGTCACCCCATACGCGCCCGGAGGCGCCATTAAAACTACCCTACACCCCGCGTCGCGGGACGCGCGCGGGCGACGCCGGGCTAAGCCCGGGCAAAGGGCGGGCCCTCTGTGGCCCTCAGAGGACCGACTGAGGCCGGGACGGGCCCACCCCATTTACTTTGTGAATTGGAGACATTACGTAAGAACTGGTATGTGCGGTTACTATTATTACTAAATCTGTGGAAACCAGCTGGGTGCTGACATAAATTTGATTGAGTGCTGTACTGTCTCCGGTGAATATTGATATCCCTACGCCATGAGTGAGCAGATGAAAAAGGGAACTCTTGATAGCTATTTTAAGAAATCTAATACTGACTCTGCCCGGGAGGTCGTTCTTGCAGAACTGAGGGCCAGACGCCGTTGTTCAATAGAACTTATAAAAAATATGGCATCAACCTCGCTATTTCCTGAAGCTCCATGTACGGGCATTGAGGTTTCTTCTTTCCAGGACTCTATGCTACCCTTGGGTACTAACGACTCTACTAGGAGCCCTGTTACGTATATTGTGCACGAACAAAGTACTGATATGGCCCTACCTATTCTTCTTTCCCCCATCCCTCCCCCTGATGATTCAAATATTATCTTGGATGTCCAACATGAGTTATCACCCCAAGCTAATGAGTCGATATCTACTAATGATATTATATACAGTCAGACCACACTGACCGGCCCAGTGCCCAGGAAAAAAAGGAAGATTGTCTCTGAGTTACGTAAAAACAAATGTAACAAAATTTCTAGAACTAACTCTAATGCTACCTGTTCTGGAAATAATGCTACCCTCAGTTCATTGAAACAACCTCCCACTGGTAGTATTGCATCTAGCTTGAACCAAGTTGGCACTAATGGGGAGCTATTGGATGAAATTGGCAAATTGATGGAAAAACTTATGTTGCCAATTGTAGAAAGTCTAAAGAATATTGAAGAAAGGCTAGCGAAAGTTGAATCTTTAGTGGGAAATAAGATGGAACAAAACATGACCACATCTGGCCCTTCACAAACACCATCTACAGTTTTGGCTTCTGCTACAGTTTCTTCTAGCTCACCCCCAGACGAACAAGCGACTCAATTGATTACATCAATAAGCAAGGGAGGGGTTAGCTATTCAGATAGTACCAGCACCTCTAAACCATCTTGCGCAACCATGGCTAGGGTTAGGACCAGTACTGTAAACACCCCAAAGAATGAGGGTCATTTGTCTGTCAAACCGGGGCACAACATAGATCCCTCAACTAAACTACGAGGTCCGTTGTCTATTAACTTACCACCAGAGGCAGTCCCCCTGGTAGTTGTGCTTGCAGGGGTTCCTATGATAAAACCGGATGTTGCAGAAGGATACCACCAACTAAAAAACAAAGTTATCCACTGGCTAGGCCAAAATCGCCCTCTTCCTTCCTATATTAATGGGGAAATCTTACAAGTAAGACGCCTGCCCTGGTTGGGTAACACTGCAAAAACTATACACGGGGATGTTATCCTCATTAACTTTAGGGACCCAAGAGCTGTTGCTCATATCCTGAACTGGCAAACGCTGTATAGGAGTTCATCAATCACAACTTGGGAACTTACCTACTTTTTTCCGAGACCAAAACCAGCTGTCACCTCTGTGATGGGGGATTCATCCAATATCCAACATAATCTAATGATCCCCTTAAGAAACAGATTTGAGGTGTTAGAAAGCTTGGAGGATGTTGATTGACTCAACACTCATGAGTCTACGAGAGCACCACCTGCGGCGCCCGAGACAAATACAAGTATGCATTATAATGAGTCTAGTACTGTATCATCTCCAGTAGAGGTAGAATATCCCCTTGAGCACTTGGTTGATTATGCCCTGCGAACTCCAGATAATGCTAGGGTTATTACCCAGGAATCAGTAGGCACCCTATTTTCATGGAATATTGCTGGGCTGATCTCCAAAATGGAATCACCAGAGTGGATGAGTTTTGTTAATAAATTTGACCTTTGCATATTCCAGGAAACTTGGGCCTGTGAAGCATGTTTTATGCAGGGCTACTTGAATTATTTTGTCCCTGCGGTAAAAGGCCCAAGGGGTAGACCTATGGGGGGCCTAGTAGTTTGGGTTCGTCAAACTATAAAATTGGGCATTAAAGTTTTTGATACAAGAAGCAGGGATATCCAACTAATCAGACTAGACTTAGGAAAGTTGGGTAGTGTTGACATTTATAATGTTTATGTCCGGAGGAAGAAGAGTGGGAGGTCAGAGGTACTAGAAGATCTTGATAGCCTCATTGACATACACTCGCCGACCAATAATATTATCATTGCGGGCGATTTTAATAGTACATTTGAACCCTTGATTAGCAATGATGATCTCTTTGGAGAAGAGGAGGATCGACTATGGGGCGTGCCTAAACTAGAGCTGCCTCCAATAGTGCGATGGACCGCTGATATCATTGGTTTAAATGCTCTATGTTATGGTAAGGGGCTAAGAGCACTGAATGGCAGGACAAGTGGAGATAGAAAAGGTGCAAGCACATTTGATAACGGTAGGCACAATAGCAGAATTGACTATCTGTTATGCAGCCTAAAGCTATGGCCATCTGTCTGTAATATGTATGTGGATGGAAGGTTGGAGAGTGACCATAACCCTTTGTGCCTGTCACATAAGTGGTGGCCACATACTGGCTTGCCTGTGGGACTTCCTGTGCTCGTACCACCCCGGATAGTTCCCACAAACAACATGAGGAGGTTACGCTGGGAAAAGGTTGCAATCAACCAACAGGCTATTGATAGTATGAATAGCCGTGTTGACCAAGCCATATTAGACCTAGAGGATTGTAATACACTGAGCAATGGCCTGAACAGGGTTGAAGGAATTCATAATTCCCTTTTTGATGCAATCAAGGGATACTTCCTTAAGCCTGCCAAGGACAAAGGTGACAGGGTCCCCAAGCCAGCTAAATGGTACAACGATGAATGCAGGGAGTGTAGATTTGCATTGGGTAATGCTATTAAGGGAGGGCAAACAGCTTTAATCCAAGTTGCCAGGAAAAATTATAAAACTAGTATTGTGAAGGCTAAACAAGCCTGGGATGAGCAACATTGGATTGAGCTGAAGGCAGCTAGCGATAGCAAGGATTCTCGACAGTTCTGGCACATTGTCAGATGGGGAAAATCAGGTGGCCCTGAATCCCCTCAAAACAATGTCCCTGAAACCGAATGGGTAAAGTTTTTTAAAAACCAATATGCTGTTTTTAATACTACCGAACGGCATGAGACAGTCTGTGTAGACCTCCCAAAAGAAAATCCTTTCTGTCTTAGTGAAATCATGACGGCTCTGGATGCAGTTGCCTGCGGACGAGCCCCTGGCCTTGATGGCGTGCCAGCAGATCTATTTGTTAACGATAAAGAGCGTTGGTGCTCATACATCCACCATCTTATTAATGCCATTGCATTGGGTGCATCAGTACCAAAATCCTGGAAGGGTGCAGTGATTATCCCCATTTTCAAGAAAGGAGATCGATCATTGCCAGGTAATTACCGCCCTATAAGCCTTATAGATACTATCCAAAAGGTAGTGGGGCGTGTGATCGTTAATAGGCTCCTGGATTGGGCGGAAGAGACCAAGGCCCTATCAACCTTCCAGGCTGGCTTTCGCCGATCCACAAGTACGGTGGACCAGGTCTTTCGTTTTACCATGATTCAATGGAGGACGGTGGTCCTCGGCAAAGGAAGCCTGTATGCGGCCTTTGTCGATCTAAGGGCCGCTTTTGATCTGGTCCCTCGACTAAAGCTATGGTCGGTTTTACAGAAGCAAGGCATCCCAAACGATTTGCTATCTATGATAATGAGACTCCATGAATCAAATTATGCAAGAATACAGTGGGGTGGCTTAGGCTCAGTTACCTCAGATTTTCCAGTGGAAAGGGGCGTTAGACAGGGATGTTCGATGGCCCCAGTCCTTTTTACACTTTACATCAATGATGTGGTAGCACGTATGACTTCCGCCCAAGTGGATGCCCCTTTTTTAGATGGTATTAAAATTCCTATTTTAATGTTCGCGGATGACACACTCATCCTAGCTAAAACGCCAAGTGGATTGCAGTGTGCTTTGTCAATCTTTGACCAATTTTGTAAAGAGTATGGCCTTGAAGTAAACACTACAAAAACGAAGTTGATGACTTTTAATCCCCATCGTAGTTTCAAGACAAAAATTACCTTAAACAACCGTCCGTTGGAGGTAGTTAATAATTTTACCTACTTGGGTATGCATATATCCAATGCGCAGGCCTGGCGGCACCATATTGAAATTGCAACAATCAAACATAGGCAATTGGCAGGCGCAATCAGCTCAGAACACAGAAAATCATTCACCAAACCTGTGAAACCTGTCTTACAGGTTTATGAAGCTAAAGTTCTGGGTTCTGTACTTTATGGTGCCGAGTTGTGGGGGTTTGAAAAAATGCCGGCTCTTCAACTTGCAGAGAATATATTTCTTAGGGCCATTACAGGCGTTCCCAAAAGCACCCCGCTGCTGCCCCTTAAGTATGACTTGGGCAGAAGAGCCATTGAAGATATGGTACGGCTCCGCCCAATATTGTACTGGCGCAGGTTATGGACCACGCCTGCGCTTTCCCACTACGCTGGGGGCTTTCTAGACATCATAAGAACTGACCTCCATCATAAAATAGGCTGGCTAAAAGCGCTTAGGGCATCCTTGCTTGAGCTTGGCTTGAGCACACTTTGGGAAGATCCTGCAGGAGCAACCTTCCCTTCTAAAAGTACGATCAAGAACATCTATTGGGAGAAGGTTGCCCAGCGGAACTGGTGTAGCCCAAGTGTTGGTAACATGACTAGAGAGTTCCTAGAGGCCAAGATGTACCCCCATCTTGAGCCTTACTGGGACATCATAACCAAGCCAAGAGATAGGAAGCTTCTCTTCCAACTAAGAGCTGGAGCACTTCCCCTTAGATCTTTAACAGCAAAATGGGAAGCGGGAAATAGTGCTGTTTGCCCTGCCTGTGGTACAAAAAATGAAACCATTGGTCATTTCTTGTTTTCTTGTGAAATCTATGCTGCTCCACGGCGTATATGGCTTACTCCAATGTGCAAAAATTTAGGAACTACTAGTGGCACTGTTGCTCTCCGCATTATATGCACCAGCACATTGCCTTGGATTTCAATTGCCACTGCAAAGTATCTAGGATGGGCGTGGATGATAAGATTGAGACTGCTAGTCAATTGACTATTCTCTTGAACTGGGGGAGACTGCTAGTCTTTTTACTATTCTCCCCCCTGCTAATGTTTAGCATTTTATCGTATGCAATCTCTTTTAAATTTTTTTAACTATTTAAATATCATTGTTTTAACAAAAAGTATCCACTGTAATTACTGCGGAATGTCTAATCCAGGGCTTTAATTATGTCAACCCGCATGTGATCTGAACAGCACCGCTGCCAAATGAAATAATGTCTCCCTTATGGATCTAATTTAACTAGATTTTGTAAAAGTATGTAGTATCGAAATGTATTGTATTTAATAGTATTTTAATGTATCTAATGAATTGTTATTGTATATTGTATCTTGCTTTTATGAATATCCTTCGAATAAAGCATACTTTGACTTGTTGTTGTGAAATTGAGGGATATTTAATCCCCCCCTCTCCTTTGATAAGCTTAGTTTTTTAAGGGTTCTCCTTGTTCTCTTGTACCCCCATATAAAGCGGGAGCACATTCTTTCGGCTTTTATAAAAATTAGATTAGGAACTAGAAGTGGGATCGTGCGGAATAAATAGAGAAATTTCGGGAAGACTACCATCTTGATAACATTACACCTGCCATATAATGATACATGCAAGTAATCAAGATTCTCTAGCATTTTATTTGTTGAGATTAGGATAGGTTCAAAATTTAGATTGACTATGGACTGTACATTAACCGCAATTTTTACCCCCAAATAAATAGCCTCTGTAACTGTGTTGACCCCGGGTAGGAGGTCAGAGCCAGTAAAAAGGACTTGAGTTTTATGTAAATTCAACTTATAGCCAGACACGGCACCGAATTCTGATGTCAGGCATTCGATACGCCTCATTGCATTGGGAACATCCAATGTCACTACGGGCACATCGTCCGCGTAGGCTAAAACTTTTATAGACTCACTCACAGGCTGTATTGGGATAATCTCTAGGTCATGCTCAATCTTAATCAGCAAGGGCTCAATATAGAGAGCAAATAAAAGAGGGGAGCAAGGACACCCCTGACGAGTGCCCCTGTATATCTTAAGCTCCCCTGAGTAATTGCCTGAAATACGGATTGTGGCAACTGGACAAGTATACATGGCCTGTACAGCCTTAATGAAGGAAGATGGAAAGCCTTTCCAATGCAGAACTGCCCATAAAAATTCCCAGGAGACCCTGTCGAATGCTTTCTCGGCATCCAACAGGGCCACCCCTATTGGGACTTCGGAAGCCTGGGACCAGTCCAGAAGAGATATTATTCGCTGAACATGATCCGTAGTGCCCCTACCTGCCACAAACCCATGCTGACGCAGTGAGACTAGTGGTGCTATGATCTTTCCAAGTCTTCTAGCAAGTATTTTAGAGAAGATCTTGCTGTCTGAATTAATTAATGTGATAGGGCGATATGAGGCTGGCTCCGCCTCGTCCTTGCCTTTCTTTTTTAAGACGATTATAGTTGTTTTAGCCCATGAGTCGGGTACTGTACTCATGAATGCCTGCTGGAATAAAGATAGTAACACGTCCTGTAGCTCAGCCTGGAAGGAGACATAAAATTCTAAAGGAATAATATCAGGCCCCATTGCTTTCCCCCTTGGTAGAGATACCATTGCTTGAATAATTTCCTCCCAGGTTATAGAGGTAGACAGGCTTTTACTCTGAGCCGGGTCCAGACCTACCGTGCTGATTTCACCCAAGTACCCCGTGGGTCAGAGGTTTTCCCACTTTCATAAAGTTTTTCATAAAAAAGTTTGAATACCTCCAAAATGCCGGACTCCGAGTTTTGCAGAGACCCATCTATATCCTTAATTTTATCGATTTTGCTTTGTGACTGCTTTTGCCTTATTCTATTTGCCAGCAGCCGTTTCTTCCGCGTGCTGATCATAGGTTAAAGATCTCTGTTTAACAATGTTACTTTGTATTACAGAAACGTCCGTCCGATCTTTAATCTTCTGGGCTAGCTCTCGTTCCAATGCACTTAGCACTAACATAGCTTGTTCATTTTTTTGTCTTATAGCATTACGTTTCCTTAATGCATATCTAAGGGTTTCCCCCCTTACGCCGGCCTTGAAAGTATCCCAGACCATTGTATCTGAAGCAGAGCCATTATTAATTGCAAAAAAGTTTGGGAGCCAAAGTTTGATGCAGTCACGATATTCCTCATCTACTAATAGCTTCCTATCAAAGGTCCATTTATATCTTATAAATGGCCCTGCAAAGATCTGGAATTTTAACATGAGAGGGTTGTGATCTGAAATTAATCTTGGCAATAACGTAATAGTGGCATCTGCCAAAATAGAAGGAGAAGCAAATATATAATCAAGACGGAATAATTTATTGTGGGGAGCAGAGTAAAAAGTGCTGCCCTGTTGGAATTTATTGAGTTGGTTCCAAGCATCATGTAGGCCTTGTTTCCTTGCTAGGTTACATAAGGATCTAAAAACTTTTGGTTTCCGACCCATATAGTCTATCCCTGAATTTATGTTGGCTGTTTCGGCTAAGTGTATGTTAAAATCCCCACACAGTATGATAGGATGGGGCCATAGAGCTAATTCCAAATTGAGGGAGTCGTATAGTTCAGGATCGTCTACATTAAGACCATAAATAGTACATATGGTTATAACCTCCCCTATACCAAACCCTGCCTCAATAATAGCCCACCTGCCGTTTCTATCCTCTTTATACTTCTTACAAGAAACAACGCCTGGTTTACAAAGAATTGCTACACCTCTCGTATTAGTAGACTGCTTAGAGCATGTGATCAAATCAAACCCCATCTTTTTAAGCCATACCCTATTGGCCCAAGCAATATGTGTCTCTTGAAGACAGACAATATCCCATGATAAACCCCTAGCTAATTGTGAAAAAAACAGCCTTTTTTTTAAAGTCGTTCAGGCCACATATATTTAGCGTACATAACTGTATTTTTCTCATTGAATAATTTTTTTAAATTAGACAGTAAATTTGTCATACCTACATCAAACATGGACCAAACTACATCCCCAATAATAATATTTTTTGGCCTGGAATCTAGTCTCAGGCATTTAGTAACAAAAAAAAGCGAAAAGATCAATGCTGATTTTTCTTTCCACCCCCCTTCACCACCCACCAAGAATCCCCCAACCCCCACCCCTACCCCTCCCAACCCCCCCTCACCCTTCCCATGAAGCATAGGGACGCTTGTCCCAAAAGATGGTGATTGATCTGCCACTCCTTTCCCCCCCCCCCCGGAACTCTAATCCGTATCTAAATATAGCTGGTCCGTGCCTAGCCTACCCTATCCCATCCAAACTAAGAAACAAAAAAGAGGGAACATTCTATATTATTATTAACGACCAGGTTCGATTTCGCTGAAGAAAGAACTTTCTCTTTTTAAAAAAAAATTTTTTTGATAAGGGGTTATTGAAACAAACGGGTAACCTTAGTTGGATCCCGTACAATGTAATTCACCGAACCTCAGAGTTTAGAAAAACAGAACAAAAACCACCTGGACATCTATAACTTATGCAAAAATTCTTTGGCGGTAGCCTCTTCAGTAAATACAGATGTCTGTCCTTTTATAATAATTTTGAGTCTTGCAGGATTTTGCAGGAAGACTTGCGCTCCTTTTTCCTGAAATTTCGGAATCAGCTGTCGAAGTCTCCATCTGAGATCCACCGTTGATTGACAAAAGTCAGGTCTCACATAGCATGGGCTTTCTTATTAGGACGGGCCAAATCAAAAAGGGCCTCTCGAGCAAGAAAATGATTTAGAGAGATTAAAATTGCTCGGGGGAAGGAGGTTTCTTGAGATGCTCTTTTCTTCTGAAAAAACGGGAATCGGTGAGCCCTTTGAACTTCTGCTTTCCAATCCCAGCTGTTGATATCCGGTAAGGCCTCAGACAGTAGTTCCACTACGAATTTCCGAGGGTCGGTCCCTTCCTTTCCCTCCGGTACCCCAAGAATTCTAAGATTGTTGCGTCTTAGCCTGTTTTCCATATCGGTTAACTTCCATAAATAGTCATCTTTGTGAGCTTTCAGTGAAATGATTTCTTTTCTCTGAGAAATTACTTCATCCTCCAGCAATGATATCCGTATTTCGGCTTCCCCTATTCTTATTGCAGAGTCAGCGCATGATTTGGCAACCCTACGCAATGAGTTCTGCAGCTTTTTTAGCGCAGTCTGTGTACGAAGGTTCTCTGCTTGCGCCTCCGCTCTTTGTGCCATGATAACATCATAAATAGTGTTAAGCGTAATTTCCTGATGCTCTCGATTAGAGGCGCCCGAGGCTGCGGTTGAATGATGTACCATATGGGGTTGAATATTATCTAAAGGGTTTGGGGAGTCTTGAAGATTACCATTTGTATAGTCATCAGACCCATGTAAGCTTCCAGTAACGGATAGTCGTCCTTGCACTTCAGCCGTAGATATTTGACACAGCTTAGCCGTCAAATCGGCATCATCTTCCCCCCTGAGCAACCCTCACCAAGCCAGTCTTCAACCAGGCTTTCCGTGGAGGAACGATCAGACAGCGAAAAAAAATCGTCTCCTACGGAGGCTTTGTCTTGCGCCTCTATGCTACCACCCTCTGAATTGGCGCCGGTCTTAATACATGACCCCCCGAAAGTTGCCCCAGTGTTTCAGTCTTTTTCAGACCATCCAATGTATTCTTACCTCCGGGGGTCATAGGGTTGACTTTGGGAGCCGCTTCAGTCTGTACAGCTCTCATCTGCAAGCTCGACGTTCGCAAAGGGACCTCCACTCCCATAATACCATTCTCCTGTATTCCAGCGTCGGAAACAGCACTCTGACATTGTGACTCTGATACCGATGCCATTTCCTCCATAGCGAGTAGCGGAGCAAGCAGCTGTGGGGTGAAAGCGGGTAACGCTGATTTTTCCATATCCTTACCGGGTACTTTATTGCCTTTGGTTTTAAGGAAAAGGGCAGGAACCTTAGGCTTGGCGCCCTCGGAGGAAAAGGAGTGCTCCTCGCTGTTCATGGCGCCGGACGTGGCCCCCTCCTGTAATCCTGCCTGTAGTCCTGCCGATGTCTTCTGGACCGTAGCATCTGAGCGCGTTCTCGCCGGTGGAAGAGTTGGTTTGAGGCGTGGCGCCCGATGCTGGCTCTTGGGCAACATGGTATCAAAAGGTCGTACCTTCAGCTTCAGAGAAGTAAATACACACTTTCCAATCCGACGGAAGCATAAGCGGTAAATGAGCGGTATGTTGCAACTGCGCTGCGTTAACCACCAAAGCATCATAAGATTGGGTAGACTATCGTGCACTCTTTTCACAAGGAGAGTCGGGGAGGGAGAGCAGACCGCTCACACAGCCAACTGCTTGGCCGCCATCTATGACTTTCCGTTTCTGCTGTGTTTACTAACTATATTTCTCTATTCCTCTAAAACTTATGTCTGCAGCCCTCCCCGGACACCATTCTTACTTTTTATTCTGCTATTGTGGACAGCTTGGGCTTGCATTGACATGAGTAAGCCTTCTCAAGAAAGAAAGAAAGAAAGAAAGAAAGAAAGAAAGAAAGAAAGAAAGAAAGAAAGAAAGAAAGGAAGGAAGAAAGAGATAGAAGGAAATAAACAAGAAAGGAAGAAAGATGAAAGGAATGACAGAAGAAAGTAAGAAAAGAAAGAAGGTATGAAGGGAAAAACAGAGAAGGAGTGAAGAAAAGAGGTAAGAAGGAAGGAAGAACAGAACGGAGGAAAGAAAGAAAGAAAGAAAGAAAGAAAGAAAGAAAGAAAGAAAGAAAGAAAGAAAGAAAGAAAGAAAGAAAGAAAGAAAGAAAGAAAGAAAGAAAGAAAGAAAGAAAGAAAGAAAGAAATAATGAAAGAAGGAAGGAAGGAAGGCTAGAAGGAAGGCAGGAAAGGCAGAAGGTGAGAAGGAAAGACGGAAGGAAGAAAAGAACGTAAGTAGAAAAAAGGAAAGAATGATTTAATGAAAGAAATATAGAAAGAAAGAAAGAAAGAAAGAGGCAGAAAAAAGAAGGAAAGCAAGAAAGAAGGAAAGAAAGAAGAAAAGGGGAGAAAGAAAGACATAGTAAGATTGATAGAGTGCACTGATTAGCTTATATTCAGACGTTATGTGAGATGATGTAATAGAGCAGTAGTCAGATTATCAAGACCACTCAAAGGAATTAGAAACAGCATTAGCAGGACCCTAGATCTGATAAAGCTTGGATGTGCCCTGTGTTTACATAAAAAGTGACCTGCTAAGTAGTTATAAAGTAAAAATAAAGAGACTGCCACTAAAAGGAACTACTTTGGTGCCGATCACGATCCTGTAAAAACCGGGAACAAACCGTCGGATGGAGCACATTCCCCGTCCGACGCGTACCCGGTCGTCAAAATATACAAACATGGAATTACGATTCGCACGGAAACACCTTTCCCGTACGAATCGTACAAAACCCCGACCAAACAAAATAAACGTACAAATGCGATCCGGGAAAGCGCCGACGTGACGTCGGGACGCACGCAGCCTGCCATTCACGAACCAGGAATCACGATTCGCACCGACGTCATCCCGCACGGACAATATTTTCCGGCTGCCAAAAACTGCCGGGAAAACAGGATGACGCGAACAAGGAGGACCTGTACGCGACGGACAGACATGGACCCGAACCTACGTGTCATCCCGGCCCTCATAGCAGTCGACCTCCTCTACAGGTTACGACGCAGACGCCGCAGAAGGTCAGAACAACACCCATGGGCAAAGGGGGGGGGTGGGCAGGGGCAGGACACATAACCCCCACCCAAGTCACACAGCACACATGCCCTGGACATACCTGACCCTCAGGCCCTGGTCACTATGAGGGGGTGGGGGCGTGTCCAGCCAAGCCAGCGACCGCCACAACGGAAGTTCTTCACGACGCGAACCGGCAACACAACCATACAGGTACGTCCCGTACCCACACCTTAAGAGCGTGGGTACGAGTCGTACCACGCCCACACCTACGTCACCCCAACAATTGCGGGACGGCACGTACCCACGTGGCAAAGGCCTGGGGACGGCCCGCACAAGCATTCCACAGCGTGGGTACGGCAATGTACGGACCGTACCCCCACCCGCGTATGCATGGAGCGTACCCCCCACCCCAACAGTGTAAGTACGACACGTACCCCCACCCGCGTACGTACGGAGCATACCCCCCACCCCAACAGTGTAAGTACGACACGTACCCCCACCCGCGTACGTACGGAGCGTACCCCCCACCCCAACAGTGTAAGTACGACACGTACCCCCACCCGCGTACGTATGGAGCGTAACCCCCATCCCAACAGTGTAAGTACGACACGTACCCACACCCGCGTACGTACGGAGCGTCCCCCCACCCCAACAGTGTAAGTACGACACGTACCCCCACCCGCGTACGTATGGAGCGTCCCCCCACCCCAACAGTGTAAGTACGACACGTACCCCCACCCGCGTACGTACGGAGCGTCCCCCCCACCCCAACAGTGTAAGTATGACACGAACCCCCACCCGCGTACGTATGGAGCATACCCCCCACCCCAACAGTGTAAGTACGACACGTACCCCCACCCGCGTACGTATGGAGCATACCCCCCACCCCAACAGTGTAAGTACAACACGTACCCCCACCCGCGTACGTACGGACCGTACTCCCCACCCCAACAGTGTAAGTACGAAACGTACCCCCACCCGCGTACGTATGGAGCGTACCCCCCACCCCAACAATGTAAGTACGACACGTACCCTCACCCACGTATGCATGGAGCGAGCCCCCACCCCAACAGTGTAAGTACGACCCGTACCCTCGCCCACGTATGCATGGAGCGAACCCACACCCGTGTATGTTCGAAGCGTACATCTTGTGAATTAGGAGGGGTGTGTGCAGAGTCCTCCCAGCAGTGCCCAGAGACAGGAGGGGTGTGTGCAGAGTCCCCCCAGCAGTGCCCAGACATATGAGGGGTGGGTGCCTATCACTCCCAGCAGTGCCCAGAGACAGGAGGGGTGTGTGCAGAGTCCTCCCAGCAGTGCCCAGAGACAGGAGGGGTGTGTGCAGAGTCCCCCCAGCAGTGCCCAGACATATGAGGGGTGGGTGCCTATCACTCCCAGAAGTGCCCAGAGACAGGAGGGGTGTGTGCAGAGTCCTCCCAGCAGTGCCCAGACACAGGAGGGGTGTGTGCAGAGTCCTCCCAGCAGTGCCCAGAGACAGGAGGGGTGGGTGCCTATCACTCCCAGCAGTGCCCAGAGACAGGATGGGTGGGTGCTTATCACTCCCAGCAGTGCCCAGAGACAGGAGGGGTGTGTGCAGAGTCCTCCCAGCAGTGCCCAGAGACAGGAGGGGTGGGTGCCTAACACTCCCAGCAGTGCCCATGCAACGCAAAGGGTGGAGTAGCCACAGATACCATGCCCACAAATGTCAGTCAGGTGCACAAAGACCCTGCAGTACATGTACCACATGTGTGCGAGGCTGGGACTATACGCATGCATAGCGCCGAAAAGAAAACATGTCCACATGAAGTCATGTCAATAGTCCACACACACAAGTACTATGACTCCCAAGGATGCCACGAATGATGCAGGTGGAGACATCGCTCAGCATGCATGTGCAAAGTTGAAGGAGTCCGTCACACACCCAGCTGATGTAGACACAGCTCAGCACCACATATTGGGAACACCCTGCAAGGAAGATGTCAGGGTACACAGAGGAAGGAATACACTTTGGTACAATTCCACCATGCAGCAACTGCGTACATGGACAGAGAAACCTAGCTAACACCGTGTGATGGCACACAGATACCAGGGTCCCCCCTATGACCAGCACACTACTACATTTCCCACACACCCAACACATGATTACCACCCAAAATCAGGTCGCAGCACCACCAACAGCAACATCAGAAAAGCAGTAGTGTTCAAAGGAAACAAAAATGGCTTTAATCAGCATGATCTTAAATAGTGTGTTAGTAGAAAGTTCAATATTTACAAAGCCCATAGGGCAGTCCATGAGTCACAGCTGGATGGGGGTCACAGTGGGATGCGTGTCCCCTAGCTTGCCTGCACAGTTACAAGCCGTCGTCTTCCACAGGGGTGAGGGCATCATGTGGGGGGGAAGGAACAGGCACCGCAGGGACAGGAGGGCGAAGGGTAGGCGACGTGGGTGCAGGGATGGAGGACTCCACCACAGGGGGTGGGGCAGGGCCAAAGGTGGATTCTAGGAGCGCGCTGCACACCTTGTTAAGGTCCTCCAGGGACTCCCCTGCACCCGAAGGAACCACAGGCCCCAAGGAGGGGGGGGGTCAGAGGGATGGGTCGCAGCGCCACTGGGGGAGGGTGTGGACAGGGGGGGGACTCAAGCACCCTGACCGTGGACTTCCTTGACCGCTTGCGGGGTGGTGTCACTGTGGGGCTCAGGGACAGAGCGGCCATGAAGGAGTCTTTGGGGGAGCTGTGGCCAGGAGAGCTGAGGGGAGGTGATTTGGAGGGAGTGGATTGGGTTGAATGCGGACTCCCACTCTGGCTGCGTGTCACACGTTTGCACCCCAACCCAGTGGGTGTGCCTACTACACCCTGTGTGTGCGTGTCAGGAGGTGTGCGGCGGACCTTCCCTGCTGGTGTGGTGCCTGTGTCTGTTGTGGTGGGTGCATGCTGACGTCTGGTTGTATGTGGGACAGGTATGGGAGTGGGAAGTGTGGAAGGGGCAGGGGGAGGGGGTGGGACGTAGCACTGCAGGAGACCCACTACTGCAGTCAGTGTCGAGTCTATGGACCTCAGCAAGTTGTGTTGGTCAGCCTGCGATGAATGAATGCCCTCCAAGTATGCCTCCATGTTGTTGAGGACCTGGCTGTGGGCATGGAGGACATTAAGGATCGCAGTCTGACCAACCTGCAACTGCCGCTGGATGTCCACAGACTCGGATTGGTGGCAGCAGTGGAGACAGGGGCAGGGGGTGCGGTGCCTGGCAGGAAGGAGACATGCGGTGACTGGGCACGCTGTGAAGGGACACGAGCACGTGGGAGGCGGCTGATGCCAATGGAGGGGGCGGTGCGAGATGTAGGGCTGCTGTCAGATGGTGGTGCAGCCACCGCCCACTCGGAGAGATCATCCTCGGACCCGTCAGCTTCATACTCTGTTGTGCCAGTCGACAGGTCCCCGGCTTCACTCTCCTCCGCCTCAGTCCCACTTGATGTGCCAGCCACGATGTCACCGCTGGCACTGGTGCTCGGTCCCTCTGCGCCGTCTGTGTCCATGTCTCCCTCCGTGTCCCCCGACGATGCTGTGGGCAGGGTGAAGAGACAGAAATTAATCATACACCTGTATACATATGTCACATGAGTCCAATCTACTTAGGTTACAGTGCATAGCCTGAAACAAAAGAAGAGTTACAACTACAAAACAAGGTACATATGTAGGCCCTGCAAGACACAGTTGTTTGACCCACCATGCCACGGAAAAACTATGGAGAGCATGACACAATAGCAAATGAGATTGTGGAAATTTAGCTTGCAAACTGAACATTATCTGCGCCATCTTGCCTCTCCCCAGCGCCACGCACAGCGAATGCACGGCCGCCATTTTAGGCACCCCACTCTCTCCCCACTCATTCTCGATCGCCAGCGCTTTCCCCTGGCGCTGCGAGCATCCCCCGCGCGCCGGCCGCCCCCGCTCTCTCATACACGGGCCATAAACCCTCTCCTTCTGCGCGACCCTGCTACGGAACCACATCCGACCGACATCCCATACATGGTCGTGCCTCTCCTTTGATAACCCCCTTCCTCTGCGCCCCATTGTCCGAACTGGTCCCAGGCCATCACCTAGCCCTGCGGATGCAGTTTATTGCCCCTACTGTAAGGGAAACACCCCACATCAAAGGGATTACAGTAGATCAAAGCCCCTACCCCCTGAGACCTGACCGGTCGCACACACCCCCGGGAATTGGCGGAATACCCTGCTGCGCGATAGCCATCTCCTACTGCGGGTAAGGTGGGAACTTCTACTGTAGCTATGTGTGGGA
This sequence comes from Triturus cristatus, assembly GCF_964204655.1. Taxonomy (NCBI): domain Eukaryota; kingdom Metazoa; phylum Chordata; class Amphibia; order Caudata; family Salamandridae; genus Triturus; species Triturus cristatus. The sequence continues at coordinate 120,052,407 of NC_140592.1, read as the reverse complement.
TCGGATCTGAGCCGGGGCTTCAGGGGATGTTCTCTCATGCATCAAGGGAATCTCAAGAATGTACTATGTGTAATAAAGCAATAAACCTGTGTATAAGAGACCAGGTCTCAGAGATGCAGTTAGAGCACCTCGTGACGATACCTTGCTGTCTGATCTGATGTGTTCTGCTCCGACGGAATAAAACTTTGTTTCCTGCCTTCCAGTCTCCGGCGCCTGCCTCTTTCATTGGTAAATTATCGAGCGGTATGAGAGGCGATTACCGCCGGGCAAATACTTGAAAGGTTATCGATTGAAACTGCCTCTACCATTTAACGATTGGCGTCCCAAACGTGGGGCCCATCAGCGACACGTGGATCCAGTGGGAGAGGTCCCGACGACAGAGTGAACGACTGCAACGATCGGGAGAGCTCCTGCCCAATAGACCCTCGTCTGGCAGCCGATCATCCGAACTTCACTGGTTCCGAGCAGACCTCTCTCGAGTGATCTACGGTCCTGACTGGGAACCATCAGGAGTGCCGCGGCAAATACGGAGAGTAGAGGACGATCGGGCGCTGGAGGCGGAAGACGAGAAACTGTCCACGCGGTCCGGGTAAGGTCGTGATACACGACAAATTGCGAAATAATTGATTGATTGTTTGAAGCTTTGGAATACTAGTATTGCTCATTGATTGTGCTCATTGATTGTTCTCTTTGAGATATTCGCTGTCTACAAACGGGGAGGAATAGAAATATTCTCTCTCCCTTTGCAGATAGTGAAGGGTAGGTAACGCAGACTTTTGTCCCCGTTGTAACCCGTCGTGCCTATCTTTATCTCCCCACTGATTGATTGTCCGAACATTGATTGTTTTGAAGAATAGTGCTCTTTGAGATATTCTCTGTTTGCAAATAACGTAGAATAGAAATATTCTGTCTAGTCTTTGCAAATAGTGAAGGGTAGGTAACGCAGACTTTTGTCCCCGTTGAAACCCGTCGTGCCTATCTTTATCTCCCCATTGATTGATTGATTGATTGTCCGAACACTAGTTGTTCGATATTGGTTCTTTTGGAGGTATTCTCTGCTTACAAATAACGAGGAATAGAGATATTCTGTCTAGTCTTTGCAAGCAGTGAAAAGATAGGTAGTGCTGACTTTTGTCCCCATTGAAACCCGTCATGCCTATCTTCTCCCCACTGATTGGTAGTTGGTTCTGCCCGGACCGCTTATTAGAGGTGGACCATCCGGCCCCACTGGAAGGCACCCCTAATAAGGACATGTTCACTAAATATGGACTAGTCGCCGTAGCTTATACCAAGCTATGGCATAAATATACCAAGAAGGACCCCGAGAGTCAGTGGCCACTGATGGGATCCTTCGACGACCATAAGATAGAAGTGCTAGAAATAGCTCTGCGTAGCAATAAGACGACGCCTACTATGCTTGACAGTATCGGCATGTGGCGCAAAGAAGCAACACAACGGAAAAAGAGGGAAGAAGTAAAAGCAGAAAAGGAATTACGAAAAGCAGCTCACCTTGCCGCTAGAAAGTTAGAAGAAGAAATAAAGGAGAGAAGGGAAACTAAACTAAGACAGGAGCCCGAAACATCAGGCCAGTACGCTGTTAGGACCCCTTCTTTGCTCTACCCTGAGTTATCCTCTAAACAGCGAACGAATGATGAATTACTATTAGGTCCCCCGATCATTTACATGCCCCCTCCATACGCACCCTCCCAATCAATAGTGCAACACCCACAACCCCCAAACACGAACGAAAGCAGTACAGGGGCCTCGGTCCTCACGGCCTCCGCGCCGGCCGAGCCTCCTGTACTGAACACAACGTCGGCAATAACGTTGGATGACCCTGAGATGAGAAAGAAAGATTCCACCAGAATGAATCGACTAACGAAGGATAAACGAGCAGGAATCAACAAAATAGTAAAGACTCTAGTGGAGCGTAAGGAAAGTGAGGAGTATATAACAGACGTATATAACTCGTATGCAGACAGCCGCAGACGACACTTTGTCGTACGACTTTGTTATCATGCCCTAAATGCATATGAGGATAGGTACCGCGATAAAGGTCCCGAAGGCTTAGCGACCCTATATAGGAAGGTAGACATTGGGGAAGAAGGAGAGGGCGATGTAACGAACCTCTTCACTCGTACACTCGAGGTCTATCGACACCTTAGAGAACACAGGCAGACCACCAAAACAGAAACCCCCATAGCGACTAAGCCCCAAGAAGGAAGGGCTGATACCATGATGCCCATCAAAGAGGCTGCCCCCTACTGGGTCCCCCCACGAGGTCAGGGAACACATGACGACATCAACCACCAAGATGCGAAGGGAAGGGTTGTATATAATTGGGTCTACCAGCCATGGGACGGACAAGATATTTTGACCTTTAGAAAAACTCTACCCGACTTGAGAAAGAACCCGACTGCCTTCTACACTGAACTGGGTACAGCCTTAGGTTCTACGATAATGACTTTAGCAGATATCGACTTGTTCTTTGGGCTATGTCTGCCGGCTGATGTGTGGAAGCAAATCCGGAAAGTTGACCACGCTGAGCCGTTCGGATATACCTGGGTACAACTCGATACCATAGATAAACAGCGAGAACCGGGACAGAAACCCCCGAAAGCCATATTAGAGCTCCCAGACAAGATTGTACTTAAGTTGAAGACTCTAATCCCGGAAAGAAAGGTAGATTGGTCAGTAGTGACGGCTTGTCGCCAGAAACCCCAGGAGGATGTGTCTGAATATTTCTCTCGGTTCGAGACTGTGTTTTCCGATTATAGTGGCCAGGACATGACCACTGCAACCGGACATCACCTCTTTGTCCAGAATTATGTGAAGGGTCTGTCACAAGAAGTTTCCCAGAAGCTACAGACCAGCGAGAGTAGTTGGGCAGCCTCCAAACCTGCAGCAATTCTCCAGATGGCCCAATACTACGAAAACCAGAAAAACGAGAACGATAGGGCGTCAGAGAAGAAGAAAAAGGAACTAAAGGAGAGGGTAATGATAGCACAGTTGCAAGGGGTGACCATAGGAAGGGAACCCCCGAAAGAGAATTACCAACCAACCGCCCCTAGAAAGCTACCCCCTAGAGACCATACACCTGCACCCTACAACGGACGGAGAGACTTAGATGGGAACCAATGTGCGTTCTGTAGAGGGTTCGGACACTGGAAATCCCAGTGCCCGGTCCTTCTGGAACTGAACAAAAATAGGGATCCCAGAGACACAGCATATGACCCCAGAAATAGAGGACAGGGACGAGGGCACACGAACGACGCAATCAACGACAGGCCAGGCAGACCAAACACCTTTGATCGCCCCCGACAAAACCAGTGTCAGCAGTCCGACTACGAAAGCACCCATGACTTCGCATAGGACCGCCAGGGGCAAGGGAGGGATCCAGTCGAACTCCGTGTTGACCAGCAAGGTCGTTACGTCACTGCTAAGGTCTTGGGCACAAAATCTCCATTCCTGGTAGACACTGGGGCGACACGTAGTGCGTTATCCAAACGACTGATCCCTAGGGCACCCTTGTCTGGCTCACATGTAACCTCAATAGGCTTCGATGGAACGCCCTCCACTAACCCCTTATCAGCACCAATCTCCTTTGACTTAGAAGATAACACCACTGACACGACCTTTCTGCTCTCCTCCAACACCCCCGATGCTATTATGGGACTTGATTTGCTAAAACATTTTCGAGCTACCATCAGATGCTCCCCAGACGGAGTCCGAGTCATCCTACACGATAACACAGATCTGTCCAGACCCTGTCACACACGGCGTATGCTCTCTATAACCGATGCTGACATGTCCCTACTCGACACATTACCTTCACATCTATGGGCTAAAACCGACTCAGATGTAGGGCGCATGGTGATTGACCCAGTACACATAACCGTCCGACCGGACGCAGTGCTCCCAAAGCTTCCACAGTATCGGATATCGCCCGAAGGCGAGAAGGCATTGGTGGAAATCATCGAGTCCCTAGTCGAGGCAGGAGTGGTAGAAGAAGTAGTCAGTAATGTTTGTAACAGCCCTATCCTACCCATTGTAAAGAAGCAAGGCGAGGGAGATGAGAAAGCCTACCGTTTCATTGTTGATTTGCGAGAGGTTAACAAAGTAGTCATACCCCAGTACCCCGTGGTCTCAGACATCACCACCATCCTCACCCTGATTCCATCCACTGCCACCACCTTTACTGTTATTGATCTCAAAAACGCATTCTTTTCCATCCCCATCCACCCAGACAGCCGCTACCTGTTCGGCTTCACTTTAAAAGCCCGTTCGTACAGATTCTGCAGGGCACCCCAAGGCTACACTGAGAGTCCCAGTATTTATAGCCAAGCCCTCAAGAGGCAGCTAGATGCAGTCCAACTACCCGATGGAGTGCTGTTGATACAGTACGTCGATGACATTCTTTTGGCGGCCGACACCACTCCACTTGCCGTCACAGCTACCATTCACCTCCTCCGCTTCCTTGCGGAGAACGGTCACAAGGTCTCCAGAAAGAAATTGCAATTCTGCCAGCCCCAAGTAACGTATCTAGGCCACCTACTATCCAAAGACGGGAGGAAACTTACCCCTGACCGAATTCAGACCATCCTAGAAACCCCTGTTCCCAAAACTCAGAAGCAAGTGCGGTCCCTAGTAGGCCTCACCTCCTTTTGTCGACAATGGTTGCCAAACTTCAGTCTTATCGTAAAACCTCTGCTTTCCCTGCTGGCTAAAGATGTCCCCTTCCCCCTCCCCTGGACACCCGAATGTCAATCCTCCTTCAAAGAATTACGAGACGCCCTCTGTTCGGCCCCAGTCCTAGGAACCCCAGACTACACTAAACCTTTCTCCCTCTACACCCACGAAAGGGAGGGATGTGCGTTGTCTGTCCTAACCCAGTCCATAGGCCCTAAACAACGCCCTTGTGCCTACTTCTCTGCCACTCTTGACCCTGTAGCCAGAGCTTTGCCCGCATGCCTTCGAGCAGTAGCCGCCGCGGCTATCTCTATCCGGCAAAGCGAGGGGATCGTACTCTCAAACCCCCTCACAGTATTGGTACCCCATGCGGTTGACACCCTCCTGAACCAAACCAAGACTCAACACCTGACTAGCGCACGACTGACCGGTTACGAACTGACTCTGCTTGCACCCCACATCACATTGAAACGATGCACCACTCTGAATCCAGCTACTCTACTACCTCTCCCTGACGCTGACCCCAATGCGTCCCCTATACATGACTGCGTGACCCTCACCGACGAACAGACCAAGAGTAGGGTTGACCTCCGAGATACTGCCTTCCCGAACCCTGACGGAGAACTGTGGGTGGATGGCTCATGTATCAAGCTCCCCGATGGCACCACCTCAGCTGCCTATGCAGTCACCACGGCCCGAACAGTTGTTGAGACAGCCCGCATCACACAGCAATCCGCACAGGCGGCGGAACTAATAGCTCTCACACGAGCATGCATTCTGGCAGCAGGGACAACCGCAAACATTTACACAGACAGTCAGTATGCCTTCGGGGTAGTTCACCACTTTGGGCTCTTATGGAAAGAGAGGGGATTCCTGACCTCTCATGGCACACCCATCCTGCATGGAGATCTAGTCTCTGCCCTGACCGAAGCGGTCCTCCTCCCCACACGGCTGGCTGTGATCAAATGCCAAGCACACAAGAAGGTGACAGACATTATAGGACAGGGAAATGCACTAGCTGACATTACTGCCCGAACCACAGCCGAGAATAGGTCCACGACCCGTATGTACGTGACCAGGTCACAAGCTGAGAAATGGAAGGATGCTAGGGAAACGATTAGGGACATCCAATTAGCCAGTACACCACACGAGTTAACTGAATGGACACGGGTGGGATTGAAGGACGATGATGGTTGCTGGCGGACTAAAGACTCGAACAAATGGTAGCTACCAGACTCATACTTGAACCCCATGCTGACCATGGCACACTCCCCCGCACACATAGGGTCTGCCCCCATAATCGAACTCATCTCCAAAGTCTGGCACAACGACAAGATCCCAGACTCAGCCAAACGTCTGGTCCAACAATGCCTAGTATGCCTCCAACACAACCCTGGGAAAGGAACTGCTGTACCCCGGGGAGGGTTCGGGGTCCCCAATCACCCTTTTGAAGTCCTACAAATGGACTATGTCCAGTTAGAAAGGTGCCAAGGTTTGAAGTACGTACTTGTCGTTGTGTGTGCCTTCAGCAAGTGGGTGGAAGCCTATCCAACCCACGACAACACCGCTATGACTACTGCAAAAGTACTACTGAAGGAATTCTTCCCCCGATACGGCCTTTGTCGAATTTTGTGGAGCGACAACGGCCCCCACTTCGTAGCCGAAGTTATCCAACACTTCTTAAAAGGGTTGGGTGTAAAACAGAAATTCCATGCGGTCTTCCATCCCCAATCTGCAGGCCTGGTTGAGTGACACAATGCCACATTGAAGCTTAAGATAGCAAAAATAGTCGCCACCACAGGACTAAGATGGCCAGACGCTCTCCCACTAGCATTGCTATCAATGCGTTCCACCCCCACCAAACACCACTTAACCCCCTACGAGGTCGTCTTCGGGCGGCCCATGAACCTTTGGACTGCACCAAAACCAACATCCATCCACGACGTCCCGGACGTCCTCATGTCTGACTATTTGTATAACCTAACTAAAACGTTGTCTGTCATCCATCAGCAGGTGCTGCACGCCATTCCCGATGTTTCCAGGGGCCCCGGACACGACATCCAACCCGGTGACTTCGTCTTAGTGCGTAACTTCCAGCGCACCAAGAGTCTGGAGCCCCGGTGGACGGGCCCCCTGCAAGTCCTGATCACCACCCGAACAGCTCTTCGAGTGGAGGGGAAACGCAATTGGCTGCATGCACACCACTGCAAGAAGGTATCACCGACCCTGACAACCACGGACAACATCACCGCCCAAGAAGAACTTCTGGACAAAGACCGACCATCCCTGAGCCGCTGCCCAGATACAGAGACACTCGAGTTAGTAAGATATCCTGATCCCACCGTGCCATCCAAGGAAGGGTATAACTTGCGACGAAAGGAGAGAACTTCGGCTAAGCAGACCACAGGCTAAGTGGAAATCTCAGAGCGGTAGCCTAGTCACCTCAAAGGCCACCAGGAGAGAAACTAAGCGAAGTCTGTGGTTCTGCCCGCTACCGAGTCTCTTGAAGGTGATGGAAGCGCCCGACATGAAGATGATGGAAGCAACCGGACGTCCGAAGATCCACTACAAAAACCCAAAGACTGACCGAATGCACAGCTTAAAGACTATTGCACTTTTCATTACCCTTCTCTTTTGCCTTCTTCTCGTGGTCACCTTCTGGATCATGGAGGAGGGCACACCCGCTCATAAGATATTGCTGACCACCGTTCAACCTACCACCACGAAAGAACACCATCTGATCTCACTTTCACCCCAACTCCGAGAAAGGCGTAAGGAGTTCTGGAATAACTCTTTTGTGCAGTTGCTCCACCAACACAATCTTGCTGCCAATGCCACTAATTGCTGGATCTGTGGATTGCTACCACATGCCACTGGACACTCTATCCCTTTCTTCCCTTCACCTTTTTCTGTCCATGGTTCCTGCCTCGCCTGGCTAATCCTCCTGCAAGAAAGCTACAAGGACAATGCCACTTCCGGCAGAACCATGTCACACTTCTACCATGGGTTCTGGCTGAACAAAACTGGAAGAACTTCTGCCCTCTTCTGCCCTCTGAGATCGAACACTTCCTTTCACATGGACATCCCTGCCAAAGAACGAGTTGAAATGCAAGTGTTCAACAACCCAGCCAGACCCACCTTCTCTTACCTCCGGAAACGGACGGCCGCCACCCTAACAGTGGCCCTGTCCGTCATCAACATCACTGGATTTGTGTGCCTCGAAGGCCTGGAGGCACAGCTGGTGGGCCACAGCTCCTGCCTCATCACCCGAACATTGGACTCAGTTGACCCACCCTCCTTTGTTGCCTCCCCGAATATGTGCTTTGTCTGTGGTACTAAGGCCTACACCTGGCTTCCGAAAGGTTGGGGAGGCACCTGCTACATCGCCTTTGTCCTTCCTCCGACATATGTGGCTCCAGCAAACCATCACCGACAGAAGCGGGCCAAAGACATTGTGCAAGCCGACTCCGCCGGAGCACAGTTCATGGACGCAGTGAAAGGCCTCGTTCCACTCTGGGGTCCAATGGCAAACAGCCGTGCCATCCGCCACTTATCCCAGGCAGTCGAAACGGCGATGAACATTACGGCTGGCGCCCTCGCCAACAACACCGCCGAGCTCCAGGCCGTCCGCTTAGTGGCCCTTCAGAACCGCCTCGTTCTAGATGTGGTTCTGGCTGATCGTGGAGGAGCATGCCGCATCATTGGGTCCAGCTGTTGTACCTACGTACCGGATAACTCACCCTCAGTCTACAAAGCAATTGAACACCTCCACAGACTGTCCGCAGAGGTCCATCAAGAGCAAGGAGAATGGTCACTGGGGAGTTGGTTTTGGGACACTATTAAAAGTTGGGGATGGAGGCTGTTTTCATTTATCCTCATACCAATTGTGATACTATGTGGATGTTGCTTGGGGATTCAGTGTCTGCCACCTTTATGTTCGCTTTTTATGAACTGCATCTGCCCTAAGACTTTGGACTTTGAAACAGAGCGAATGGAAGCTCTGTATGAGGTGGAAGTTCGGAGTATTATGGGGATAGATCCGAACTAGGCAAGCTGGCGAGATATGTTAAAAGGGAGGACTGTGGAAATTTAGCTTGCAAACTGAACATTATCTGTGCCATCTTGCCTCTCCCCAGCGCCACGCACAGCGAATGCACGGCCGCCATTTTAGGCACCCCACTCTCTCCCCGCTCATTCTTGATCGCCAGCGCTTTCCCCTGGCGCTGCGAGCATCCCCCGCGCGCCGGCCGCCCCCGCTCTCTCATACACGGGCCATAAACCCTCTCCTTCTGCGCGACCCTGCTACGGAACCACATCCGACCGACATCCCATACATGGTCGTGCCTCTCCTTTGATAACCCCCTTCCTCTGCGCCCCATTGTCCGAACTGGTCCCAGGCCATCACCTAGCCCTGCGGATGCAGTTTATTGCCCCTACTGTAAGGGAAACACCCCACATCAAAGGGATTACAGTAGATCAAAGCCCCTACCCCCTGAGACCCGACCGGTCACACACACCCCCGGGAATTGGCGGAATACCCTGCTGCGCGATAGCCATCTCCTACTGCGGGTAAGGTGGGAACTTCTACTGTAGCTATGTGTGGGATCGGATCTGAGCCGGGGCTTCAGGGGATGTTCTCTCATGCATCAAGGGAATCTCAAGAATGTACTATGTGTAATAAAGCAATAAACCTGTGTATAAGAGACCAGGTCTCAGAGATGCAGTTAGAGCACCTCGTGACGATACCTTGCTGTCTGATCTGATGTGTTCTGCTCCGACGGAATAAAACATTGTTTCCTGCCTTCCAGTCTCCGGCGCCTGCCTCTTTCATTGGTAAATTATCGAGCGGTATGAGAGGCGATTACCGCCGGGCAAATACTTGAAAGGTTATCGATTGAAACTGCCTCTACCATTTAACAAGATGACATGGAATTTTGACTGAGGAGCAAGGCCCTGGGGACAATCCAGCACTGCATCTGCACCACACAGCGTGGCAGGAAATAGGGATGAGCAGGGACCATAGCCAGGAACTAGAGGCACATGCAGCATAGGTAATACTGATAACATGCCCACCCTGACTGGCACACTGCACCTTGAGTGTATGTCCAGGCAAACATTACACACTGGCCAGTCCTAGCAAGGAGATTTCAGGTCTTGACATGTAGGCCATGCCCGCACCACCCACCCCCTACATGAGACAATTCTTTGGAGACACAGGAAGCACGTACATCTCTTAGTCTGGGTGAAATACACATGGGATGCAAAAATTCAATATTGCACACAAAATACCCAAGGTGCGCCTGTCCAAATAATCATGTACAAATGGGCATCATCAGATGATTGTAACTAGACACACAGGCAATGGCCACCGTGAGTATGTACTGGGAAAATCAGGTCAGGCTGGACAGTGGACACTTGTACTACATTTCACGTCAATATACATGGTGCCAGGGGACAATGGCACAGGGCACAACCTATGCTGTAGACACAGAGATTTTCGACATTTTCGGATTACACACATGATACCTAGGTAAAGATGCCCCTGGGGACAGTAGTGGCCACACAACTCCATGCTCCTGAATGGGAATGACTTCAACACACGCTAACATCCCTGCACTATGCGTACCGCACACTCATGCACACCATGTCACAGGCCACCACATAGGACATGCGTGCTGGAAGGCCTCGCACTTGAGAGATTAACTCCCATGTCTGGACTCAGCATTAGTGCCAACTGATATGGAACCCACAAGTCCAGAACTGGACAGGGCACAGGCAAGGTCCCAAAACCTGTTACACACCACCCCCACACATGATGCTGCAGGCATAGTACACTTGGAGAAGGTGCCAGGCTACATAACCTTGTGACGGAGTGACTACACACAGACCAGGGAACACATTGCAAGGAGGGGAAGGGAGGCAGGAGAGCACTGCAATACTGTGGGTAACAGGATCTGCAGAGCACCATAAAACCCTAGCAGTGTATCCATGGAACAGTGCATGTACAAATGCTGGTGAAACACAACAAACACACATGTACCTACCCCCTTCCTGCTGCTGCATCTCCTGTAGGCGCCTGTCCAAGTCTGGAAAGACCACAGCCAGCACACGCTTGTGGATGTGGGAGAGACGGCGGCGCCCGCGGTTCTTATGGCTCTCAGGTGAGTCCCCCAGCAGGACCCGTGCGATCCTCCGCGTCCAGCACAGGATATCCTGCCAGCGTTTCCTCACCTGGGACAGGCGCCGCTTCCGACCATCCGCACTCCTCACGGCGCTGACGGCGGTCAGCCATATGTGCTCCTTGGCAGAAGCGTCTACCTTTGAGGATGAACAAGTGACACTACATCAATACACCTGGCACATGTCACAGAGGCACATATTAGAACACATTTGCTGTTTACAACAAGGCAAAGTATGCATCCAACGCATTGCACCTTTGTCATAGGGACATGATCCTCTGGGGAAGGCCAAAAGCAGTACGTGCCATTGAAAGGACACAGGTGGAATGAGGGCAACTACACAATCAATGATCCAGGCTCACACTGTGCATCACACCCACCCCTCCTGTCTCTGGGCACTGCTGGGAGTGATAGGCACCCACCCCTCCTGTCTCTGGGCACTGCTGGGAGTGATAGGCACCCACCCCTCATATGTCTGGGCACTGCTGGGGGGACTCTGCACACACCCCTCCTGTCTCTGGGCACTGCTGGGGGGACTCTTCACACACCCCTCCTGTCTCTGGGCACTGCTGGGAGTGATAGGCACCCACCCCTCCTGTCCCTGGGCACTGCTGGGAGTGATAGGCACCCACCCCTCCTGTCTCTGGGCACTGCTGGGAGTGATAGGCACCCACCCCTCATATGTCTGGGCACTGCTGGGGGGACTCTGCACACACCCCTCCTGTCTCTGGGCACTGCTGGGGGGACTCTGCACACACCCCTCCTGTCTCTGGGCACTGCTGGGAGTGATAGGCACCCACCCCTCCTGTCCCTGGACACTGCTGGGATTGATAGGCACCCAACCCCTCCTGTCTCTGGGCACTGCTGGGGGGACTCTGCACACACCCCTCCTGTCTCTGGGCACTGCTGGGAGACATCAGGCATTCCCCCCCCTGGGACCCCCCCTACAGTACATAGCATGTGTGTCACACCTGGACACAATGGCAGAAGTCACTGTCACAAAAAAGGGATACAGTCTGTGCCAGTGGACACTGCACTCACCTGATAACCTGGTCGCCCATACAGCATGGGGTACTGTGGGAGGATCACATCCACCAAAGCCATGTTCTCCTCCAGGGTGAATGGCTGTGACCTCTCCACAGCCCTTGACATGGTTCCAGGGAATCAGTAGCAGCAGCTGGGTCGTGGAATACTGAGATGTGCAGGCAAGTGCTCCCTCATGGGACCTGGCTGCCTTATATCTGCCTTGCTGGCCCATTTCATGCACGGGAGTGCAGAGTGATTGGTCACTCACATTTGCATCCTATGTTTCCTCCAATCCCTTCAAACCTAGCAGTCAGTGGGTTCTTATTCTGTTTTTTTCTTCAGCATGATGTCAACCCCACAAACACATTGCAACAAAGTAGATTCATTCCAACTGACTTCTGCTGTGCACCTTCCAGAACAAAATCAAAGTTTAAACTTGGTCTCCATGACAACCAGCATGCATGTAGGCCTTAATACTTGTCCCTCATGTGTCCCCTATGTAATTTGGAGCTTCACACACAGGTACGGTGCGTTCCGGGGCCCTAGGGCACCCCAAATGCATAGCAACGACCCGTACACATGCCTGTACTCGTAGTGGTACGGCCCGTACACACGCCTGTACGCTCCCTATCACTATGGGTGTCCTTGCGTATGCGTACTCGTAGTGGTACGGCCCGTACACCCGCCTGTACACTCACTATCACTACGTGTACGCATACGCGAGGACACCCATAGTGATAGGGAGCGTACAGGCGTGTGTACGGGCCGTACCACTACGAGTACGCATACGCGAGGACACCCATAGTGATAGGGAGCGTACAGGCGTGTGTACGGGCCGTACCACTGCGAGTACGCATACGCGAGGACACCCATAGTGATAGGGAGCATACAGGCGTGTGTACGGGCCGTACCACTATGAGTACGCATACGCGAGGACACCCATAGTGATGGGGAGCATACAGGCGTGTTTACGGGCCGTACCACTATGAGTACGCATACGCGAGAACACCCATAGTGAAAGTGAATGTAGGCACGCGTGTACGGGCCGTACCACTATGAGTGTTCTTGCGTATGCGTACTCGTAGTGGTACGGACCGTACACATGCCTGTACGCTCACCATCACGATGGGTACACATACGGCAGCACTCCCATAGTGATACGGGAAGGTACACAGGCCCTCTTAGCAGAAGTACGGTGTTTTTCACACATCACAGTGGTGACAGGCAGCACACAGGAAGGAATAGGGCTGACATACTTGTCCATGGATGGACATCAAGGCATTGTCTGGGCAGTACTACATGTGTGGGGCACAGGTGTGAAAGGCTGTGATGTGGCACAATACTCCTGAGTGGAGAAGGCACCAGATGTATGATGAGATGTGTACATATGTAATGTGTGATGGTGCAATGTGTGCCAGGCATGCCCTTGACTCCTTTGACATGTGTGCATGTCGTACTGCACACTTGGCATGAGCGTCACTGGCATGGCACGGACAACAACACACACAAGTGTCCCCTGAGGCCCGGTACAGGGGTTACCACACCTGACATGTCACTACCCACGGTGCACGATGTGACTATGTCATGTATGTGTGGGGGGTTCACATTAGGTAGATGTTTGAGCTCCCTCAAAAGCTGCAGCCATTGCAGCAACCAACATGCGTGTGTGTGTGGATGGCCATGGCACACTGTTCCGCACACCATGCCACATGTGGTATCGGATGTGAGGTGCGTATGTATGCATGGGACACGGAGTAGTGTAACAAGGACATGTCTGCATCCTCTCCATGAATGTGTGGTGAGTCATGACATGTGCACCTTCATGGCAAGGTGTGTGGGCTGTCCTAGTGTAATGTCATGTGACCTGTGGCTCTAGTGTTCCGCTACCAGTCTCTGCAATCGACATCCTACTTCTGCTGATGTGTGGGTGTATGTCACTCCTGTCTTGCGTCTGGCTGTTCACTTGCACTGGGACACAGCTAATCCCATGCCATGGCATGTGGAGGTTCTCAATCTGCGTGTGTAGCTGGGTCTTGGTAGGAGTGTCACCTGCCAGCCATACGTGTCCAGGCCATGTGGCACATACCTGACTCCGTATGTCGCATATGTGTATAGACAGATTAACATGTGCTCAGGACAAATTATTTGTTGTTGTGGTGCACTCACTCTTCCTTGTCACTTCCAAATTACTGCAGAGCGCCGCCTCTTCCCCGACCAATTCCGGACTTGGCTGCCATGCGGGAGAATGATTGTATCCGGTGCTACCGCTTCCCCCAATGGTTGATTCTGGATTTGACGGCGAGACTGGCACCACACCTGCAACCGCTGCACAGGTATCCTACGGCACTGACACCCAAGCTGAAGGTAATGGCAGCCCTACATTTTCTAGCCACGGGTACCTTTCAAAATACCATAGCTCATGTTGGTGGCATGTCCCAGAGCATGTTCTGCCGTGTGCTGCATGATTTTTTAGAGGCCATGTTGCTTCACCTGGATGACTTCATACATTTTCCTACCCCTGAAATGTTGACTGGGGTCAAGCGTGGATTCTATGCCCTGGGAGGGATGCCCCATGTCATTGGGTCCATAGATGGGACACATGTTGCTTTGGTACCACCACACGCACAGGAGGTAGCGTACCGCAATCGCAAGCACTACCACTCCATCAATGCCCTTGTGGTGTGTCTGTCCAACATGGTGATTTCACATGTCTGTGCTCGTTTCCCAGGATCAGCACACGATGCCTACATCATGAGGCATAGCAGGATGCCTGAAATGATGACGCAGCTACGCAACGAACGAGCATGTGTTGTTGGTGGGTACAGTCTGTCTGTCCTGTATTTTGTGTAGACTTCCAGCATGACCGCTTCTCCTGTTCTAACGATGTCCATGTGCTTCCCATGTAGGGGACGCTGGCTATCCCAACATGCCATGGCTGATCACACCTCTCCGCAACCCCTTCACGCCGGCCCAGCTCCGCTACAACACCGCCCATGGCCGGACAAGGCGAGTGATAGAGAGGACATTTGGCCTGCTGAAGAGCCGATTCAGGTGCCTACACAAGACCGGCGGCGCACTCCCATATGCCCCGGCGAAGGTCTGCAAAATCTTCATGGTCTGCTGCATGCTGCACAACATGGCAGTTGAGAAAGCTGTGCCACTCATCCTGGATCAAGATGACGAGGACCATCCACCCGTTGAGGACGAAGGGCTTGGCAATGGGGCTAGTGATGTGGAGGATGTGGAGCCGCAAGAGGACATCCGGACTTGGCTCATACGCGACTTCTTTGCTTAGTGGTGAGTACCAGTGTCTGAGTGTGCACGCATTGGTCCCCGTGTGGCATGTGTTGTGATGTGTGTCTCCACCTGCATGTATGGCACGTGAGTCAGAGGTGTGTGTGGGTGTGTCACTGGAGTGAAGGTGCCAGTGATGGTTGTATTTCCCCAGTCATAATTGTGACCTAGCATGTTGTCATCCATACATGTGTCGAGTAAATGCACATGCAAGTGGCTGTGCTTTTTGTGGCTGACTTCTTGTGTGTCTCTATTCCCCAGGTACTTGCGCATGCCGTCTGCTGCTTGCATTGTTGTGGCACTGCTATTCCTCATGGACACGTCATCGTGTGCTGACTCAGCGTTACAGGCACGGACACGTTTGGAAGTCTCCTTAGGGTAAGGGATGCATCAGGGGTGCATTGGGTGTGGAAGTTGTTCACGATGTATGCACACTGCCCCTGTCGATGTTTGGTTCCTCTGCAGCCATGTTGCATCACCATGGTCCCCATGACATGCAGCTGGGTACACCTGAATAGATGGTCAGACTTGTTGACAGTCATCAGTGATGGGATAGTGGATTGTGATGATGGCATCAATGTGTGTAACACTGCCCTTGGACACATACGGTTTGCATTGGCTTGACATGCTGTGGGACTTCCACATCAGCGGATCAATGGTGTATGGCAGTCTCTCCGTGAGCAGCTGTGGGTGTTTAGCTGTTAGCCGACACTTGTGTGCCAGTTCCATGGCTATCACGCATTTGTGCTGCAGAAGGGGGGTGCCAGTGTTGGACCCACATGTTACTCCACATGAAGTGTTCATGTGTACTTCAAGTTGCCTCTGCAATCCCGAAAACATGACTAATAAAGGTGTCCCTATGCCTCCAAGGTGCCTCTTCTCAGTCAATGCTGGTGTGTTGCCACGGTGCATCCAGCATGTCTGGCATGGTTTTCCCTGATAGTGGCTATGTGTCTATGTGTCGAGTAGCAAAATGCAAGCTGTGTGTGTGGGATGAGACTGTGTATTGTGCATGATGTCCATGACTGTGTGGGTATTGTGACATGTGCCATCCCCATACATCCAACGTTGGCCAGGCCCCCATTATGTGCATCCACCGGACTCAAGCTTGCAGGACATGGTTCTGCCACCTGTCTACACATACCTGGGTGCCCCCCAGGACACTGGACATGATCCCTGACCTCTGTGCATGACTGTTGCTGTACTCAATATGTCTGTCAGCACGGTTGTGCGGCCACCCCCTCAGATGGTTGGGCCCATCACGGGTGTGTATGGTGCTCCATGTCTGTCTTGCCTAATACACTGTGACCCGTGTGTCCTGTGCCAGACTCAGGCCCCAGGGTGTGGATGGTTGAAGTCAAATGAGAACTCTGGCATGTTTAGACTTTACAAGACAGATGTAAGGTAATAATGCAACCAGCAGGCATCTTCTCTTCATGGTGTGACTTTTTATTTAAGTGGGGGGGGAGGGGTATGACATGAGGGGCTTTCCGGGTGTTTGGAATCCAAAGTTCAGTAGGGAAGTTGGTGTCTTTGCCATTTGAAATCCTCAGAGTCCATGCCACAGTCTTTGTCAACATTGGTCAGACAGTGACCAGCAAGGCCAAGTGGCAGAGAATGTCTTTTGATGCTGTGCTGCTGTTGCTCCAGTGGGCCAGGTGCCAGGCCAGGTGTCCTGGGAGATGGTGCTGTAGCGCCGACCCTCACGGTCTTTTCTGTGGACGACCCGCCCTCCTGCGGGGACCCTCAGAAGCAGGCCGTGACGATGTCTGGGATGCTCCATCGGATGTTTCCTCCTCCTCCTCCTGATCCCTCCCTGTGGGTGGTGATGTTCTACGCCTTCTGGCACAGGGAGGGTTGCCTATGTTGTCGGCCATCCGACGGAGTGTATCGTGAATTCCCGTGTACGCCGTCACGAGCGCAGCCTGTCCGTCCTCCATCCTCCGTTGGTGTTGCAGTAGACAGGCATGTAGCTCCGCATGTTGCTGGGCCTGCTGGGTCTTGATCCCCTCGAGGACGGACACAACCTGGGCCAGGCCCGTGGTGTCCTGCCGGTATGTGTCCAGGATGTTTCGGACATGGGAATATACCGGATCCCCAGCCAACTGGTCAGGCTGGCGCCTCCGCCGTCCTCCACTCCCACCACCCCTGCCCACTTGCACCTGGCCTGCCCTTGTGGGCACATCGGGTCTCCGGGACCCCTGAGGGGTGGCATTGGCGTTGTCGCCTGCCTCCTCCTGGGTGCCCGGGACACCGTGTCCCTCCTGGCCAGCCTGGCTGCTTTGTGGTGGTGGGGCAGGGATCCTGGGTGTCTCCTGGGATGTGGCAGGAGTGGGGGTGGTGGTTGGCCCCGTTGTACCTGACGCAGGTGCTGCAGGTCGTTGGACACCAGAGGGGCCAGGTTGGTCGGGGTCGTCCACAGAGTGGTGAGAGTCATCGCTGCCAGTAGGATCGGCCTCCCGCACAGCCGGGTCCTGTGAGTCTTCCCCCCCAGTGTTGGGGGGTGAACCACGAGGTTGACCTGTGTGTGAGAGAGACAATGTTAATTTTGGTCCATGCAACATCCATGTTTCATCAGTTTCAAAGTTGGAACATTTCCTCTGGGAATTTGGATCTGTCTTGCATTCCACTCACAGTGCACTTGTGCATGGATGTGTCCCTTGGGCACAGCTTTGGCGCCTTTAACTATGTGTGGCACAGTCTTACTTGCTGCGTCAAGTGTGACTGCAGTCAGCAGTGGAGTGGGCAGGTGTGGCGAGCCGTGCATTGGTGCCTTCCATGTTGCACTGTACGTGGGCACATGAAGTAGTTACACACACTTCAATGATGCAGGTAGCTGTCGTTGTGCTCGTGCACAGGTTGTGACATGGCCCTGTGTTTTGCCATGGAGGAGAGGGGGGGTGCTGGCACTGGCCACCCTTGTCTACATGAACGCAGTCCACCTGCTGACGAGCAGACATTCCCACACACCACATGGCTGATTTGCTCTCCCTGTGTCTCCCTCCCTCTCTGTCCCCCTCTCCCTCCCTCTGTGTGTCAGCCTCCTCCCTCTGTCCGTCTCCCTGTGTCTCCCTCCCTCTCTGTCCCCCTCTCCCTCCCTCCGTTTGTCAGCCTCCTCCCTCTGTCCGTGTCCCTGTGTCTCCCTCCCTCTCTGTCCCCCTCTCCCTCCCTCTGTGTGTCAGCCTCCTCCCTCTGTCCGTCTCCCTGTGTCTCCCTCCCTCTCTGTCCCCCTCTCCCTCCCTCCGTGTGTCAGCCTCCTCCCTCTGTCCGTGTCCCTGTGTCTCCCTCCCTCTCTGTCCCCCTCTCCCTCCCTCCGTGTGTCAGCCTCCTCCCTCTGTCCGTGTCCCTGTGTCTCCCTCCCTCTCTGTCCCCCTCTCCCTCCCTCTGTGTGTCAGCCTCCTCCCTCTGTCCGTCTCCCTGTGTCTCCCTCCCTCTCTGTCCCCCTCTCCCTCCCTCTCTGTCCCCCTCTCCCTCCCTCTGTGTGTCACCCTCTGTCACCTCAGCCCAGCTTCCTGGGCACACACTGTTAGCAGATCTTTGAATTGCCCTTGGCTTGTTGATGTGAGTTTGTTTCTGATCTCCAGGCACCCATTGGGTGTAGTGTGTGTCTCTGCGCTGCTGCTGTGGTGGTGTCTGCTGCCACTCTTTCACAATGTTGGCTGTTCATTAGCTGCTGTCATGTGCAAAACAGTGCCTTCACCCCCATGTGTTAATGCAAGGCGCCCGCCATTTGCTGGCGAGTCTTTCCTGTGTGGGGACACACTGTTTGTCTGGCTGTGACCTAGGCCATATGGGCAGAGGGCATTGTTGTCTGCTTCTGAGTTGCACTTTGTGATTTTTGGGGCCCACCCTCCCACCATCCAGGTTACCGTGTCATGTGTTGGTGTCTTCTGTGGCCTGTGACTTGATATTGTCCAGCTGGGTGCATGGGGCATGGTGGCGCCAGTGGCATGTGCGTGTTCATGGAGTGTGGTTGAGTCATGCGATAGCTTGGGGTGGTTGCGTGCCTGTTTGTGAGTTTGGTTGTGGATGACGTTCCCCCCATGTGAGGTGCGTTGTTTGTGTACTCACCCGGGTCTCGGAGTCCTCCTAATCCTGCGACTGCCTCCACCGGCAGTATGGCCATCACCCTCTCCTCCCAGGGATGGTAGTGTACGGGTCTGCGGGACGGCCCTCCTCCAGTGACGTTGGCCTGGTTGTGTTCATCCGTCATCTTGGCTTGGACCCTCCTCCGCAGATCGTACCACCTGGCTTGGCATTCCTGCTTGTTCCTTCTGGTGTCCGCAACAGCATTCACAGCATCGACGATGGTCTGCCACATGGCTGTTTTTTCTGCAATGCTGGTCTGTCTGACCAATGTTCCAAAGAGCTGTGGCTCGACTCTGAGGATTTCATCGACAAGGACCTCCAACTCTCGGTTACTGAACTTTGGATTCTTGTTAGTGGGCATGGTGAGGGGTTTGGGTGTGGATGGTGGGGGGGTGGATGGTTGTGGGTGTGTGGGTGTGGTTGTGCAGGTGTGTGTGTGAATGTGATGAGGGGGTGTTTGTGAAGGTGTTTGTGTGAAGGTGTGCAAGTGTAAGGTGTGGTGAAGCTTCTAGTTTGGTGCTGTAGGTTGTCTGTGGGGTCTGGCAGCAGTGAGTCTGTTGCAAAGGCTCATGGTTTGTGTGTGTGGGCCCTTTTTATTGGTCCATTGGTGGGTGTGGCTGTGTTTGAAGTTTGGGTGGGTGTGTTATAAGGAGTGGTGGTGTTTTGGGCCTCTGTTTGTTTTTGGCAGTTGCAGGTCAGTGAATGTGTTGTTTTGGTAGTTGTTGGACATGTTTTGTGGCTTTGTGCCATTCGAATGGTGTATTCTTGTGTCGTTTTGGTTTGTCCTGGTTGTGTACGTGTGTTTTTTGGCGTGTATACGGTGTGTACATGGCCCACTTTGTTGTACAGTGCTGTCCTTGTGTGTGGCTTGGTACGAGTCGTACATTCGGTTGTGATGTTGGGGCCTGGGGTGCGCTCCGTCCTTAGGATGTTGTGGTGGGGGTACGCTCCATGCATACGCGGGTGGGGGTACGACTCTGACGTACACGGGTGTAGGTACACAGGGGTACGACATGTACAGGGGTGTACATACACGGGTGGGGCTTCAACACGTACAGGGGTGTACATACACGAGGGGGTACGACACGTACAGGGGTGTACATACACGGTGGTACGACACGTACAGGGGTGTACATACACGGTGGTACGACACATACACGGGTGGGGGTAGGACTCGAACGTACTGGGGTGTACATACACGGTGGTACGACACGTACAGGGGTGTACATACACGGTGGTTCGACACGTACAGGGGTGTACATACACGGTGGTACGACACGTACACGGGTGGGGGTACGATTCGAACGTACAGGGGTGTACATACACGGTGGTACAACACGTACACAGGTGGGGGTACGACTCGAACGTACAGGGGTGTACATACACGGTGGTACGACATGTACACGGGTGGGGGTACGACTCGAACGTACTGGGGTGTACATACACGGTGGTACGACACGTACACGGGTGGGGGTACTACTCGAACGTACAGGGGTGTACATACACGGTGGTACGACACGTACACGGGTGGGGGTACGACTCGAACGTACAGGGGTGTACATACACGGTGGTACGACATGTACACGGGTGGGGGTACGACTCGAACGTACAGGGGTGTACATACATGGTGGTACGACACGTACACGGGTGGGGGTACGACTCGAACGTACTGAGGTGTACATACACGGTGGTACGACACGCACACGGGTGGGGGTACTACTCAAACGTACAGGGGTGTACATACACGGTGGTACGACACGTACACGGATGGGGGTACGACTCGAACGTACTGGGGTGTACATACACGGTGGTACGACACGTACACGGGTGGGGTACTTCTCGAACGTACAGGGGTGTACATACACGGTGGTACGACACGAACACGGGTGGGGGTATGACTCGAACGTACTGGGGTGTACATACACGGTGGTACGACACGTACAGGGGTGGGGGTATGACTCGAACGTACAGGGGTGTACATACACGGTGGTACGACACGTACACGGGTGGGGGTACTACTCGAACGTACTGGGGTATACATACATGGTGGTACGACACGTACACGGGTGGGGGTACTACTCGAACGTACAGGGGTGTACGTACACAGTGGTACGACACGTACACGGGTGGGGGTACTACTCGAACGTACTGGGGTGTACATACACGGTGGTACGACACGTACACGGGTGGGGGTAGGACTCGAACGTACAGGGGTGTACATACACGGGGGTACGACATGTACAGGGGTGGGGGTACGACTCGAACGTGCACGGGTGTACACACACGGGTGGGGGTTCGACACATACACGGGTGTACATACAGGGGGGGTGTACATTCACGGGGAGTACGACTCAAACGTATGGGTGCTGGGGGGAGTGTTGGGCGCGTATGCGGGCACATGTCTCCATGGTTGCAATGGGAGTTCGGTGCGGACGGTGTTTTAACCATACGGTTGTAAGATCGGACGCACGGGTTGGATCGTGATTCCTCGGTCGGACTTCACTTTTCACATTTGTACGGTAAATCGTCCGAGGACGTGTCGGACACATTTTCCGACCCGAGGACGTGTGGGGAATAATTCCCAAGGCGGTTCGTATGGACTTTTTACCATGCCAATCGTGATTGCCAGTTTGTACGGCACTTGTACGATTCGTACGGTAAAAAGACCGGATACGAGTCGTACGGGGAATTTTTTTAACGGATCGTGATCGGCACCTTTGTGTGCAGATATGCTTCTGGCGAAAGAGCAAAAAGCAGTCACTCAAACTGAAGGTAACCAGTGGCCAAAGTATGCAGGCCCATTGCGCTATGCTGTATGCTGTACAGAAGCTAAATGTAAATGACACAACAACAAACCATTGGATGAAGAGAGATGGCTGAAAGTCAACTTAAGTATGTATAGTTTACATATCATTTTTGTAAAATCAAGAGGTCTTGGCTAACACCTACAGACCTAAATATGTAGTTGGAAGGTCTAAATTGTACATGCTCTTGTAAATTGTTTGCGGGTTAGTGCAATGACAACCAAATTGAAAGTGCCCCCCAGCCACAGGCTTCAATGCGCTACTTACCACTCAGAAAAGTGCACCCTCAAATATTCAATTTAAGTCCGGGAATACGGGGAAATTTAAATAACACAACAGTCATAAATAAACGTTCCCACTACACCGCTTTGCATGAATTACAGGAATTAATCCAACATAGTCACTGACCAACATTTTCTTTCAAGAATGTATTACATTCTTCCTAGTCTACTTTAAGTCATATACATTTCAAACTTTTACATAAATTACTCTAGAATTTTTTTGTACTTTTTTTATATTAAAGAAATCCATATTGTACTTCTTTAACACATCCCAAAATACGCTACAATAACACATAAATGAACTACTTCAGAACAAGACAAATTGATTCCCAAAATACCACTCAATATCCCATTCATAATCTACTATCTCTCGGTCTTACCCACACACCATGCTAACACACAGCCCCCACATACTGCTTTCATGACCTTTCTTCTTTTCCTCTTCCCAATAAATACTCTGTCAACTTGATTTCGACCATGAGAGTCTCACAGCGGACAAAGCTTCCTAATGGAACATGCTTATAAATTAATTTACATACAAAGATTGCTATGTCATTCTTTCACCTAAACTGCTGCATCATCATTGTGAGCAAAGGACGCTCTTTTTGCCTAATTAGTGAAGAAATGGGTCCTCTGAGCCGAGCCAGCCAGCGTTTCCAGCCCTTTCTTGTTCTGTGGAAATAGTTTCACTGCAGGGAAGCAACGCTGAGCTAGACACATCATAAACATACCCTGTATCACCAGGGCAGTAAGTTATAAGTGCTGGCTTCAGGGCTTAATCTGAGAATGTGTTTGCCAGCGGGGGCCACCAGCACTTATTTATGGGGACTGGCACTTGTTTTTCCATATCAGATAACTACCGAGTGAAAGAAAAGGAAACGCACACAGGCATATTTATGATAGCTTTGCGTCATGCTTTCACCATGCAATTTGCTACATGCATGACGCAGATCTCTAGGTTAGATTTATGAAACCACATAAAACCACATTGCGTGGCTTTGAATGGCTTTAAAAATCTGGAGTAAGGCAGCAAAGTGCAAATCGCTGCATTGTTTTACTCTGTGCAAGGGAGGCATTCCATGGGCATTGCGGTGGGTGCTCCAACGCAACTCCCTTAATTTTTGACACATTCCAAGATTTCAAAGGACTTGTAAACCTGGTAATGTGTCAAAAAGATATGCCTCCCCAGGAGAGGAGTAACGAGGAGAAATGTCTTTATTTCTCCTCCTCGTTTCCTCTTTTGGTGAGTACTGCATTCTGCAGCGCACATAGCAAGAGGAAAAAGACTGTTTTTGTACTGGAAGGTGCTGCCTCTATTGCACATAAACAATCCTCCCTACAACATAAGCACCATGATACAAGAGTGCCTTTGTTAATGCTCAGGTGCCAAAATGGTGCCAGTGCAAGGGGAAGGGACAAGAATGCACTGTATTGGATAAATTCGACGCATTCCTGCCCTTTCTCTGTGACGCAAGGCAGCACGGAAAGGGGACTTGCTGCGCTACCCTGCACCACCAATGGTGTCGTATGGCTAAGAGATCAGAAAGATGGAGGAAGCAAAAACAGCAAAACCTTCACAAGCGGACAAAGCCGGAACCTGCAAGAGCAAGAAAAAGGGACAGGGTGTTCCTGGTAATGGATTAACGGATACCAGTCTTGGTCTTTGGTGCGCCAAAGTTTAATTGCACTGGTCACCTGCTTCAGAGCAGTGTTTTATGCCCCGGCACTGTTTCCTACACAAAGTAAGCATTCCTTGGCTTGTGACACAATCGCGTACTCTGAAATTTGAAGAGTCAACTCCTTTCAATTAAATCTTTTGCACAAATTGCTATATTATAATAGTTTTCTAAAGAAGCTGGGCGGCTGAAGATGAAAACAGCTTGTTCTTAGACGTGCTTGTCTCAATACTGAGACAGTGTCACTTAACCTTGAAAAATACTAGAAACACAATTTTCTAAAGCATAGTAACAATTTAGCACCTGGAGAGAGAGACAGAAGTCTTTCAGGCAATTTCCTCTCTTTTGTCACATAAGGTGTTGTTTATCATGTCAGTTGCAGCTCCAGTATTGAAAGTGTCACGGTGATGCTTTTTTTTTGCTTCACTTAAAAAGGCATCTTCATTAAAACTCCTGCTGTGAAGGCGAGTAAGAAGTGAGCTGTATTTGTTAGCTTAACCTCTGCATGTTTCTGCCGTGGGGGCTGATTTTCGTCAACTGGAGAAAGCAATGAAGTTTATAATGCACTTTGCTGATTATTAATTGAACGAAACATGAGATTTGGTATATTAATGTGAACAGTGTGATGCGAATGTGCTCACAATTGCACGTACTAAAGCTTTGTAAAAAAATAAAATTAGTATGGTGTGCATTTCCTGTTTTGCACATTGTGCTTCTTGCATGCATACGCTGCTTGAGCTTACAACGTGCAAATTAATTCAAGCACTCTTCTGGAACGCTTCGATGCAGATATTGCCCCCGTGTTATTCTGAAAGTTTGTTTCATTTCCATTTTCTCTCTTAACACTGTTTGTAAAAACGTATCTAAAGCAGAATTATGAAGCTTCTTGCAAATGCAAATTAGGTAATACTGTGTGTGCCTAGCTGAAAGTATCTCAGACCTTCGCTTCAGTTAAAGCCTTGAATAAAATAACCAATATAATTCAATTGCTCACCAAGTGTGGTGTGCGTTTGTGTGGTTTGTATGTTATATAAATATATTTGAAAAAGACCGCACGGTCAAAACGCGTCAGCGGTAAATAAACTACTTTGGACTTTACCTCGTGAGCGGGCTTCTTTGCTGCCGTGGCGGCGCCAAGAAAGGATTGCGAGAATGTATATATATATATATATATGATGAAATTATAGAGATGATATTTATATGATTTTAGCAATAATTATCAGGATTGAATTTTTATTGTTATCAATATTTATATATTCATTCTTAATCATACAGCTGCACAGTATTTGTATATCTTTTTAAAAATTTGCACATTAGCACGGTTTTGCACAAGTCATTTAAATTGCTGCTATGCACTTTTAGCACTCTAACGGGTCTTCCACAACAATATATATTGCTAATATATAGGAAAGTCGTTCATAGTTAATGCCCAAACTTTTTGTCACCTGGTTTGTTATCAAGGATTTATCCTGTTATGATTGACTGAGGAAATACTATACAAAAGAGTATGTACTTAAATATGCTTTGCTACAGAGAGCTATCTTTCTGTTGCAATGTGAGGATTTGGAATATTTAGAATAACAAATGACCAGTGATTATGTTTTATACATTCTTTCCCCACATGCCCTTATATCGGCATATTGTTTTTATTGTTGTATTTATACAATAAGACAGTTTCTCTTCTAAATAGAATTTTCCAAAGGTTGAAACTTAAAAATGAATAATCAATTGATTCAAAGGTATTTTGCATTAATCTAACAGGTTTTATTTTATACCTCGATGTGAAGATCTTTTAATGCCTATGAAGTCTGTTTTCTCTGTCCATGATCATGTGACTTGGAAGTGGGTGTACACTTTGCAGCATTTAAAAACATTCAGTTTGACTATGGTCCGCATGTGAACAAGGGCTTTCGAGCCCAAAACGCGTCATTTGTTGTGAAGACATGGTCGAATAAACATCTTGCCTGAAGACTTGTGTGGTCCGTCTCTCCTGCTTCTCCGGCTGGAGGTTGCGGGAGTTTACGCGTACTGAATGTTGTTACGAAAGTTGGTTTGCTTCCGTTGACGGACCCTCTCCCCGGAAGCCGGCAGCCACCCTCAAATCGATCTCCGCAGGCATCCATAGTGGAACTTTGGTGGCCGCCCCCTATTGCAGCCGGAATGACTTTCACCGACAAGAGAACGACCGATAACAGAGTCGGAGGACCCGTTGAGGATCGATTTCATGCGGTGAGTGAAATGGCACTGACATAGGTGGGGAGATACGACAACCGGCTTTCTATACTGGGTAGTCCTCAAATCTGTAGGCTACACGACCCAAATTTAACTTTACTTCTCAGCATGTCTGCGGAAACCGTCCATGAACGCGAAGCAGCAGCTGACGAGGTATTTGGAAACGCACCCTCCACATCCACGAGTTCAATATGTCCTTCGAGTGGAGTAACTAATGAAGAATCTAACGTAAAGACTTTGTTAAAAAATCTGGAAAAAAACATGAGACTTGAAATCACCAAATGGTGGGAGCATAAATCATCAACGAAATACGCTGAGGTGGGGCGAGTTCCCCGAGGACTACGTATTTTACTCGCTCCCAGTTTTGACAAACCCAATCCCTGCATGTTAAAAGAATGGGGTGAAAGTAACCTTGACGCCTCTATGAATTTAGTCCATATTTTGATTAAATATGCTGCCATCGATCGTGCAGCAGTTTTAGTAGAAATCAATCAAATAAATGCCGAGCTTGATAAACTGGAAGAAACTGATCTCATCAAAAAAACTAAAGAAACCATCAATGAAAGATTACGCAAACATGAGGAAAAAATCAAAAGCAGGAAAGCCCACAAGTTTGCGCGTGACCAGATAGATTACAACAATGGCCAAATTTTTACCTTTGCACGTAAATATAACAGTGCAAAATGACAAGAATATAGTAAAAAAAGCGAAGAAAGCTCACGCAATATTGTACCCAACACAGCTCCAGAGACAAATTATGAAATCTCAAGTGTTGACACGGCTTCACTAACAAGTGATTCCAGTTTGGAACTAGAAAGCAGACAAACACACCCAAGATTAAATTTGGAGGAAGAACTTGATTTTTTAGTAGAGGAAAGACTTCAAGCCTTCAGACCGAGGCAGCAAAGGAGGCCAACAGAAAAATAAAAATAAAAGAAGACGGGACAGGAGAAAAAGGTGCAAACAAAGATCAAAAAAAAGAAGAGAAAAACACAATGGCAAAGGAAATACCGGATGCCGATAATTCCATCGTCAATTTATCTCCTGTGGTTCCAACAAAAGCTGAGCAACAGTTATTGATGCTTGGACTGAATTACTGCCCAGGCCAAAGTTTTGATTATGCCTCTACACGCATTGACGTATTTTGCTTTATCAGAAAACGAAAGCTTAAAAAATTCTTTGCTATGAAAACAAATAAAAATAAAAACGATTTTGAAACGAACAACACGGCGAATGACGATACTATATGAACAGCATCTGATATTCCTACCTTATTAACGCTGCACGATCTGAATGAGGCCACCGGATCGCAACCTTCGGGCCCTGATACCGACATGAATACACAAACCAGGTTGTGTAAAATCAATTTGGTACAGAAGGGGGCAGGAATCAGCCCGTTCAAAGCCAAGTCATGCTTTATCCCACTGATGCCCAAAGACGCGGTGGATGTTTTTCATGATTGTGTCATAGAGGATATCAAGAAATTATATCTTCAAGTAGAAGGTAAAAAAAGAAAAAAAGTCCAGCACAAAAAACAGGAATATGCCAACCTTATGAAAAAATTGGGAGAGAATAATGAGATTATAATAAAAAAAATCGGACAAAGGAGGTAACCTGGTTATATGGCCAAAAACCGATTATGTCAGTGAAGCAAACAGACAATTGAACAATTCAAGTTGCTATGAAAGATCTACATATAAGGAATATATCAAGGCCAATGAGACCCTACAAAGGTTATTTGCACAGTGGAGAAGGGAAGGACTGATCTCTTTTGATGAGTATAAATTTATGAATAATGATTTTCCTTTCCTTCCAGTTTTATATCTTTTTTTTTTTTTTTTTCATTGTAAGAATTTTATTGCACTTTTTAAACACACATCCAACATGTCGAGAATCATTTATACTGCACTTGCCTACATCCGCCTCGGGCCGGCTACATGCAATTACAGTTTTTGCGCTACAATGTTAGTTGTACACAGCCCATCAGCCGACATCCAGCGGACCGGCGGCGTGTTAACCGACAGTATGCAGGTGTGTGTCAGTGCTCCACTCGCTGTCTGGTACATCTGTAGTCTTACATTTTAACAGTTTTTGGTGTATTGTGCACGCATTTACGTTTTTAACTGAACCTTATCTTAACATTACATTCCCCAACTTATAGGTCTCCCCCTGCAACCTCCCCTCTGCGTCACGGCATTCTCCCTCCCAAGCGTCGGCACTGCATAACTGATCACCCTGTGTTGTCATTTGCAGTTTTCCAGCTTACGCAAGTTCCGTGTCTGCGTCTGACGTGTCATGCTCAAGCAAATAGGCTCGTAAGTACCCCCAATAGTCTTTGGGCTTAGAGCTGCCCGGCAACTCCTCTTCGTATGTGACGAGCGTATCTCGACAGTACACCATGTCTTCAAGCCAGCGTTTTACTTCTGGCGCTCTTTTACTATGCCAGTGAAGCGACACCCTTCTTTTAGCCAGCAGTAGCGCCACAGCACAGAATCTATGCCTCAAAGCTTTCAGATGTGGAGTAATACCCAGCAGACAGACCTTCGCCTCGCACTTCACGCCAACCCCCAGCATCTCACTCAAAACCTCCACGACCCGTTCCCAATATCCCGCCACTCTACGACAGTGCCATGCTAGATGCATGAAATCCGCATCCTCCTGACCACACCTGCAACATTTTGAATCATCTCGTAAGCCATGTTTGTAAAGCCTCTGAGGTGTGTGGTACACTTGATGCAAATACTTGTAGTGTATAATTTTCAAGTTCCCGTTGGGAGTTAGCATTCCCGTGAGCATGCAAGCAGAATCCCACTCCACATCCGTCAGGGGTTCTGTTAGTCCCGCGCTCCATCTGTCCCTGGCCTTGTGTGTGTTGGTCCCTACCGCCCCTTGTATACTAGCATATAGTTTGGAGACCAGGTGAGATGCTTTGGGTGTAGTCAGGAGTAGTTGTAGAGGTTCCAGGGTAGGTGGTTCCTCCGGATGTGTCGGGTAGTGTTCCCGTAGTGCTCTCTGCAGTCTATAGAAGTTAAAACTGAACAGCGGAGTTGGATTGCTGATGTATTGCAACTTATCAAGTGTCTGGAATTTGCCATTTGTGTACAGGTCCCCCAACGTGTCTATTCCGGCCCGCCGGAACAGATCCATGCCAACCCTTTCTTGTGTTACCGAGAGGGCTGGGTGATGCGCTAGCGGGAGCGTGGGTGCATATAGCGGTAAGCAGCCGGCTTCACTGCCCCGGAGTCTCCATGCTTCTGTGGTCGTGTTAACTGGGTTAATATCACGATCGTGTAGCCTGGTGCGCTTATGCGTGAGCATACTGGGCAAAGGGACCGGGTCGGCGTCTCCCGCCTCCACCGCCACATGTGTCAGGAAGGGCACTTCGTGGTACCAGAAGTGCGCGTACTGCGCCTGAGCGCATAGGTAATATAGGTAGAAGTCTGGAACTTTGAACCCCCCCCTCGCGTATGGCAGTGTCATTGTGCGTAATTCCATCCTCGCCTGTTTGCCTGCCCATAGCAAACTAAGGACTAGCGCCTTGATGTTGCGGAAGACAGCAGCGGGAGGTTTTATAGGAATATTGTTAAACAAATATAGGAATTTCGGTAGCAGTACCATTTTCACAATCGCTGCCCTGTCCGCCAAGGACAGCGGAAGCCTGTTCCATTTTTTAATTTTGTCTTCCAGGGCCGCAATCGCCCGTCCGTAGTTCATCCTGATTACCAATTCGGGGTCTCTATGGAACCATATGCCCAGATATTTGGTGGGTTCCTCATGCCACTCTAAGGGATAATCTAATGTGGTCGGTCTTGTGCTGTCTGTTAGCGCCAATACAAGGGATTTAGCCCAGTTTATCTGCAAACCTGCCTGGTGTCCAAACTTTATATACTCTCTCAGAAGCGGATTCAGGTGCTGGTCAGGGTGTTTAACATATAACACCATGTCATCCGCGTAGAGTGAGATGTGGATGGGTCGAGAGGGCATTTGAATCGCCGAGTGATGGTAATGCTGCCGGATTTTGCAGGCTAGGGGCTCCAGCACTAAAGCGAAAAGCATCGGTGAGAGCGGACACCCTTGCCGAGTGCCTCTGCAGATTTGTATGGGGTCTGAGATGTGTCTGTTTACTCTTATGCGTGCTGTCAAGTTTGTGTACAGCATAGCTATCCATCTTTGAAAGATCCACGGGAAGCCCATGCGGACCAGCACTGCGTGGATAAAGGGCCAACCTATAGTGTCGAACGCTTTAGCAGCGTCTAGGAGCACTGCCACAGCTTTCGTTTCCGGATCCAAATAGTGTGCTAATGCGAACAGTGTGCGTGTGTTGTGTGTGGTGGCCCTGTCCGGAATAAAACCCGACTGGTCAGGTCTGATCAACAGCGGCATAAGCGGTTTAAGTCTGTCTGCCAGCAGACTAGCTATGATTTTTGTGTCTACATTTAACAATGATAGAGGACGGTATGAGTCACATTTATCTATTTCTTTGCCCGGTTTCAGCAATGCAATGAGCAAGGCTTCCCTCATTGATGCCGGCAGTGTTTGGGCTTCATGTGCCGCCCCGTACAGGTTCACTAAATGCGGGGCGAGTAGGTCAGCGTATGCCTTATAGAATTCTGCTACAAAGCCATCCGGCCCTGGTGCTTTATTGTTAGGTAAGCGCCTAATGGTGTCTGTGACTTCTTCTACAGTTACCGGGCGTTCCAAGTACTTCCTATGTCCATCAGCCAGCCATGCCATCTCTATGTCCTCCATGTATTTCAATAACTCAGCCTGTGACGGTGAGGGGTGCGCCTTGTATAGTGTGCCGTATGTGTTCATGAATTCCTGCAGTATACCCTTGGTGTCTGAGATCACCTCCCCGGTGTCAGTAGTTATGGACGTAATATTTTGTGGTGTTTTGCCTGCGCATATCTTTGAGGCTAGTTCCCTGCCAGGCCTACCTCCTTCCCCATATCTTCTTGCTGTAGCTCGCTTAGACACATATTGCAGCTCTTCAGTAGCAAGTTTAGCGTGTTCTGTCAGTAGTACCTGGATTTCCCCCAAGATTTGGGTGTCTCCCGTCTGGGTGTATGACTGTTCCAGTGTGCGAATGGCCTGTTCGCGTGTGTGCAGTTGCCGTCGTAGAACTCTGAGGATGCCCGAGGTTGTACTGAGGCAGACTCCCCTGATTGTAGCCTTAAAGGCCTCCCATAACAAACCCGGGTCTTCCATTGTTGGGCTGTTAAGGTCAAAGTAGTCTCCTATTGCCTCCTGTATGGTATTAACGTAGACAGGGTCTCTTAGCGCCGCTGCGTTAAAACGCCAGTCGAAAGGCGGTGGGTCGTAGTGTGGGACCTCCACCTCCAAAAGCACCGGGTTGTGGTCCGATAGTGTTCGGGGTAAGTGAACAACATCAAGCACCCAGGAGAGTACGTCTTGCGTGCCCAGCCAGTAATCTATCCTGGACCAACTGTTATTCGCCGCGTTTATGTGCGTCGCTGTCGTTACTCCCGAGTTACGCGCCCTCCACAGATCTACCATGTGTAGGTCTTCCATTGCATCCCGTAACATTATTCTGGCGTTCCCATGCTGTTCCGCAGTGTGTGCCGCTCTATCTAGCGCATCTTGTAACGTGACATTAAAATCCCCTCCCCAAATAACGTGAGGCGCCTGCATGTTCGTGATGGTTTCCCATACCTTTCTAAAAAACCCCGGATCATCCACATATGTGTTTACTAATAGGAGCTGTTGCCTTCGAATCTTGCCAGCTATCACCACGCACCTCCCCGCCGTGTCCCTATGAACGTCAGTAATGTCAAAGCCCGTACCTTTCCTAATCAATATGCTCACTCCCCTGGAGTAAGAGGAGTAGTTCGAGTGAGTGACCGATTCAGCCCATTTAACCCCCAGTGTGGAAGTGCCGTTTCGACCCAAATGTGTTTCCTGCAAGAAAACAATGTTAATTCGCAGCCTATCAAAGTAAGCAAACAGTTGCCTAATTTTCTTAGGGTTGCCCAGCCCTCTAACGTTCCAAGTGATTAATTTCAGCGAGTCCCTACGTGACATGCGTTTGTATAGGGTGATGGATGATCCACGCCAGATGTTCAGTCAGGGTCCCATATCGTGAGTGCACTGGTGTATACCCCGTGTTAGGTGAATGCAACAGCGGCATACATTGAGTGCAATCGTTATATATGTGATAGTACCTTGCCAAGGAGTTCGCCATGCCTCTCAGACACAGAGGTTGTAGTCGATTAGAGTCCAAGTCTCCCACCCTCCCCCCACCCACTTTAGCCCCCGAACTTTGCCAAAGCCATCCCAAAAGTAACTGTAACTTTAACTGTAGTGTAATTAACTTCGAAGTGGGGCGCACCCTCCGGGGGGTGTCGCCAGGTTCACACATCGCCATCCACATAGTGGATGTGGGCAGAAGTTTGAAGCGTGAATATTGATTAATGTGCATGCTACCTTCTATCCCCTCCCCCACCCCATATACTTTCGCAATCATGTCTTCCGGCCCGGCCGTCCATGCATAAGCGCGCCGTGTCCCAATTGTCCAACATCCCAGTGCACACCTGTAAGTCCGCTTTGCCGCCGACTCTCCCCGCCGGGTTGCATCTCCCTGTTATCGGTGGGCCGCCACTTCCCAAGAGACTAGCGCCACCCAGTGTCTCGCGCCATTGCGCCAGCACTCCACTTGTGCATGTGCGTTGTGTTCCCCATCATAACCGCAAGTCTATGACCACCAATCTCCTCATTCCCAATGCGTTGACTGTACTCACTGCGATAGGGGACACCTCCGTCGCAACCGATCAACTGTTCCAGGCAGGGAGTGTGTCATCAGTTCTCACTCCCACACTCAGTGGGAGAGCCGGGTCGCCCGACTTCACACTGGACGCCCAGCGTCACATCAATCGCAGTCTGCCCTGTGGCGCACAACAGTCAGTGTATACCTACAACCGGGTGTAGAGTAGATCTTACATTCGTCGTCGCACGTGGTTCAGCGTGTCCAGTAGTCATTCAACGTCGCTGGTTCGATCGGTCCTTCCCTGCGATTCCATCCTCTTTCCCAGCTTCTTGACATATTCCTGCGCCGCCTGCACTGTTGGGAGTATTATCGGCTTACCCGCTGACATGATCTTCAGTTTTGCTGGGTATAGCATCGCATACTCTAGTCCCAAGTCTCGTAATTTTTTCTTTACGGGGGTAAATTCCTTGCGGGCCATCTGTACTGCCACAGTGTGGTCTGGGTAAAATTCCAGGTTATTTCCTTGGTGTGTGATTTTGCCCATTTCCCTGGCCATCCTGAGAGCTGTGTCTCTGTCTCTGTAATTCAACATCCTCGCTATTATCATGCGCGGGGCAGCTCCCGGTTTAGGCGTCGGTGCCAGTGACCTATGGGCCCGCTCAACAAGGAAGACAGGTGAGAATTTATCGGCCCCGAAGAGTTCTTTTAGTAATGTCTCCACATAGGTCTCCATCTTCCCTGTGTTTGTGGACTCTGGCAGGCCAGAAATGCGTATGTTGTTCCTCCTGGATCTAGCCTCCTGGTCCTCCACCTTCGCTCGCAGGGTCTCAAGCGCTTTGTCGTGACCACTGCACATTTTCAACGTAGCCATGGAGTCGTCTTCCACTTTTGAGATCCTGTGCTCCGCTTCCGTCAGCCGTCCATCATGCTTCTCAAGCTTTGCCGCCATGGTGTCGACCCTCAGCATCACGTTGTCCAGTTTGTTGTTCATTTCTTGTAGGCTCTGCTGGATCGCCTTCAGGACAGCCTCCATTTCCGAGCCTTCAGACGCGTCTCGATCTCCCTCAGTTTCTGGGGCGGTCACGCTATTTTTGCCTTGTTTGCGGGTCTCGAACTGCAGCTTGGATTGGTGTTTGTCCGTTTTACCCATGGCAGCCGCCAGTGTCTTGGTGCTGTGAGTCTATGGGTCAGCGCGGTACTTGGCTATCTTCACGCTTGCGGCGCGGCGGGTGGGCGGACGGGGCAGCCAGTCCACACAACAGCCATCCAGCGGTTGTCGATAGGTGCGTCACTCCCACCAGCCTCGCTAACTTCGGCCACCGCTGCCAATGTGGTCCGGCTGCTGCGACATACGGAGGCGTGTTGACCAGCGGTGGAACACTCCAGACCGAGGCCGGCGCGGCAGTGACCAGCTATGTGGCGCTATGGGGTACCGCTCCAGGAGGGACAGGTCACACACTCCTCACCAGCCAGCATCGTCCTACCGGCAGCGTCGTTTTCGCTCCCGTCCCTCCCTCGCTGCTGAATTCACCGTATATCCGCGGTGGTGTGCGTGTTCCCGGGTATTGTCCTCGTCATACCCCGCCAGTGGCCATCCGTCGTGCGTCTATCGAGCCCGGTGGAGCGATGATCATCCGGCTCCCGCCCTCACTATGTCTCGGGTCCGCAAGTAAGCCCCTCCGCCATTTTGTGGCCGCCAGCCTACACGCTATGTGTCCGTGCGTTTCAGGCGCCCCAGTGTTCACCTTCAATTTTCACCAGCGCTTCGTTGGCGGCGTTCCGCTTTGCACACCACGGCAGACCCGGGCAGCTGCGGGCCGGTTGTCGGTCGTTCAGAGGTGGCGGCAGTCCCCGGCAGCGGGCGCGGCCATCTTGTGCCGGCTCTCCGGTCCCCGTCCACTTTTTCGCTGAAAATGCCCTGCTACGTCGCCGGGGCAGCCCCGCAACTTCATTTCCTTAGGCACCGAGGCTTCCGACATCCATACTCGCCGTTTTCGTTGTCGTTGGGGTGGTTTATGGGGGCGAAAGGCCGCGAATTGTCTTCCGCCCGGCGGAGCTGCCTTTCTCAGCCAGCCATTCCGCAGTGCGCCCTCTAGCGCCCCCTTCCTTCCAGTTTTATATCTGATTCCTAAAATCCACAAAGGCATTTTACCTGTACCAGGAAGACCAATTATATCGGCCATTAAAAGCATTGCAGAACAAGTGGGACAATATATTGATTACTTTTTACAAGACATGGTTAAAGTATCACCCAGCTGTGTAAAAGACACTGGTGATTTCCTGTTAAAAACTAAAGATTTAATGTGGACTAATGATATGTTGCTAATCACTCTTGATATTGAGTCTCTTTATACGAGCATAGACCATACGACAGGACTGTCTGCAGTCAAATATTTTTGGGAAAAAAGGTCATGTGAATTTCATGAACATAATAAGATTATTCTTAATCTCATTGAATGGTGCCTGAAATAATTTCTTTCTTTCCGGGAAGGAACTATTTAAACAACTCCGCGGAGTAGCAATGGGAGCTTGTTTCTCCCCCAGCTACGCGTGTTTACACGTTGGCTGGTGGGAGGACCAGGTTCTGAAGCAAATACACAGGGTATATTTCAACAAAAACATATCCTGCTATCTCAGGTATATAGATGACATCTTTATTTTGTGGTAAGTAGAGGAAAATGAAGCTTTAGATTTCATAAAGGCCATATAGCTCTATGAATCTCCACTTTACATCCCACATTAATAGATCAAGTATCGAATTTTTAGATGTAAAAGTCTATATTGAAAATGATCATTTTGAAACAACCCTGTTTAGAAAACCTACCGCAGGAAATGTCACTCTCCATGCTACCAGCGCACATCCCAAGCATCTCATCGCTAGTATTCCCTACTGTGAGATTCTAAGACTTAAAAGAATTTGTAGCCTGGAATCAGACTTTGATATGTGCGTGAGGGAAACTATGACTAGATTGAGGGCAAGGGGTTATTCTGACACTGTACTTAATGAAGCCATGGCTAGGGCCAATGTACGACCCAGAATGAGCTTGTTTAAAAGCAAGGCTACCGAAAGTCTTGTCCCATCGGTAGAGCCAGCCATTTGTGACAAAGTAGCAATCAAAGAAGGACCTAGACTGATTACTACTTTTAGCAGTGAGGAAAGAAAAATTAGATCTATAGTCAAAAAGAATTGGCCTATCATACTCACTGATGCTGTGCTTCTCACAAGACTACCGGCTACTCCTATGATCACTTTTAGGAGAGCTAAATGTATGGGAACATTTCTGGATAAAAGCAGCCCTGAAACAAGACAAAATGCTATGTGGCTAAAACCTGCTCATGGCTTTCGTAAATGTTCCTCTTGCAGGGCCTGCAAATTTGGCATAAATACGACTAACTATCGTACTCCCTTTAGTACAAAAGAAATAGCTATCATAGAGAGCTTCACCTGCAGGACAGAATTTGCTGTATATGTCCTGACGTGCACCTGTGGCCTTAATTACATCGGTAGCACTAAGCTGCAGGTGCACATGAGGATTTTGCAGCATCTTCGTGCCATCTTACATAGCGACCCTACTTACCCAGTGGCACGCCATTTCAAAAGGGCTCACAGTAATGATGTCACCTGCCTCAAATATTTTGTAATAGGATCTATTCCTAAACCTCGGCGGGGTGGCAAAAGAGAACTTCAATTAAGGCAACTAGAGACCAGAAAGATTCTTGAGTTCGACAGTAAATGGCCGAACGGATTGAATAATACTGAAGATATGCACAATTTTCTCTAGTTAGCCCTTTACTGTTACTTGTTCTCTTGAAGTCTGATTAGACGACACAATACTATGAGAAATACAATCTAATCTTAGGGTAAAATCAAGTTCTATCACATTTACATATAGGTTCTTCTTTTTTTCGCACTTCAGTAGATTACTTATTAATTGTAATCAGTACATTAATGTGAAACGATCCATATACCTCTAATGCTCCAATATTGAAAACATATGTTTATGATGTATTTGCACATTTTTTAGTATGATAAAATTATAGAGATGATATTTATATGATTTTAGCAATAATTATCAGGATTGAATTTTTATTGTTATCAATATTTATATATTCAATTTTAATCATACAGCTGCACAGTATTTGTATATCTTTTCAAAAATGTGCACATTAGCACGGTTTTGCACAAGTCATTTAAATTGCTGCAATGCACTTCTAGCACTCTAATGGGTCTTCATCAACAATATATATTGCTAATATATAGGAAAGTCTTTCATAGTTAATGCCCAACCTTTTTGCCACCTGGTTTGTTATCAAGGATTTATCCTCTTATGATTGACCGAGGAAATACTATACATAAGAGTATGTACTTAAATATGCTTTGCTACAGAGAGCTATCTTTCTGTTGCAATGTGGGGATTTGGAATATTTAGAATAACAAATGACCAGTGATTATGTTTTATACATTCTTTCCCCACATGCCCTTATATCGGCATATTGTTTTTATTGTTGTATTTATACAATAAGACAGTTTCTCTTCTAAATAGAATTTTCCAAAGGTTGAAACTTAAAAATGAATAATCAATTGATTCAAAGGTATTTTGCATTAATCTAACAGGTTTTATTTTATACCTCGATGTGAAGATCTTTTAATGCCTATGAAGTCTGATTTCTCTGTCCATGATCATGTGACTTGGAAGTGGGTGTACACTTTGCAGCATTTAAAAACATTCAGTTTGACTATGGTCCGCTTGTGAACAAGGGCTTTCGAGCCCGAAACGCGTCATTTGTTGTGAAGACATGGTCGAATAAACATCTTGCCTGAAGATTTGTGTGGTCCGTCTCTCCTTCTTCGCCGCCTGGAGGTTGCGGGAGTTTACGCGTACTGAATATATATATATATATATATTTTCTACTGGCGGTCGCCAGTAGATAGTTATAGTTAGGACCGAGTTCCCATAGGAAATCTAAAAATTCTATTTTTAATAACTTTGGCGCCGGTTGACTTATGTTCGTGAAATTTTCAAAACTAATGGGGAGCTCCGCTCAGCTCATACCCTGAAAGTCTCGGGGTGATTCGTCAAGCGGGGGCTGAGAAAAAAGGGGGGTCCCAAAACACGTTTTCCCCATGCATTTTCCCATAGGACCTTTAGTCGAAGGTACAGCCCGAACAGCTGAACAGAATTACTTGAAATTTGGCAAAGAGGTAGTCCTCAGGGCAGGCATGTGCCTTTTGCATATATGGTGTAAATCCGTTCAGTAGTTCCTGAGAAAATCAAAAGTAAAATCATATACATATCTGGGTGGAGGCTAACCACACATCTCATTGTGAGATCTGATTGGCTGTCAGCACTTCATCCAAGAAGTGTTGGCAGCCATCTTGGGACCAATATACATGATAGCACCTCATTAAAAAGCATTGCAGTTAATAGAAGGTTTTAAGACTTTAGTTACATTATAAATCATTTGTTGATGGTACCATACTCA
This sequence comes from Triturus cristatus, assembly GCF_964204655.1. Taxonomy (NCBI): domain Eukaryota; kingdom Metazoa; phylum Chordata; class Amphibia; order Caudata; family Salamandridae; genus Triturus; species Triturus cristatus. The sequence goes on along the minus strand of NC_140592.1, from coordinate 120,013,929 downwards.
TTTTAGGAATTGTGGTATGTTCTAAGGTGATTTTACCATGTGAAAAAGCCTTCTGCTGGGATATCATGAATCATCTTTGAGAGAAAACTATTTTCACATGCTTTTCCCACAGAGGTTTGGAAGGTGATCTATAAGCTAAACTGAGAGCATATTTTCTGTAAATTCACATTATCTTTCTCAGTCATGTGAGAATGAAGTCTGACATTCTCAGTAAAACATGTATATCCAACAAGGGCAGAGACTGTCAGTTGATTCCTTTGTGTTCTACTGCAGCTTCCCAGAGTGTTCCAAAGAACAGCTAGAGCGCTAACAGTCTTACTTATGACAAAGGTATGGCACACCTGAAGCCATCTTGATTGGAATAAAGTGGTAACATTTAAAACATTTAATTTAAAAAGGGACACAATGAGAGGGTTCATTTTGCCATAGAATGTATGATTAGTGCTGCAGAAAGAAAAATTAGGGCACATTTTGAGTGACTTCTCAAATCCTCTTCTATTTCATTAAAAAGTTCTGACATGCAGACTGAAACATGCACTTTGAATACCAGCAGCAGACTTCCCTGGTGAGCAGTAGCTTTGCTACAGTGATCTAATGAGGAACTAGAGTGCTACCATTCAGAATTTATGGCAAATGTGTCACATCTGAATGCCTTCTTGATGGAACCAAAGTAAACAAGCATTGAAAATGCAATAGGTCTCGCCCTCGTTTAAGTTAAAGCAATTCTGTTTGTAATTAGGTGGCTTTTTAGCTTTGCTTTTATTAGTGTTTTTCAAAATTTCATGTACATAACATGCATATATGTATATGTATGCATGCATTTATATTTGTATTTATATAGATATGCAGATTATATATATGTTTATATATGTATGTATATATATATATATACACATACATATATATAAATGCATATGCATATATGTGCATATGTGTGCGTGTAGAGAGAGGTAGAGAGGTAGAGGTGTAGAGGTAGAGACATAGAGGTAGAGAGGTAGAGGTAGAGAGGTAGAGAGTAGTAGAGAGAGAGGTAGAGAAAGGTAGAGAGGTAGAGAGTAGAGGATGAGTAATAGAGAGTAGAGCGAGAGTAGTGGAGAGTAGTAGAGAGAGTAGCAGAGAGTGAGTAGGAGAGAGTAGTAGAGTGAGTAGTAGAGAGTGAGTAGTAGAGAGTAGTAGAGAGTGAGAAGTAGAGAGTAGTAGAGAGTGGGTAGTAGAGGGAGTAGTAGAGAGTAGTAGAGAGTGAGTAGTAGAGAGTAGTAGAGAGTGAGTATTAGAGAGTGAGTAGTAGAGTGTAGTAGAGAGTGAGTAGTGGAGACTGAGTAGTAGAGAGAGAGTAGTAGAGAATGTGTAGTAGAGAATGAGTAGTAGAGTGAGTAGTAGAGAGTAGTAGGGAGAGTAGTAGAGAGTGAGTAATAGAGAGTGAGTAGTAGAGAGTGAGTAGTAGAGAGAGAGTAGTAGAGAGTGAGTAGTAGAGAGTAGTAGAGAGTGAGTAGTAGAGAGTAGTACAGAGTGAGTAGTAGAGAGTGATTAGTAGAGAGTAGTGGAGTAGTAGTGAGTGAGTAGTAGAGAGTAGTAGAGAGTGAGTATTAGAGTGAGTAGTAGGGAGTAGTAGAGAGTGAGTAGTAGAGTGAGTAGTAGAGTGAGTAGTAGAGAGCAAGTAGTAGAGAGTGTGTAGTAGAGAGAGAGTAGTAGAGAGTGTGTAGTAGAGAGTGAGTAGTAGAGAGAGTAGTAGAGAGTAGTAGAGTAGTAGAGAGTGAGTAGTAGAGAGTGAGTAGTAGAGAGTAGTAGAGAGTGAGTAGCAGAGAGAGTAGTAGAGAGTAGTAGAGTGAGTAGTAGAGAGTGAGTAGTAGAGAGAGAGAGTAGTAGAGAGTAAATGGTAGAGAGTAGTAGAGTGAGTAGTGGAGAGTAGTAGAGAGTGAGTAGTAGAGAGTAGTAGAGTGAGTAGTTGAGAGTGAGTAGTAGAGAGTAGTAGAGAGTAGTAGAGTAGTAGAGAGTGAGTAGTAGAGAGTGAGTAGTAGAGAGTAGTAGAGTGAGTAGTAGAGAGGGAGTAGTACAGAGAGAGTAGTAGAGAGTTGGAGAGAGTGAGTAGTAGAGTAGTAGAGAGTGAGTGGTAGAGAGTAGTAGAGAGTAGTAGAGAGTGAGTAGTAGAGAGTGAGTAGTAGAGAGTAGTAGTAGAGAGTAGTAGAGTACTAGAGAGTAGTAGAAAGTGAGTAGTAGAGAGTGAGTAGTAGAAAGTAGTAGCGAATGAGTAGTAGAGAGTGAGTAGTTTAATTTAAAAGGAACACAATGAGGAGGTTCATTTTGCCATAGAAATTATGATTAGTGAGGAAAAAAGAAAAATTAGGGCACATTTTGAGTGACTTCTCAAATCCTCTTCTATTTCATTAAACAATTCTGCCATGCAGACTGAAACATGCACTTTCAATACCAGCAGCAGACTTCCCTGGTGAGCAGCAGCTTTACTACAGTGATCTAATGAGCAACTAGAGTGCTACCATTCAGAATTTATGGAAAATGTGTGACACATCTGAATGCCTTCTTGATGGAATCAAAGTAAACAAGCATTGAAAATGCAATAGGTCTCGCCCTCGTTTAAGTTAAAGCAATTCTGTTTGTAATTAGGTGGCTTTTTAGCTTTGCTTGTATTAGAGTTTTTCAAACTTTCATATACATACCATGCATATGTATGCATATATGTATATGTATATGTTTGCATGGATTTATATTTATATAGATATGCAGATTATATGTATTTGTTTATATATGTATATGTATATATATATATACAAATACATATATATATAAATGCATATATATGCATATATATATATGTGCATATGTGTGCATGTACAGAGAGGTAGAGAGGTAGAGGTGTATAGGTAGAGGAATAGAGGTAGAGAGGTAGAGAGTAGTAGAGAGAGAGGTAGAGAGGTAGAGAGTAGAGAGCGAGTAATAGAGAGTAGAGAGTGAGTAGTAGAGAGTAGTAGAGAGTAGTAGAGAAAGTATCTGAGAGTGAGTAGTAGAGAGTAGTAGAGTGAGTAGTAGAGAGTGAGTAGTAGAGAGTGAGTATTAGAGAGTGAGTAGTTGAGAGTAGTAGAGAGTGAGTAGTAGAGTGAGTAGTAGAAAGTAGTAGAGAGTAGTAGAGAGTGAGTAGTAGAGAGTAGTAGAGAGTGAGTAGTAGAGAGTGAGTAGTAGAGAGTAGTAGAGAGTGAGTAGCAGAGTGAGTAGTAGAGAGTAGTAGAGAGAGAGTAGTAGAGAGTGAGTAGTAGAGAGTAATAGAGAGTGAGTAGTAGAGAGTGGTAGAGAGAGAAGTAGAGAGTGAGTAGTAGAGAGTGAGTAGTAAAGAGAGAGTAGTAGAGAGTAGTAGAGTAGTAGAGCGTGAGTAGTAGAGAGTGAGTAGTAGAGAGTAGTGGAGTAGTAGAGAGTGAGTAGTAGAGAGTAGTAGAGAGTGAGTATTAGAGTGAGTACTAGAGAGTAGAAGAGAGCGAGTAGCAGAGAGCAAGTAGTAGAGAGTGTGTAGTAGAGAGTGAGTAGTAGAGAGTGAGTAGTAGAGAGAGTAGTAGAGAGTGAGAAGTAGAGAGAGTAGTAGAGTAGTAGAGAGTGAGTAGTAGAGTGAGTAGTAGAGAGTAGTTGAGAGCGAGTAGTAGAGAATCAGTAGTGGAGAGTGAGCAGTAGAGAGTAGTAGAGAGTGAGTAGTAGAGAGTGAGTAGTACAGAGTGAGTAGTAGAGAGTAGTAGAGAGTGAGTAGTATAGAGTAGTAGAGTGAGTAGTAGAGAGTTAGTAGTAGAGAGAGAGTAGTAGTGAGTGAGTAGTAGAGTAGTAGAGAGTGAGTGGTAGAGAGTAGGAGAGAGTAGTAGAGTGAGTAGTAGAGAATAGTATAGAGTGAGTAGTAGAGCCAGTAGTAGAGAGTAGTAGAGTAGTAGAGAGTGAGTAGTAGAGAGTGAGTAGCAGAGAGAGTAGTAGAGAGTGAGTAGTAGAGAGTGAGTAGTAGAGAGTAGTAGAGAGCGAGTAGTAGAGAGTGAGTAGTGGAGAGTGAGTAGTAGAGAGCGAGTAGTAGAGAGTGAGTAGTAGAGAGTGAATAGTAGAGAGTGAGTAGTAGAGAGAGAGTAGTAGAGAGTGAGTAGTAGAGAGTAGTAGAGTGAGTAGTAGAGAGTGAGTAGTAGAGAGTAGTAGAGAGTAGTAGAGAGAGAGTAGTAGGGAGTGTAGTAGAGAGTGAGTAGTAGAGAGTAGTAGCGTGTGAGTAGTAGAGAGTGAGTAGTAGAGTAGTAGAGAGTGAGTGGTAGAGAGTAGTAGAAAGTAGTAGAGTGAGTAGTAGAGAGTGAGTAGTAGAGAGTGAATAGTAGAGAGTAGTAGAGAGTGAGTAGTAGAGAGTAGTAGAGCGTGAGTAGTAGAGAGTGAGTAGTAGAGAGTGAGTAGTAGAGAGTAGTAGTGAGTGAGTAGTAGAGAGTGAGTAGTAGATTAGTAGAGAGTGAGTAGTTGAGAGTGAGTAGTAGAGAGTGAGTAGTAGAGAGTAGTAGAGTAGTAGAGAGTGAGTAGTAGAGAGTGAGTAGTAGAGAGAGAGTAGTAGAGTAGTAGAGAGTCAGTAGTAGAGTAGTAGAGAGTAGTCAGTCAGTGTAAGCCAATGTCAGTCAATGTCAGTCAGTCAGTGTCAGTCAGTCTGTCAGTGTCAGTCAATCAGTGTCAGTCAATCAGTGTCAGTCAGTCAGTGTCAGTCAATCAGTGTCAGTCAGTCAGTGTCAGTCAGTGTCAATCAGTGTCAGTCAGTGTCAATCAGTCAGTGTCAGTCAGTCAGTGTCAGTCAGTCAGTGTCAGCTAGAGCAGCTCTGCTGACCTGGTTCTCTGGCTCTAAAGCAGCTCTGCTGACCTAGTTCTTATGCTACAGAGCAGCTCTGCTGATCTAGTTCTCTGGCTCTACAACAGCTCTGCAGACCTGATTCTCTGGCTCTAAAGCAGCTCCGTTGACCCAGTTCTATGGCTCTGAAGCAGTTCTGCTGACCTGGTATCTCTGGCTCTGCAGCAGCTCTGCTGACCTGGTTCTCTGGCTCTAGAGCAGCTCTGTTGACCTGGTTCTTAGGCTCTAGACCAACTCTACTGACCTGGTTCTCTGGCTCTAAAACAGCTCTGCTGACCTGGTTCTATGGCTCTAAAGCAGCTCTGCTGATTTGGTTCTCTGGCTCTAGAGTAGCTCTGCCGACCTGGTTCTCTGGCTCTAAAGCAGCTCTGCTAACCTGGTTCTCTGGCTCTAAAGCAGCTCTGCTGGCCTAGTTCTCTGGCTCTAGAGCAGCTCTGCTGACCTGGTTCTCTCCCTCTAAAGCAGCTCTGCTGACCTGGTTTCTCTGGCTCTACAGCAGCTCTGCTGACCTGGTTCTCTGACTCTAGAGCAGCTCTGCTGACCTAGTTCTTAGGCTCTAGAGCAGCTCTGCTGACCTGGTTCTCTGGCTCTACAGCAGCTCTGCTGACCTGGTTTTCTGCACTCACGACGCACGCACCCGACTTCGCAAAAATATATTTAAAAATAATATAAGTTTCTTATAAGTACAAATATATTATTTTGATGAATATCTTACATAATCTCTTGCCTTAATATGTATATTAAAGACACATACATATCATTTTGGAACATAAATTCTTTTTGCGGGAGTCACGCACCCAGCGCGCCCCAGCACGTATATGATGTCACGCGGGACCCGCAAGCGTGCAAACATCTCGTACCGTAATGCGCATGTGTCGCGAATGCGCGGGAGCAGGAGTCGCAGACTGGTCGCATACCAATCGCGCATATCACGTGATATTAAATGTATATGATGTAACTGAAAAACACGCAGCCATCGCACACCATACACGGATCCTTCATGACTTTTCTAAAATGACGGCTAGAATGCGCGCACGCACCGTGATGTGTACACTTTGAGTGCGCGACTTCGAAAAAAATTGGATTTTTTTTTTAAAGAAAATGATATAATTATATTGAAATTAAAAATGAAAGCAAGAAAATTAATCAATATTTCTGTTTTAATTAAAAAATGTTTTTTGCAATTTTCAGAAAAATATATAATGTTATTTAATGAATAAAATATTTATAAATAAACAGTTAAAAAACTGTAGAAAATCAGTACAAAAAATAGATATAACTACTATCACACTTAAAAGTTAGCATTTAAAAAACCTTTGAAATTAACTGAAAAAAAACATAGGTTTCAGAGACGTTATAGTTAGAAATTAGCACTTAAAAAACCTTAGAAATTCACAGAAAAAAACATAGGTTTCAGGGGTGTTATAGTTAGCTGCCCATTTCACTCGTACAAAACCATAGAAATTCCTCCGTTATAGTTAGTTCTGCTAACTATAACTCACGCGCCCGCAATGCACTGCTGATGATGTCACATATTGCATCATTCATGATATGGTCGTTGACATCACTGATGACATCTCAAATGACATCACTGATGACATCATCCACTTGACAATCCGATACACCACATCATACACTAGTATAACCTTTCATCACTCACTGTAAAATACAGAGTACCATATTTGAAACCATTGACACACCAATACCAGTTACTACATACCCACTCACTGATTCCTAAGTCTACACACACAACTACCCATTCAACAACAGAATCATCTATACATGCAGTCATTAATTAATAGAACACTATCAAATGCACTTATACACATATATAGACATTGACACATCAGCAGTCATCTTAGTCGGTTATGCAGTCATCCTACTCACTCATGAAAAAAATGTATCGCACTTAAATTTACTCACTTACACAATTATCCAACGACACCTCATTTATTCAAACACATAGTAGCTCATCGTTAATATGTTAAAAAAGCACCATTACAATTATACACTCATTCATATATTTACTCTCACAATCACAGACTCTTACACAAACTTATTTATATACACCAACTCTCACATACAATGCCTTTTATTTTTTTACTTTGTTGAAGATGTACAACTAAAACATATATTCGCTCACCAACACACAAATAAATACACTCAGTCACCCAAACAACTGTTTCCACATGCACTCTTAAACCCATACACCTAGTCAATCAACCATTCACACATCTATGCATAGAGTTACACACACCCCATCCAGCCACACACAAACTCAGTGTCCCATACAAATACTCACCCAACTAATCAATTACTAATATACACACTCATGTAGTTAGTGACCAACTGAGGCAGCATGTTATACAACAACAGAGACAGTGCTGCACACATTCACATAGTTTAGTTACTAATCCATGTATTAAGTGAGACACTTTTAATTACTCACTTAAAAAGACAGTCAGACAGCTACTAAATCCTCCATCCAGACAGTTATATATCCACTCAATCTTCAATACAGATTGGTATATATATAATACATATTTAAATTTCAAACTAAACCACATTCAGTGGATGATGTCATCAGTGATGTCATCAGTGATATCATTTGAGATGTCATCAGTGATGTCACTGACCATGTCATGAGTGATGTAATATGTGACGTCATCAGCAGTGCATTGCGGGCGCGCGAGTTATAGTTAGCTGAACTACCTATAACGGGGGAATTTCTATGGTTTTGTACGAGAGAAATGGGCAGCTAACTATAACACCCCTGAAACCTATGGTTTTTTCTGTGAATTTCTAAGGTTTTTTAAATGCTAATTTCTAACTATAACGTCTCTGAAACCAATGTTTTTTTTCAGTGAATTTCAAAGGTTTTTTAAATGCTAACTTTTAAGTGTGATAGTAGTTATATCTATTTTTTGTACTGATTTTCTACAGTTTTTTAACTGTTTATTTATAAATATTTTATTAACTAAATAACATTATACATTTTTCTGAAAATTGCAAAAAAACATTTTTTAATTAAAACTGAAATATATATATATACACATATATATACTAAACTGAAAAAACAGAAAGGTTATAGGGAGGTAATATTTAGGCTCAGGTTTCACTCATACAAAGCCAGTGAAATTTAGCAGTTATAGTTTCCTAAACTATGATTACAACTTTCACACCTGCAATCAACTGCTTATGACCTCATATATTACATCACTCATGACATGGTCAGTGACATCACTGATGACTTCACTTATGACATCTCAAATTACATCATTGATGTCATCATCAAGTGAGAGTAAGTGTTTTTAATGGTTTATGGGTGTTAAACAGAGGCTGACCTACTACAAAATTTAAATTAGTAAAGGAGAGGCACTACTACTGAGTGATAATACTTCTAACAGAAAATAAGTGAGTAGCTGTGTGATTGTGTGTATACTTGTGTGTATGGGTGTGAAAGTAGCTGCATAGGTGTATAAGTCAGTGTGTGAGTAGCTGTATGGGTGAGTGAGAAGCTGTGTGAGGGTCAGTTTGATGAGTGAGTGGGAGTGTCAGTGGCTGTATGGGTGAGTGAGTGGCAGAGTGAGTGGTTCTATGGGTAGGTAAGTGGGTGTGTAGTGACTGTATGAGTGAGTGTGTGTCTGAATGGCTGTATGAGTGAGTGACTCCATGTGTAAGTGGCTGTATGAGTGAGTGAGTTGCTGTTTGAGTGGGTGTTTGGGTCAATGAGTTTGAATGTGAGTGGTTTTATTGGAGAGTAAGTGTGTGAATGGCTGTACGAGTGAGTGAGCGGATGAGTGAGTGCTGGTATGGATGTGTGAATGGGTATGTACGTGGTTGTGTGGGTATGTGAGTGAGAGTGTGAGTGCTGGTATTGATGAGTAAGTAGTGTGTGAGTGACTGTGTAGGTAAATAAGTGGGAGTTTGAGTAGCTGTATGGATGAGTGTGTGTCTATGTGAGTGGCTGTATGGTGGAGTGACTGGTTTAATCAGTGTATGAGTGGGTGAATGGTTGTATGAATGGCTGTATGAGTGAGTGAGTGGATGTGTGAGTGCCTCTATAGAAATGTGAGTGGGTGTGTGAGTACTGGTATGGGTCTATGAATGGGTATGTGAGTGGTTGTGTGGATGATGCCATCACTGATGTGTGTGAGTGGTTTTGTGGATGATGCCATCAATGATGTGAAAGGAGAGCTTGTTGGCCCCCAAGGACTCTCTGCCAACAAGGGAACTTAATCACCCCAACCAGCATTGCACCAAGATGAGTGTTTGCAGAGTGGTGGAGAAAGGGGACATGGCCTCCTAAGACCTCTCAGGAATCAAGCTCTTTGGGACTTCCTGGAGTTAACATTAGTGCATGTTGGCCCCAAGGAGCCTCGCCAGCCAAGAGGACTTCAAACCTCAACCTGTAGTGTGCAACAAGGTGTGTTTGCAGAGAGGTGGAAAAGGGAGCGTGGTCTCCAAAATCCTCTTAGCAATCTTACTGTGTGGTACTTACTGGAGGTAACAGGAGGGCTTGTTGGCTCCCAGGGACCCTCTGGAACCAAGGGGACAACATCCCCAACCAGCAGTGTGTCAGGAAGCACATTTGCAGAGTGGTGGAGAAAGGGGGCATGACTTCGGAAGTCCTCTCAGCAATCCAGCTTTTTGGAACTTACTGAGGGTAACAGGAGGGCTTGATGGACCCCAAGGACCTTGAGCATTCAAGGGGACTTTTTTCTCAAATTTCTTAGAGGGAAAGTTGTGGAACCTACGTGGATCCTCAAATTTCCTCCCACCCACCGTTCTCTCAGGTCTCCTGATAAAAATGGTATCTCACTCGCATGGGTGGGTCAAGTACCCGCGACAGGCAAGGGCCCAAAACCTATTGAGGCGACATCAAAATTACCTATCACAAAACAACCTGGTTTTGCAAGGGGTGTCACATGAGTTTTTGGCCCCGGGCTTGGTGGCCATCTAGGGAAACCTACCAAACCTACACATTTTTGAAAACTAGACACCACTCGAGTAAGGTATCATTTTTATCGGAAGACCTGGGGGAATGCTTTCCAACACAGAAATTCAGCTAAATTTGAGATTTGCACATGATTCTGGGTGGGAAAACGTTAGGGGACCAACGCAAGCCATACCTCGCGGGACGCCCCCAGGTGTCTACTTTTCAGAAATGTGTGGGTTTGGTAGGTTTCCCTAGATGGCCACCAAGCCCGGGGCTAAAAACTCATGGGACCCCCCCTTGCAAAACCTGGTTGTTTTGTGATAGGTCATTTTGATGTCACCTCAATAGGTTTTGGGCCCTTGTCTGTCGCGGGCACTAGACCTACCCACACAAGTGAAGTACCATTTTTCTCGGAAGTCTTTGGGGTCTGTGTGGAATTTTGTGGATCCACACAGATTCCAGAACTTTCCACCACAGAAATGTGAGGAAAATGTGTTTTTTTGGAAAAATGTTTAGGTTTGCAAGAGATTTGGGGTAACAGAACCTGGTGAGAGCCTGTCAAGTCACCCCATCCTGGATTCCCCTGGGTGTATAGTTTTCAAAAATGTGCAGGGTTGCTAGGTTTCCCTATGTGCCGGCTGCGCTAGGGCCCAAAATCCACAGGTAGGCATATTGCTAAAAACAATCCAGTGCCTAGTCTGCTTTCTGCTGCCCTGGGGGGATATGAGGGGGTGGAGTTGCCCCGATATGCCCCCAAGGGGGTCAGAAACACTGTGGCTATCTTTTTGGCAGGTGGGGGCATTGGTATGCCCATTCTGGACAGCCCCCACACATAAAAAAGCCAGCGTAATCGTTGGCATCTAGTGGGCTTTTTGCCTCCCCCCCCGGGCGGGCAGATTATGGGCTACTGCCCCCATCTTCCTCCCAAGGAGGGCAGAAAGGCTGCAATTGCTGCGGGTGGGGGTGGGGGCATTGGCATGTCGTTTTGGGCAGCCCCCACCCTAATTAAAATGTGCCCAAAAATATCCCTGGCATCTAGTGGGCTTTCTGCCCCCGGGGGGGCAGATTGGAGGTTACTGCCCCATTTGCCCCCGGGGGGCAAGAAGGCTGTAATTTTTGTGGAGGAGGGGGTGGGGGCATGGGCATGCCTGTTTTGGGCAGTCCCCACCCTAATTCACATTTGCCCCAAGAAAATACCTGGTGACTATTTTTTTTTTGTTTGCTGAGTTTTATATAGCGCGAACTTGACCCGAATCGGATATCAGAGTGCTTTACATAGCACCAGTTATGTTACATGAGGACACACATTAATTTTGGTTAGGCACGGGGAGATTAAGTGATTTGCCCAGAATCACAGGATGTTCAGCATCATTGCCGAGACTCAAACCCAGTTCCCCAGATTCGAAGTCGACCGCCCTATCCATTAGAGCAACTCCTCTCCAACTCCTCTAGTGGGCTTTTTGCCCCCCCGGGGGTGCAGATTGTGTGCGAATGCCCCCATCTACCCCCCAGGGGGGCCAGAAAGCCTACTAGACGGCAGGGATTTTTTTGAGCAAAGTTTAGTTAGGGTGGGGGTTGCCAAAAACAGGCATGCCAAGGCCCCCACTCTAACAATAATTTGCCCAAGAAATCCCTGGTGTCTAGTGGGCTTTTTTCCCCCCTGGGGGGCAGATTGGGGGCTGCTGCCCCATCTGCCCCCCAGGGGGGGCAGGAAGGATGTAAGCTTTGCGGGGGAGGGGGTGGGGGCATGGGAATGCCCATTGTGGGCAGCCCCACCCTAATTCAAATTTACCCCCAAAAAACCCTGGCATCTAGTGGGCTTTTTGGCCCCCCTCCCCGGCTGGGCAGATTGGGGGCTAATACCCCCATCTGCCCCCTCATGAGCATCGAAGGGTTTAAATAAATAAGGGGGGGACCGCTGTGGCCCGGTCTATTTGCCCGATTTTGGCCCCTGGTACACCATCCCCAGGGGCCCGGCCTCTGTTGTGGGTTCCCCGGTCCCACCCAGTGCACCCACTTACTGCAGTTGGGGACCACTGGGAGCCTTAATGTCCCCGTAGGTCCCTGCCAACTCCCCACATCCTGCAGGAGCCGGCATTGCTTTGGCAAAGAAGGAGCTGCTAACTTGCAGCTCCCCCTGTGTCAAAGCAATTGTGCTCTGCTTTGAGCAAGGGAGAGCAAAATGCTCTTGTTTGCTCAAAGTAAAACACTGTTTGCTATGGCTTGGTGAGAGCAGTAAAGCTCCTGCCAAGCCATAACAAACAGCTATGTTCCAGGGGCAGGCACCCCAGGATATAGCAGCCGCCGGCCCTTGGGGGTGGTGTCCTGAGGGCCATCGATGGCTCCAGTATGGGAGCCACATGGCCCACCTCCTTTGTTTCTTTTAGCCTCAGGGAGGTGCTTCCCCGTGGGGCCGGGGGGGCCACAACAGACCCCCTTCATTATATTATTTGAGCCCTGGGTAGGTGGCGGTCTTCAGGGATGAGGGGGTCCATGCAGCCGCCCAATAATTGAAGTTAAAGTCCCAGGGAGCTGATGGTCCCCAGGGCTGCGGGTGGCCATGTGGTACCACCACATTTATTTTAGCAAAATCCCCGGAGAGGTGGTGGTCCCTTAAGCTGCAGGGGCATCCACAGGCCCCCTCATCGTTCAGATTTAAAGTCTCAGGAAGTGTTGGCCCCGGGGCCGCAGGGGGTCTGTGCCTCTCCTCGATTTGCTAATACATTAGCCCCAGGGAGGTCGCAGTCCCTGGGATCTGGGGAGGATACAGGCCTACTCTGACACCTATTTTTTATTTTGTATTTATTTTGTGGGACTCAGCTTCAAACCAAGTCCCAAGACGACTGCAAACACTTCCTGGTTGAAGTGTTGACAGTCAATCAGATTATAGTTTGATCCTAAAGTCCAATGCAACGACTCATGTCCCCGAATATCTATATTTTTTAAACATAAATATCTCTGAACCTATTCAACCTATTCAACGAAATACCACTTAATCACAAAAGGAATGCTTTTTAGACCAACATCTATCTTTCTGGCAAATTTGGTGTAGTTTCTTTCATCGATTTGGGCTGTGGTAGTGCACAAAATCTGAAAAATCCCCATAGACATAACATGTGAAAACACAATTTGGGACACCCTTTTTCCTTCCCCCTGCTTGATGGATCATCCTGAAACTTTCAGCACAGTAGCTGAACCAAAAAGGGGATGTTTTTTAAAAATATCTTGAAGATTCGTCAAGCAGCGCCAGCGTTCTTGGCAGAACAACAAAAGTGTTCCCTATGAAAACTTTGGTCCTAACTATATCTACTATTGGATATATATATCCCTACCATAGCCATATTAATGAGCGCACAGGAAGTATCTTTTCATTGAATTGCCTGTAGTTGACTTTGGTCTAAATGCTATTTGGATATTCAGTTTTTCTCCCGACAATGAAGCATAACCTTATTTGTCCTCTTCTTCTTCTACTTTTATATATTCAGTAGTTAAGTTGCACACATTTAAACCATAATACCCTTTTAATTGTTTCATTATATCACAATTGTTCATGAGCAATTGTTATGACACATGTCCTGCACAGTAGACCATGTAGAATGTGCGTCATTTCAAAACTATGCCAAGGGACTCATTTTACACCTCAATGAGGATGTACAAGAAGGCTAAAACCGGACTGTGGTAGCTTTTGTGCCAGTTCAGGCTCAGCTATTGTTATTGCAGATGGAAAACATAACGCCCTCCGGCAGGGAGAACGGGGACTCAGTGAGCACTCTTGGCGACGTGATTGTCGCTTTCGAATTTTCATCCACTTCAATCCATAAACTTTACATAATATTCAGTTCTTAAATTCCTTTATTTTGAGTTTTCATCTTATATTTTAGTTCATATGTTCGTCAAAGCTCAATTCATATGATTCTTCTCATATGCATGTCAATGACAGTCATCACATTACATAGGTACCCCAATGCATTTCGTGCAACTGCCCTTCGTCAGGGGATTAATAACTACAAAAAGTGTATTCACTGGTTACTTGACTAGTCCAGGATCGCAAGTGTGCATCTATATATTATCAAAACCGATTTTGTGCATATTATTTGTGTGAAGAGAATTAAAAGCTAACGTGAATACTGCAGAATAAACAGCGCTTATCAAGGAATGCGTGTGAATCAGCAGATCACCCGTGAAAACGTGACTCTAAAGATCCGTGCAAACCTAGGGGAAAAAAAGTCTTTAATTGCATCATTAAGGGATGCTCAGTATGAAAAATATAGGGCACCTTTAGCATGGCGGGCGGACTTTGTCTGCCCGCCATAGCCCCGGGAAATGGGACCGCCCGTAATGCATGCGGCAATCCCGCAGTTACAATTAGGATGCGCCCGCCACACTGGTGGGCGCATCCCGCATTGGTAACATTGCGGCGGGCGGTGCAGAAAGCACTGCCCACCACAATGCCTAGAAGGCATGTTGTGCACTTCCATGCACAACATGGCAGACACCGCGTGGTGCCTGCCATGTTGTGCATGGAACTGCAGGGGGGTACCATAGGTACCCCCCATGTGTACCCCTCATCCCGAGGATCCCTGGGGGCCCACTATGGGTCCCCAATGGCAAAAAACGCCTGCATAATAATATGGATGGCGGTGTCTACCAGACACCGCTACCATATCAAATGCTTTTCCGCCCGGTAGGCAATCGGGCGGATTGCCTACTGGCAGAAAACCTGCGGACGGTCTTTCCATCCGCCGGGGTCCCCCCCACCATGGTAATGTGGCAGGGGAAAATTGGCAGCGGGCGGAGGTTTTAAGCGGGTGGATCGCCCCTGCCATAAGGGCGGTGGGGATCCGCCCGCTATACTAATGGGCCTCGTAGTCTCTAAAAGTAGTGCATATAAGAACTGCCAATACTCCGTGTGCACATCGCAACTTCAAGCGCACGTGTAAAATCGGTCAAAAGTGAAGAGAACGGCACCCGTTATACCCATTTAATCACGTAAAAGTGGTACATATAAGAACTGCCACTGCTCCGTGTGAACTTCGCAACTTCAAGCGTGCGTATGAAATCGGCCAAAAGTGAAGAGAACAGCACCCGTTATACCCATTCAATCGCGACAAGTTGTTAAATACGTGTAGTAATGTCGTTGTGTTCCTGCTCTGGATTCTTGACAAAAAATCTGTGTAACTCGACGTGTCCCCCCGAAGTTAAGTGCCGCATAAATCTGCGATTCACAGAGTCACAAGAAAACAGTGAAACAAGAAAAGTGGGAAGGGTGGAAACACCATGACCTCCTAGGCCTGCTCAGGGGGTCCCACAAGGACCCTCAGGGTCCAAAAAAGCATTAAAAAAAAAAAGAAATCGGCCAAATTCGCACTACGGGCTCCCGTGCTTCGTTGTATTGAAGCACCCGGGTGGGCCAGGTTCCAGGGGCACTGAAAAAAATTGTGGGGGGGGCCCAATCCCCCAACACTGCCCGGGGACCGCCACCTCCCGGGGCTTGATTTATGAGTTGCGGGGGGGCCACACAGCTCCCCCGCAGCCCCGGGGACTTATTTTTAAATGGCCCCCCCAAGACCTGGGGACCGCCACCCCCAGGGCTTTTATTTATTATTTGTGGGGGGGGGCACACAGCACCCCCGCTGCCCCGGGGACTTCCACCCCCGGGGCTTTTTAAAGAAATAAATAAACCTGTGTGGGGGGACTCAAGCCAGTTGTTTGGTGGCGCACTGAGTCGTTAGAGCTCAAGCCAGCAATCGTTTATCACAGATCCACAAATAATAATGCGCTCTCAGATGCAGTTTGGAAAGCAGTGTAGATTTATTTACTCAGAATGTTACGCGTTTCAAAAGTTATACTTCCTTGATCACACACTGAGCGTTGTGATGAGGTGCTATACATACACGCTGAAGGTACTTGCATAGAAAAGGGACTAAGAGTGAGAATCACCCTGGATTGCACCTCAACTGTGGCAGCCATATTGGAACATATTACATACACATTATCGGCAATGTTAATGTCACATATGCCTGCTAGTAAAAGGAGCATGTGTCATAAACATAAACATATATTTGCATATCCATGAAAAAACCTTCAAATGCTCGCACACAGCAACAGAAATAAAACAGGAAAGAACAATGGTAAAGATTTCTTTGTGATGCGCCACTTCCCACTTACAGATGCAGCGGTGTTAACTACTTCCATAAATCAATATCATGCACAACAATGACTCAATATAGGTGAGTCTGTACGAAAACTGTGTTACGAAACGTTAAGGGGGCAGAGTCTAATATGACTAAAGGGGTTAAGTCACCCTCTGGGTTTTTTACTGGTAGGCATACACCGTAAATTCGCAATACTTAAAATATATATATATATATATATATATATGTATATATTTACTTTAAAACAATTATTAAACAAATAATTGTATTATATTTTATAATTTTAAAATTATAAAAAAATATAACAAATAAATATTTACATGGTTATTGGTATATACATATACAAATACCATAACATCTATAAAAAAACATTCTAATTAAATTAAAACAAACTATTTAAATATCTTTATCTTAGTAAAAATAATTTCCCAATTAACAAATATTAATAATTAAAATATTATAATTTCAAATAAAGAAATCACAATTCAAATTATAAAAATACTAAATTATTTGAACATTTAATACGCATGCTATTCCCACTACAATTTCAACAGAACTACGCAAACTATTAAAATAAAGGTATAATTTTTTTACCACTCTCATTTAGCACAAAAAATAAATATCAACACTGGATAAAAATAAAATTTACAAATCTCCCTCCACTAAAAGCAACAATTGTAAAAGTGATAAATTACATGTAGAAAATATTTACAGCACCCATTCCAGCCAATGCAACACCAACGATACTATTAAAGAGCAGAGGGGTAGAATGTAACATTCCCTCTCCAGTCAGTGCAACAGTAGGGAAAGTATTACTATTCCCACTCCAATGAGTGCAACAGTAGGGAAACTGTAGGATAGCGGAGGGGTAAAAATTACTATTCCCACTCCAATGATTGCAATATTAGCGAAAGTGTTGGGTAGCGGAGGGGTATAAATTACTATTCCCACTCCAATGAGTGCAACAGTAGGGAAAGTGTTGGATAGCGGAGTGATAACATTTACTATTCCCAGTCCAGTCAGTGCAACAGTAGGGAAAGTATTGGATAGCGGAGAGGTAAAAATTACTATTTCCACTCCAGTCAGTGCAACAGTAGGGAAAGTGTTGGCTAGCGGAGGGGTAGCAATTACTATTCCCACTCCAATGAGTGCAACAGTAGGGAAAGTGTTGGATTGCGAAGGGGTATAAATTACTATTCCAACTCCAATGAGTGCAACAGTAGGGAAAGTGTTGGATAGCGAAGGGGTATAAATTACTATTCCAACTCCAATGAGTGCAACAGTAGTGAAAGTGCTGGATAGCGAAGGGATAAAAAGTACTATTCCCACTTCAGTGAGTGCAACAGTAGGAAAGTGTTGGATTGCGGATATCATCAGCAAAATAAAAATATTTTAAAACATTTAAAAATAGATTTTTTTTTAAATATGTTCAAAATTAAAAACCAAATATATTTAATATTGAAAGTTTTTTTAAATAAAAACATATTATAATGCTAATTACATATCACAAATACCAACAAATATTGTACTAAATAAAATAGAAAAACAATTTTCAAATAAATAAAACAAAATATTTAGAAAATATTTATTAACAAAAACATTAATTATGACATACATTTAGTTTCTTTACTTACTACACTATAACACCTCACAATACACAACCCATTTAATTATCAATTAAACAAATATTAATTAAAAAACAATTTAAACATAAAAATTAATTAACTTTCCACCCTTTACCATTATAACTCCCACAACCCACACCTAAAGCTAAACTGTAAAAAAATTAATTACGCAATTAAATTTGAATTTCAATTAAATAACTAATAGTATTTAACAATGAATTATAAAGTAAGTAAAATGTATTTACTTCCCACCCTTTAGCCCTATAAGCACAAAACCCACACACAATTTTTTTAACAATTACCCTAATTCTTTATCAATTAAATAATTAATATTAATTGTCAACTGATTATTAATCAATTCAAAATAAATTACTTCCCAACCTTTACCCCTATAAACCCCACAACCTGCACCTAAAACTATTTACACAATTTCCAAATTTGATTGTCAAATAATTAATCATTAATTAACATCTCATTATTAATTAATTAAAAATAAATCACATCCCACCTTTTAGCTTTATAAACACAAAACCCACACCTCCCAAAAATATAATTAAACAATAGATTTTTTTTTATCAATTATTTATTATTATCAACTAATTTTTACTTAATCAAAAATAAATTACTTCCCACCCTTTATCCCTATAAACCCCACAACCCACACATAAAACGTTCCCCAAAAAATTAAAAACACAATTAAGGCTATAAAATCTCAATTAATTTAATATTAATACATAAAAAATAATCATTAATTTATTATAATTAAATTACTTCCCACTGTATTCCCCTATAAACACACAATTCGTTACAGTACTAAGAAACACAAAATTTAATTAAATACAATTATTAGCTACTAAGGGCCCGGTTTCAAAGTTTGACCGATCTGAGTACTGGGATCCACCGAACTCTTGTCGGTGGTCTGAACCGAGCAATTAGGATGCGACCGAACACTGTGGGGCGATTCCGATCCGGGTCAGAAAGCACTCCGACCGAGTCGGATCCGGAGCGTTTTCCGACCGAGCCGGACCCCTACAGTCCGACCGAGCGAGTACGATGCGCACATATGCTGTCGTACTCGGTTCGGTCGGACTCCCATAGAAGTCAATGGGAGCCGGTCGTACGACGCGTACATGGGCTCCCATTGACTGAATGGGTACGTCTCGAACAAGTGCGCCCTCTACAGTGGGTACACGTCGGTGCTACCCGCACCGTACATGCCTGTGTTGGGGAGACCCATAGGTCTCCCCCTGTGTCCGAGTCGTAGGGCTGCGGGTGTCAGGGGGTCCGATGCGGACCCCCAAAATCCGACTCCGGGAGCTTTTGCGAGCCAGACACTCCGGCTCGCACAGGCTGTCCGACGCGTGCATCGTACTGGCTCGGTTGTAAATCGCATCCATTGCACGCCACAGTTAGCTTCCGACCGGGACGTACGGAGCGGTTCGGACCTGGAAACGAGTCTGTCGGTGAATTTCATGTAGATCGCATCGTACTTGCTCACTCGTACAGCTGTACGAGTCGGCCGGAAAACACACGTACGGCTCGTGGTTCCAACCGAGATCGGAATCGGCCCCTGTTTGTTTGCACTCCTATTCTTTACAATGGGAGCATGGATTCCGCCCAGAATGCATGCTTTCATTGTAAAGAGAAGAAGAGGAGTTTATCCCTGCACCCTGTGGCAGGCATGTCAAGGTGCCTGTCATGGGGTGCAGAGATTGACAGTGGGGTACAATAGGTGCCCCTTCGGCCTCTAACCAGAGGCCATGCACCCACCGGGGACCCTGCTGGAGCCCACAAATTTGACTTCAGACAACATTTCTGTGTCGGACAGGCCAGCACACTAAGGCGAATGGAATCTGAAATGGTAATCCCTCAGGTGGAAAGACCCGCCCTTGGGATTGGAGGATTTCCGAATAGCAGGCAGGTTCTCCGAGCCCGTTGGAAGCCATTCAGAAATCCAGTTTGGATTCCTTTCTAATGTCTCCATCCTAATGGGTTGTTCGGAAATTAATCTGAACAACTGATTAACCTCCGACCGAGAGTCGGAGCCGTTTACTTCGGCATTGTAATCGGCCCCTAAAAATGTAACACATATATACAATACTTATACAAAAAAATATAATACATACATTTAAAATATCTACTAAAATACATAACACTAATAAAAAATTCATTATTTTGAACAAATATATTTGACATATTCTTGACCACGATATTCTTCCTGTCGATATTTCTGTGTCATGATATTTACAACTCAATATTTGTGTAAATCGACATTTACAACTCAATATTCTGTCTGAATACCAGTATCAATAGGAAAGCCAACAAATGAACCACAACTATTTCAACTTTAAAGAAAAAAAAGAAAAGTGGTCAATAACTTGCACATAACCGTAGTGTTCAATAACAAGAGGGCCTTCCTAAACACTGCTGTCTTTCTCCTGTCTTCAAGGCAATTATTGACTTCTTCAAAAATACCACAGTGTTGCCATTATTGGCATTATTTAAATTAATATCCTCTTCTTGACCACTTCAATGGCATCATAGGTCACACTGAACATCTATGCCTGCATACGAATTCTGCAAGAGGCCTGCTTTTAGTGCAAGCAGCAGTTCCTTTAGCGTGGGCAGTCAGCAAACATTTCAGGTAGACTTTTCACCCAAGCAGGCTGCTCGGTTAATTTTTGAGTGCAATACTGCAAATCTGAACATGAGCGACAGTGTTTTTACAATGAGGGACCGGAAATCAATTCAAAATTAAATTTTTAATTAAAATAATCATCCCAAAATTCTGTTGCATTTTGCATAATTATGTATAATTTTGCATAACTTCACATAATTATGCAATAGCAAATTATGCAGGTTATGCACACGCCTATTAGGGATAAGCAGGCCCTCCTTGGCAGAAACTAAAAAGCAAGTTAGTCACAGCTCTAGATATAAGTAAGCTAGAAGGGATATGTTTGAGTACATCATTGAGTGGTGTATAGATATCTGAGACTTACAAACAAAAACAAAAATGTAAGTTTTCACAGCTCTGAAAAAGTTAGTATATGTCTAAATTGCGAGACCTTTTGGTGTATAAATAAAAGTGATCGATCTGACAGACAAACCCTTTTAAGCTAGTGCTCTTAAAGTTAGCATATATTTATGTTGCACAGCTTTCATAAACTTCAGTACGGCAGCCAAGATCCTTTTATCTTTTCAGTTAAAGCATTTTTCAGGGACCTTTGTACATGTTCTCACTCAAAGCCTGCAAAGTGAGAGCTTTAACACAATCCTTTGTTCATAGCTCAGTGCTAGCCAGAGGCAAAGGAAATGTTTGATTTTGATATGCAAAAGATACATTTACCAAATTTAGCCTTGTTTTTTAGCTCTGGTCAGCCTCACTGCATGTGTATAAACTTAGGGGTATATTCACAAGAACGTGTACTAAACATCACCAACAAATGTTAACGCATTGCAGCCTATCGTGGGAAAATAACCCCGTGTCAATGTGGAATACACAACAAGGTGGTACCATGCGATAGTCTGCTAAAACCACAGGCAATGTCCACGATACAACCACCTCGATGTAGATAAAAACACAAACCACAACACAAAAAAACCTGCGATGGGCCAAAGCGAGATAAGGAAACAGTAACAACCAGCGCGAGGGAAGCAATACTCACGCGAAATGCGGGAAAAAGCACAAGAACAGCATACGGAAAATGCCACAGAAAAAAATACATCAACTGCGGAGTACCACAGATGCACCCTGACCGACTGCTGAGGACAACATGTACCCCACAACATCCAAGCACCGTGAAGAACAGAACCGACTGGCACACCACATGAAAGAGACCAGTGGCAGACAAATCAGAGCCGCAGGAGCGGCTCGCCCACTGTGCAGCATACCCACATAAGCATAAGTGCACCTCGACATTGACAACATCCCGGTACAAACAGCAACACCACTACAACAGAACACAGGACACAACTGGTTCCGCAAATGTGCACAACATGGCAAGTCACATCTGAAACCGCAGGAAAATGTAACATGACAATGTACAAGTACAACCTGTAACCTGCAAATATGTTTTAATCACACATGCTGTACAATTGGACATCCTGTATTGTCCCATGATGCCATGGAGGGCCACAAAGTGACATGCTCATGAGAAGTAAGTATCAATGATGGTGTTCCTATAGGCCATTCCTGCCACAGCTGCAGTGGGATGTGGGCCACATGCCCCATCGTCACTATCATCGTCCGGTACCTCAAGAACTGGGATCCATGGGGCATTGGTGCGGACACAGATGTTGTGCAACACACAACATGCAACGATCATCTTGCACACGATGTCCGGGCTGTACAGGAGCTTTCCACCTGTGCCATCCTGGCACCTGAAACGTGACTTCAACAGGCCAAATGTGCGTTCAACGATGCCCCTGGTGTGTATGTGGGCCACATTGTACTGCCTCTGGGCGGGTGTGTCTGGGTCTCGAATGGGTGTCATCTTCCAAGGGCAGAGTGCATATCCTCGATCACCTGTGACAGCGCAGGGAGAGTCAATACATGGTTCGGCAGGATGTGATTGCAGGCCCACTAATCCAGTGACGCCTATGCTGGCTGTGTGTGGGGTGAGTGTAAGCCAGCCCTCAGGGAGTAGCTGGTGCTGGTAACAACTCCAACAGTCATTAGGCACTCAGAAATGCAATGTCAGAACAACAAAGGGGAATGACTCGAGTCGCACAGGGCTAGTGGCCCCGGATGCACCTCGGCCGACATGGGCCCACACGCCACGGGACGCTGACCTGCGGGAGACTGGGGTAGGGTCATGACGGCAGAGCAGGGCCTCACATGTGTCATAGGTGCCCTCCGCAGAGTGTCACGGGGAGAATGGGATGTCTACCCCCAGGGCATGATGCAGAGGGCACATGCCAGCTGTGTCCGGCAACATGGCGGATATGAATGCCACACCCAATGACAGACACCAAGTCCGTACCTGCCCGTTGCTGATGACAACCCCTAGGCCACAGGCTCAGACACCAACGATGTTCCGCTGGGGGATGACGGCCACTCATGGCGTACAGGGTTAGTGGCACCACATGCCGCCGGCTTGCGTTGAACAGGGCTAGTGGCACCACGTGTCGCCGGCTTACATTGAACAAGATTAGTGGCACCACGTGTTGCCAGCTTGCGTTGAACAGGGTTAGTGGCACCACTTGTTGCCGGCTTGCATTGAACAGGGTTAGTGGCACCACGTGTCGCCGGCTTGCGTTGAACAGGGTTAGTGGCACCACGTGTCACAGGCCTGCGATATGGAATTATGCCTTACTGATCAAAGGGAGTATAGTTCTGTGGCCGCTGCCACGGACTTGGGGTCACTGCCATTCAGGGCTCAGGACACTGTTCCAAATGTGGGACCTACCGGGCCAAAGAGGACGCCAGTGGAGTATGTTAATAAGTAAGGAGTGATGTGGGTCAGCGTCAGGGGGGCCAGCGATGGTCTGCGGAGGCTGCAGAGGTCGTGGGACTGGGGCTTGGAGCTTGCACTGGCACATGGTGGGCCCTCTTTCACACACAACGGTGTCAGCAGGTGAGCAGTGCGGCCCTGGTGTGCTGGGGCGGGCAGGCCTGGTCTGTGCATCAGCATCCTGGGGAATAGCAGGCGCACAGGGTGGCAGACCCCGCTGCTCACGGCGTCGGCCTCGTGGCAGGCCGCGCGGCGCCGCACTGTCAGTGACATTGGCCTGTGCAGCCCTGGCGTACTCAGGGCCAACACACTACGCTCACACACACAGGGGGGATGCAGCCTGCGACACGTCCGCTATCTGACCCATGGCCTGGGGTGACATGGTTGCGTCCACTGCTCATTACTCTCCAGTCACCAGCAGTTGTGGTCTGCATGGACATGTCTGTGGTTTGCAAACCTATGTCTGTCCTGCACATCCACGCCTCACTTCTCGTTGTGTACATTCCCATTGACAGGTCACTTGCATCCTTCGCACATGGCTGCATTCTGCATCTCCACACGTTCAGCTGTTGTGTGGCTGTGGTGCCATCATGTGTCTGTATTGGGGGCAGGGGTAGCCCAGGATGACCATGGAGTGGTGTTGTTGTGTCTGGTAGGAGGTCGTGTAGTTTGACATGTTGTATGTGGTTTGGTCACGTGTGAATTCCCACAGTTTGGGGTGTGTGATGTGTTGATTTGGCACTTACCAACGAGCAGTCCAGTTCCATTTGTGCCATCCTGGAAGTGCTGGTTGATGATGGACTGTTGGAAGATGAAGGAATCATGCACACTGCCTGGGTAGTTGGCAACAACATCGGTGAAGAGTCCCCGGTGGTCCACTATTGCCTGCACATTGATGAAATGTGTGTGCTTTCTGTTGTGGTAGTGGCGTGCAGTATCCGCAGAGGGTATAAGTGGGACATGTGTGCAGTCGATTGCCCCAACACGGCCAGGAATCCGGCTATGGCGTAGAAGCCTTGCTTTGTCTCCAGCTGTTCCTGCGCAGTGTTGGGGAATTGAAAGTACAGGGGTATGAAGCTGAGGATGGCATCCAGGACAGGTCTGATGAACTGTGATCGGGCTGGCTGTGAGACCCCTCTGACTCTGGCAGTTGTTGGTTGGAAGGTACCAGAGGCCAACAGGTGCAGCACAGCCAGCAGCTTTGTCTGTGGAGGGATGTTGGTTCTCCGCTGTGTTGGGACTGTCAGCCTGTGGGCGATGTGGGTCATGATGCGGAGGATGGTTGTCCTTTTGAGCCTGTAGTAGGCAATGACTTCCTTGGGCGTTAGGTCTGTGAGAGTGGTGCGTTTTTGGTATGTCCGCTGTCTTACTCTGCGCTGCCTCCGGGGTGGTCCCGGGAGGGGCGGATCTGGGTCCTGGGGGTGGTGGCGGTCCCGGGGGTGGTGGCAGTGGGTGTTGTGGCCCTGTTGAGGTTCCGAGCTGCATGATGAGTAGCTTCATGGCGTTGTTTGTTCTTCGGGTGTGGCTGTGTGCAGGGCTCCATTGCCTACTGCAGGTAGTCATCCATCTTTACACCTGCTTGAGGCAGGTGTTAAATGCCTGTGGCTACTGCGGCTTATTGCCTGTTTTTGGTTCACTTCGCAGATCTGGCAGTTCATTGTGAAAGTGGTGTTGTGGTTTTTTCGTGTGTTTTTGCACGGGAACGCCTACTCTGCATCTCATTAGGGTTAGTTGGTGGTGTCCACCGTGGAGATAACTTTTGGGGCAGTTATTGCGGGAATACTGGCGATGTCTGCAGTTTGCACCGGCTTTTGAATGGGGTGTTAGGTCTATCTCCACTTTTGATGCGTTAATGTGGGGATGAATCAGAGATTAGTCCTTGTGAATATGCCCTTAATCTTTTTCACAGATAATCAGTTTTGATGGGCTTTCAAATAGCACGTCAATGATGGGTTTGGGTGTCTGTCTCAGGGTTTGTTTCTCTTACCAGGCTTAACACTTTTGTACTACTAATTGAGGGGGAGTCATTTATATGAGATCTGAATGTCACCTCTGTTTTTCAAGATGCATTCAAAACGATGGGAAGTTGAACTCATATTTAAAATTAGCATTTTTCTAGTTCATTGAGTGCATCTTTCAAAGCCAGACACCAACTACTGCAGGTGATGCTCTGTGTAGTTAACTCTTTAAAAAAAGGCTTTTACAGAGCCACAACTGCTTATTTTATTTCACTCTTTGCTGATTTAACAGATTAAACTCTCACCTGATCTGGGCCTGGACTGTTCAGCGGGGAATGCTCCTTTGCGACTTGTTGCACCACTTATACACTAGCCTGTGTAGGGGTTTGTTCGCTAAAAGCAAGTAGTTCGCCAGGTTTTTCACGAAGTCACTTGCAATGTTGGATGAAGCAAAAGCTGGCAAAAAATCCGCAGGGTTATTTCCCAAGTCGAATGCTAGGTCCCTTGGTTATGGGGAGTCTAATCGCTTTTCTAATTTCTGAAAGGCTCAGAAGTCCCCTTTGATTCTTGCCTGTTGTGCAAAACCATTAAAACACCCGGGGCCTTAATTATTTGGAACTCCACCTCTATGGCAAGCATGGATAATTTTGGAGGCTAGTGGTTGCTTTGCATTCAGTACACTCAGATGCCCTCCTGGCGTACATAAAACCATCAAGACTACATATTACTTAACTCCAGATGCTTGCATTTTCACCCACAGTGTTCTGGTTGCTGTAAAAATGCCATTGTTGTTAACAGTGATAGGTAGAGAAGACCACACAAAGTGTCATTAAAAAAGCTCTTAGTCACCAATATGAAGATTACCAGATTAACTTCTACAAGCTGATGGTAATAACAGTGGTGGATTTACACTACATAGATGTGTCACTTAATCTGCTGTATTAATGTTTACTGCAGTATAAGATATCCAATGCGGAAAGTCAAACTAACATACGATATCAGAAGCTGCAGCTGACCTCTTCAGAGATAATGTTATCTACTGCATCACTTAAAGTCAACAAGATGAAAAAACAGAGTCACTTTGAATGAAAGAATGCAGTACATCACCAAACGTCTGTTGTCCTCATCTGCATCAATTGAAAATGACAGATCACCAAATCCTAATGTTTTATAGTCTGGACATGGCACCTGTTAGACCTGTCAGCCTTAGGATGATCTTCCCGCAATCTTTTTGCTTTTTGACTCCATGTTTTACTGAATCTTTTTGTTGGCCTTAGGACTCTGAGCACTTTACCACTGCTAAAGTGCACGTGCTTCTTCCCTAAACATGTGTCTAATTGTTGTATACCTGATTGACCTATTTAATTTGCTTGTAAGTCACTTTTAAGGAGGTATACAATATACCCGGGCCTGTAATTTAAATGCTGTCTGTTGGCTGCAGAACTGATTGTGTCACCCACTGGAGTAGCCTTTTAAACCTGTATAAGGCTTGCCACTACAGTGCCTTTGTGTGTAGTTTACTGATTGTTCGATTTGGCATTTAAAACTACTTGTCAAGCCTTCAACTCCCCTTTTATTACATATAAGTCACTCTTAAGGTAAGTCCCAGGTGGCCCTAAGTGCACGCTGCTATGTAAGTGAAGGATAGAACATGTACTTTTATGTTTTGCATATCCTGGTGATGACAAAAAGTCTATTTCATTTGTCACAATCATGTAGGCTACTCCTCTCATGACGTAGCATTGGAAATTCCTTAATACACTTTTAAGCTGGAATTCTCATTCAGAGAGGAGTAGCTTTTTCACTTTTCATATATATGGAATGGTATTGATAAATCCTGCTAACTGGTGAAGTTGGATTGAAAATTACTATTTTAGAAATGCCACTTTTAGAAAGTGGATATTTCTCTGCACTTACTGCTCTGTGTAACTGAAAGTCTTTATGCAGAACATGTCTGGGGTGGGTGAGAGCTACACTTTGTGCATTCCCATTAGACACCCACAACACAAGACTGATAGTTGCATCTGAGTAGCCATCAACATACATCTGCATTCTGATGGCTTTGCCTGGGCAGGATGGAAGGGAGGGGATAACACTTCACTTGAATAGGCTGTGTGATGTCCCCTCACAAAGGGCTGATTTACCCCCCACAGATAACTGGCAGACAGGACTGGGTTGAAAGGGTAACCTGTGCACTTCAGAGCTGCTTTGAAGTTACTTCCTACATCAAAGGCATTTCTGTTAATAAGTTCTGGGTTCTTGAACTGAACCCAGCGGCGGCCTGTGCGGGTAAGATGGTGGGGTCAAGTGAGGGGGGATTTCCACAGATGACCACAAGGGAAAATTATTTATTTATTTAATTTGCCTGCGTGGTCATCTGTTGAATCCCCCCCAACCTGACCCCATCGCTCTTAAATGCACAGGCCGCAGCTGACTGAACCTCTGTCAGAAGGACTGCTGTGCTACTTAAAGTACTCATATTTGTACTGCAGACTTGGAAGGTCTGCTTTTTTCTTCTGTTGCCCTGTTGCCTGCTGTTCTCTGACTCTGTTGAAAGAGAGCTAGACTCTGACTTCCCTTTAAGTGAAGGACTTGTTGGCAAGCCTTCTGTTGATTGAGACTCAGGGAAAACAACGTTTCTACCCCTTCTCCTCTGCCTGGGTCACTGTAGGTGGCCCAGACACTTGCAACACAGATTGCATCTCCTGTCTGTGTGCAGCAGAACTAGCGCATTGACCCAGTTGCAGGAGTAAAATTGGTGCATCGCATCGGAACCAGCAGTTTGTCTCCCAAGATCAACGCAGGAGACAGCGTATAGCTGCCACTGCAGCTTGGTGAGCTCGACGTATACCTCGACTGCATGGCAGAATGCAGCGCATCTCTCGATGCCTCTCAACTTCAGCACCAATCTTCGGAACTGACGCATCACCTTCACTGCATGGAGAAGATTGACGTATCTTGCTGTTTGCAACCAGGAAGGTACTTTGTTCATCAGGCTCTGCTTGGGTCCTGTACCCTGGCTCCGCTTCCACAAGAACTGCCAGAACTTTGACTTTGCACCAGTCCAGTGCGACCTAAAGTAACCTTTCTAGTGCTACTTGCTTCTAAGTGCTTTCCTGCATTTATTCTTTTACAATTCAATATCTCAACTTCTATACACTGGATTTGTTGTCATTTTGGTCTTGTTGTCTTTATAATATAATAATGTATTTGTATAAACCTGTGTGAAGTCTTTTTGTGGTGTATTCCTTGTGTTACTGTTTGTGTGTGCTGCACAAAGACTTTACATGTCTTTCTGTGCCAAGCTACAAGAGGGTTGTCACAAGTTATCTTATAGTGTATACTTAGCTTACCCTGATTAGAGTGATGGTTCCTGTCTGACCTGGTTGCATACTTCAGCCAACCAGCAATCTCATTTCTAACAGAACCATAAAAAATCCACTTCAAAATATGCAGCAGTCTCTAGAGGTGCCCGTGTCATTGGAAATGCTCTCCCACTCATATTGAAACTACTGCCAGTGCTGCACTTCTGTGCCATTCCTATTCCAGAGTCTTGTGAATATGCTGCATAGTGCCAATATCACCTAGCCACCCGCAAGCGCATATGCGCACACACACACACACACACACCCTAAGTAAAAAGCATGCAAATGGAGCAACAGTAAATTACACCACACCGGTTTGTACTAGAAGATTGCTGCAGGTTTGGTGTCAAAAACGTAAGGCAATGAGTTAACTAATAGCTGATCCAAGGGGCAGCCAGTGATGATAGGAACTATGCTGGCCACCCACCAGATTAGTGAAAGAGCACCAGCATTACACCCCATTAGGTGCTAAACTTTTTGTACCTTTTGGTATGCATGTACGCATTTTTCAGTCAAGTCCAGCGAACAAGGGGCCATATTAGCAAGACCGGTGATAAAATTATCGCCGTTTTAGCGGCAGGAAACTGCAGCTAAACGGCGATAATGGGCTTGCTAATATGCATTATAGAATTCCAATAGAAGCCCAGGGGGGCATATTAACAAGGGCCGGCGATAAATATCGCAAAGCGCGCTTAGCGCGTGCATATTTATCACCGGCTATCTCTGGAATTCATCGCCTGTTCTCTGACTCTGTTGAAAGAGAGCTGGACTCTGACTTCCCTTCAAGTGAAGGGCTTGTTGGCAAGCCTTCTGTTGATTGAGACTCAGGGAAAACAAAGTTTCTACCCCTTCTCCTCTGCCTGGGTCACTGTCGGTGGCCCAGACACTTGCAACACAGATTGCATCTCCTGTCTGTGTGCAGCAGAACTAGCGCATTGACCCAGTTGCAGGAGTAAAATTGGTGCATCGCATTGGAACCAGCACTTTGTCTCCCAAGATCAACGCAGGAGATTGCGTATAGCTGCCACTGCAGCTTGGTGAGCTCGAAGTATCCCTCGACTGCATGGCAGAATGCAGCGCATCTCTCGATGCCTCTCAACTTCAGCACTAATCTTTGGAACTGACGCATCACCTTCACTGCATGGAGAAGATTGACGTATCTTGCTGTTTGCAACCAGGAAGGTACTTTGTTCATCAGGCTCTGCTTGGGTCCTGTACCCTGGCTCCGCTTCCACAAGAACTGCCAGAACTTTGACTTTGCACCAGTCCAGTGCGACCTAAAGTAACCTTTCTAGTGCTACTTGCTTCTAAGTGCTTTCCTGCATTTATTCTTTTACAATTCAATATCTCAACTTCTATACACTGGATTTTTTGTCATGTTGGTCTTGTTGTCTTTATAATATAATAATGTATTTGTATAAACCTGTGTGAAGTCTTTTTGTGGTGCATTCCTTGTGTTACTGTTTGTGTGTGCTGGACAAAGACTTTACATGTCTTTTCTGTGCCAAGCTACAAGAGGGTGAGCACAAGTTATCTTATAGTGTATACTTAGCTTACCCTGATTAGAGTGATGGTTCCTGTCTGACCTGGTTGCATACTTCAGCCAACCAGCAATCTCATTTCTAACAGAACCATAATAAATCCACTTCAAAATATGCAGCAGTCTCTAGAGGTGCCCGTGTCATTGGAAATGCTCTCCCACTCATATTGAAATTACTGCCAGTGCTGCACTTCTGTGCCATTGCTATTCCAGAGTCTTGTGAATATGCTGCATAGTGCCAATATCACTTAGCCACCCGCAAGCGCATATGCGCGCACACACACACACACACCCTAAGTAAAAAGCATGCAAATGGAGCAACAGTAAATTACACCACACCGGTTTGTACTAGAAGATTGCTGCAGGTTTGGTGTCAAAAACGTAAGGCAATGAGTTAACTAATAGCTGATCCAAGGGGCAGCCAGTGATGATAGGATCTATGCTGGCCACCCACCAGATTAGTGAAAGAGCACCAGCACTACACCCCATTAGGTGCCAAACATTTTGTACCTTTTGGTATGCATGTACGCATTTTTCAGTCAAGTCCAGGGAACAAGGGGGCATATTAGCAAGACCGCTGATAAGATTATCGCCGTTTTAGCGGCAGGAAACTGCAGCTAAACGGCGATAATGGGCTTGCTAATATGCATTATAGAATTCCAATAGAAGCCCAGGGGGGCATATTAACAAGGGCCGGCGATAAGTATCGCAAAGCGCGCTTAGCGCGTGCATATTTATCGCCGGCTATCTCTTGAATTCATCGCCTGGTTAGCGCGTTGTCAACAACGCGCATCGCCGAGGCGATAAAAATTCCACAGATAGTGTGGATATCGCCGTTTTCTGTGTTCTGGTGTGAACCTGGGCTTCTATGGGAATTCACAACGGCATATTATCAAGCCCATTATTGCCGCTTTAGCGGCAGTTTCCTGCCGCTAAAGCGGCGATAATGTTGTCGCCGTTCCTTGATAATATGGCCCATGATTCCTAAAACAGAAGGATGAACCATTCCACAGGAGCAGAGGTGTTAAGTGCATGAACAACACTTCTAAAAAACACTAAAGTGAGAGGGTTGCACGTCACAAAGATACCAAATGCTCATTCGAGTCTGTTCCCTTCAAATTGCATTCTGGTTCATTTAGTCCGCTAGTTAAATAACTAGCAAATCAAAACTGAAAATAGCCTAACATAAGCTTCTACTGACAATGGACATAGAGCTTTTATCTGGGAAAATTAAAAGTAAAAAGAAGTGTCAGCAAGATGGATCAGCATTTTCCAAAACAGTATGAAGTACATTAGGTGGGGTGGCCAGAAAAAACTAAAGACTCAGGGAAAGTAGAGAATCTCTCACACTTAGGCATCAGTCTTCCCTGCTTCTAGCAGTCAGGGGCGAGGCAGACTATGGAAGGAGGCCATGTTGCAGGACTCCACCATATATGCCCATAAAAGTGTAAGTGGCGACAACAATAAGGGGCTTGGTTTTAGCCAGGCAAAGCCTCTTCAGACGCAGGACGGGGGCTGGTTGAGACACAAGCTTAGCAAACCAGGATACAGGGCTGCGGAAATTTAGCTCAGACAGTCTGAAATGGGCAGCTCCAAGCCCACTGTAAGAGGACAAAGGGGCATATTATCAAGAGAAATATCGCCGCTTTAGCGGCCGTTTTCGGTCGAAAAGCGGCGATAATTCGATCGCATTATCAACAAGGGCACGCTAACGCGTGTTTCCTTGAGTGAGCAGTCCTTTAAACTCCACTTTGCATGTCAGCGATGACTATCGCTAATGACATGCAAAGTAGGCGTTCCCTTACAATTCTCCCTTGAAATCCAAACTGACACGGCAGCGCAACATTATTAAGCCTCTAACAAACCCGCGATGCGATAAAATAAACCACGCTAACCATGGTTATTGCGGGTTTGTAACGCTGGTCAGGAACTGACTTAGCCATACTTTTAATGGCAGGTGGATTGTACGGCTGAGGCAACGGGGCATATCATCAAGGAAACGCGCTAAATATCGCATTTCCCGCTTAGCACAATTCTGTTTCAAGCCGCTATCGCAGGATTTAATCGCTGTGGAGATATGCCTTGATAATAATGCGATATCTCGGCGATTAAATTCAGCGATACGCGGCATTAAACAGAATCGCGCTTCACGTGAAATACGATATTTAGCGCGTTTCCTTGATAATATGCCCCAATATCTCTCAAAAAGATAGTACATGCTCTCTCGCAATGCGAGACCTAAAATAGAGCAGATTAGGCTGGAGGTAGGTTTGATGCAGAACTCAGGGGCATAATGGCGACAATGGGCTTGATAATATGGGCTTGATAATATGCTCTATGGAATTCCAATTGAAGCTCAGGTTAGACGTCCTTCACATCTAACATGGGCTTCAATTGGAATTCCATAGAGCATATTATCAAGCCCATTATCGCCATTTTAGCGGCAGTTTTCTGCCGCTAAAGTGACGATAATGTTATCGCCTGTCTTGATAATATGCCCCTCAATACCTATATGTTTACCTAATGCCCAAGATCCTGCCTTGGTGCCAAGAAGGGTATCCTTAAAATTGAAAAGGAGTGAACTGGTTTCAGAAGAGTTCAAGAAGATCTTCAAGAGTTATCTAATGTTATGGTGGCTGGTTAGTTACTTTTCTCAATAAAGTATTAAGGGACAATAAACGTAGGACCCTCCCCGCCTCTGATCTCTCCGTTCATCACTCCTACAACAAATGTATTGTGGATAAATATATGTATGCATGAACGTTTGTGGTATTTTTATACTGAGCACCTTACCAAAAGGCATGTGCCACAGACAATGATACAGTCAATGAGTAAATAGGGAGGTAGCAGGGTTTTGGGAGCAGAAGTAGCAGGCAGTAGTACATTGTGATGTAGAGGTCTTTAAACAGGTCTACATGTGTGTGCCCACAATGCCAATTTGAAAAAATAAAGTAATCGAAGATGCATTGTTATCTAAACAATAGTATGCGAGAAATAAGGTGTGTGAAACTAATCGGTTATTTTGCACTAGGCATTTTGGGGCTTTGACACATTCACAAATAAACACAGTTTTGCGAATCTTGGTAGTATTAAGGGGCAGAGTTACACCTTCTGGCGCATCTCTGCTAATCAGCAGGGATGCGCCAGAAGAGTTGTGATGCATCTGCCCACCCGTACGCCACCACTGATGCGCTGCATTTATAATGCGGCGCACAGATGGGCAGATGCGTGTCGCATCCCCCGGTGAAAAGGCGGCGCATTGCTGGAGTCGCGTCGCAAGCGCGACACAGCTCCAGCAAGGCTCGGGGTGCCCCTATTCCTAACATGCTGCGTCAATCCTTACGCCTGTTTCGAGCAGGCGCAGGGTTTTGACACAGCAAGGCTGTAAAAGTGACTAAGTGAAATCTTGTAGATTTCACACAGCCACTTTTCGGAGGCATTCCTGCTCCAGACCGCCCCGTGCCGGAACGCCCACATGTGGCGCAGGGCTTTACAACGTGACGCATCTCCGTAGATGCGTCACGTTGTAAATACCCCACAGCATGGCGCTGGCTTTGCGCCGCTGCTGCATCACAAAAGTGACGCAACGGCGGCGCAAATGTGGTGTACGGGGCTTGTAAATCTGCCCCTAAAACTGCATCTCATTCCTGCCAATTAAAAAAACACATATTCTTTGAAACACCCTGACTCACGTATTCAGGACAAGTGCTCTTACTGTGTCCTTCCGCGGCCAGGCGTAGGTGGAGAGAGGCGCGTGTTCCACAACATCCTTACGTCCCTCTAATGATGTTTCTTTTCTCTAATTGATGTTTCAGCGTTCCGTTTGTTTAACATTGTTATATCCTTCTAATGCTTCTCAGAGGGAAGAAACAGCAGGTCGGGGCGATGTGAGCTGATCTTCTAAAGGCAGCAAAATATTATTTTTTTTAAACTTGGCAGCAAATTGAAACAACAGGAAACCAACCGTGTATGAAATACTTCTGATGACTTCTCTGTGGTAATTATACCCAGGCTCTTCGACAACGAGATAAACAAATAGTACAACATGAAGTCATTAATTTCTCTTCCTCTCACACAATTCTAATTAGAAAGATTTAATTAGACTTGGCTGCAAAGAGGATTGCCGCGCTCCTGGCGGGGCCCTTGTTCTACAAGTTTGTGTATTTATCATAGTTTATTAAGTACAACAAGTTGTGGGAGGAATTGTTGTTGCTGTGACTTGCACAATAAAAGTCATCCTGGTGAAACCTGCATTGAACCAGGTGATTTCAGTATTATCACTGGGAAGCAGGCACCACTTCTAGTCAATTGAGCGTCTCCAGAAGCGAAGGTTCACAGAAATCTGCTTCTTTCTATGAAGTGGTCTACCTCGGCTTAAATTTGATCATTTGCCACACTTAACAGCCGGTCCTTGTCCACCAACCTAGCGGAGACGTAATGCATAGACTACGGGCAGGGCCGGCTTTAGCGCTGGTGGCGCCTGGTGCGAAATTCACTTTTCGTGCCCCCACACCCCATGACCGCCTCCTCGGATTCTCTCACTACCACCAGGCAAAAGTGCCCCTCATCCTTCCGATCATAAGCTATTGCTAAACACAGTGCCCCCACGGAGTTCGGCGCCCCCTCCACAGGTCAGCACCCAGTGCGGTTGCACCAGTCGCACTGCCCTAAAGCCGGCCCTGACTACGGGGCATATTTACAAGCCCTCAGCATCACTGGAGTGTCACTTTTCTTGACGCTCCGGTGGCAGAGCGCCTTTTTTCTAATTTACAAGGAGGCGCTAAGCCACTTTGCGTGGCTTAACGCCACTTTGTAAGTGTATGTCGCTTTCCACCGCAGTCCTCCGCGGCAAAGGGGCGTGCAGTGGGTGCTGCTATGGGCGTTCCACCACAACACCCTCTGCTTTTTGATGCTGACCCAGATTTACAAGGCTTAGGCAGCACCCAAAGCTAACGCCATGGAATGCTAAGGTGTTAGAATGGTGCATGGATGAGAAAGTATTAATTTCTCCTCGTTTTTTATACTTTCCATGCGTGCTGCATTCTGCATCACACTTTGAAGGTGCAAATCAGCATTACTGATTGGGTATGTAAATGTGTATGTACTTGTATAGCGCACTGCCACCCCCAACAGGGGTTGTCCTGGTGCTTTTACTCATACCGCTGAGGAACCCTTCCTGGCCTTTCCCTGTGAAATGTCAACTCCTGGGCACCCCCATGGTGAAGCCAGGCATTCTAGCGCTGCTGGGGCCGTTGTGGAGATTAAGCAAGCTATTGCCCAGAGTTGCAGCATGGGACCCATGATTAGAATAGGCACGAGGCGAGAATTATCAGGTCCGAGTAAATTCAATCCAAGACCCGCCGAGGCGGGGGATTGAACTCTGGTCCCGGGCCTGAACTCTGCATCAGGGTCTGCCACTCTAACCATTGAGCCACACTTCTCCACTTCGTGCAGGAAGGTGTCCCTTATTGCACGTAAACAATCATCCCTGCAGTGCAGGCACCCTTGCAACATGGCGGCAGGGTGCCTGCGCTAGGCAGCTTATTTTGTACCAGCGCAGGGGAAACACAGGGGTGCCCTGTATTCTTGTGAGTATGGCGCATCCCTGAGATTTGAAAATGTCGTAGTGTGGCGCTGCCAAATTTGGCACAGCTCCGCGGGCCTACATCTTCTTCTGAATATGACCCTCGATTTGTATTCTTCCTCTTGTTGCATCCTCTTACTCTCCTCCAGCAGGATGTATGAGCGAATTATTGCTCACCACTGGTATTAAATTGGGTAATGCTAGAAACTGATCCTAACAGTACTTAGAAACAACAAAAGTGTGTTATAAAGAAGTAAACCTCTCACCTGAAGATATCAGGGTCTTAGACAGCCAATGCGGAGAAAGCCTTTGACAAAGGAGCATCGTCATATAAACCATGGTCTCCATTACAAAATCTGCTGTCAGGCGTCAATGGCTCTCTGGATTGTTTGCCCGACAGAAGGAGTAGATTGGCCCCTCTGTAGTGCGTGATGCATGCCTGCTCTTTTGCCTTAATGTATATGAGGTACTCCATTTGCCTGTCTGTGTGATGGTTTTACCAAAACATGCATTTGGGCAAAGGTAATAGCCTAAAGGTGATCCAGTGATTGTGCAATACCCAATAGGTGCTGTACATGAAGTGCACACCCTCGGGTACAATTGTAAAGGGTGCATGGAGGATCCCAGAACTCTCGAAGAACACCCAACATCACCATCAGAGGGCAGGAACTCGTTGACATTGTGCTTGGCCCCATACTAAGGACATTAGGATGTGCTCATGTAGACACAGTCAGTGTTGTGACAGCTGTCTCAGGCTGTCTGTTCATGCATATCCTGCACGTATCCATTGTGCATGGCCACACCAGTGGTATCCACACCAGCTCTGGTCCTCACAGAGGCGCCAGGAATACAGTCACAGAGATAGAAAACCATCTGCCTCTATTCCCTTGTCTGCAGTCTCTCCCCTTGTGCTGATACTTGTGTCTTTGCGGTACCTGTGCACGTGGTTGCTCATTTACTTTGATTGCTGATTTATGAGTCCACATGTGCAGATTGGATTATTGTTTTCAAACTCACTCTAGGTGATCCACGATTCTACAAACCTCCATCAATCCGTAGCAAAACTGTAAAGTCAGAGATTTTTGTTATAAGAACGAGAAGTACTTTCTTACACTCTGCTAAATACTACATACAAACATATACAGAATGGCAGGTGGAAATGGCTCTGCAAACACCTTGTGAACAACCTCACAACCAACAAAAGGCGCACACTAAAGGAAGGGTCCACTGATCAGGTAACCACCTTGTACCGCATATTCTGAAGGCATCCTGAAGGCTTCTTTCACAGTATGTGCACCATAAAGCCCAAAACGCGAAAAACACAATACCCCTATATACCTACCACAATATGGCGGTGCTGTTAAAAATTAGACCTACTGTCTTTGTCAGGGTGTCGCAATCATAAAGAAAAGCAACACTCTAGACTCCATCTATATTAGATCATTTCAGAATGGTTGGAACATTAGATGAGAATCATTGATATATACAATAAGGTATTTCTAGCAATGTGCATGCCAATAAAGATTTTCATGTTTAAGACTGCACAGCATGTACCCTTTACTTTTAATTTTATACTGGCTGCAAAACCACACAGGACCTAGAACCAAAGGTCCATACGTTCAAAAACCAAATTAAAGTCTCAGCTCCGAGGATACTTAAGAACCAAAGTAAGGTGTTCACAAAGTCACTCTTTCTCCTGGTTGGGAAATTTGGGGTGCCACTTTGGTAAATATCATATGAGTCTCATTTTAATGGGCCTGTTGCTCCATGGCAGCCTATCAAACCCATAGCAGACTTTTCTGGTCTTGTCACTCCCTCACCTTGAGCATCACTAGGCAAATATGCACAATTATGAGCTTGCTATTGGGGTTTATAGAGTGCTCCAAGCCCAGCTGATTTTCCTTTCACTCTGGCCTGAGACACGCTCATTGATTAAGCTGCAGGCTTTCCCATTTTTTCAGCTTTTTTTCTTTCATGACACCCACCGCATATTTAATTCCCACTGTGGGTGGCCACGGCCCAAGCGGTGCAGAGATGATGCAGTCTGTCGGGAACCGTTAAGGAGTCCCCACATTTCTCCGTCCACCTGGACTCAACCCCTCTGTGCTGGCATAGAGCCAGCTTTCTTTTTCTCTCCCACCTGTGCACTCAGCAGAAGTCTATGCCACCCATGCTTCTGTATAGGAGAGAGCAACATGGGTTTGTCAGACAAGGGGTGCTCCCTGCCGCAGAGATCATTAAAGGCAGGCCCTCGAGCTGCCCAGGCCTAGACATAGTCATTGGTTTTCGGACACTTGCTCCCCCAGAACTATGGTAACTCCCTAGAGAAAAATGCCAAGTGCGCCCGTCTAGTTGATTCCCTTGGAGAAGCCACACAGCCAGAGGCTCCCCGGGTTAGAGACACAGAAGTCACTTGAAGTGGGTAGGTCTATCATAGACTAATGTGGCACTGTTGGGCCAATATACAAAGGGAAATTGAATTTTGTTACTGGTTGAACCCTCCAGCAACCAAGAGTGTTTATTCCATGAATTCTGTTCTCTAGAAATGTATGTTTGTCAGAGGGAGCCATTTATACTGCTCTCCCTCTGGTGAGATGGAACTCAAGGACCAGTCCTCGTTCCACCAGCTCCTCGGTAGTCTCTATGGCCTTGGTCTTTCGCAGCAGCACTCTGCGACTCTCAATGCAAACTGCACTGCCTGTCTGCACTCCTTAGGCTCCATAGCCAACTGGACACTTACAGGACACCTGTGTGATTGTCGGTAGTTTAGGAATCCCCTCTTAGGACACTTCTTGTCAGAAATGGTACAAACAAGTTCGTTGGAAACCCTTTCCTTCAAGGTTTTCAAGGAGTCCGCACTCTATTGTCCCTCAGAGGGAGTGAGAAGGGCACTACAGATCCAACAGTGTCCAAGTCGGCTCATCTCGAGTGTTTTCAACCGCTCCAGACAGGGGTTCATCCAGGACATGTTTTTCCATTCTTGTCTTCTGCAGGTGCCAGTACATCTTAGAATTCTCCCTTTGTGCTGGGGTTTAAAGGTGCATGTGGAGATTTCTAGGAGGTAGGCTTCTCTGCCGAATATACTGATGACATATAATTTCTCTTATTCGCATTAAAAAATAAAAGGTGAGACCTCTCTGTGCGTGGTGCCAGAGGTCTGAAAGCTTCCTTTTATCCCTGAGCAGGACATGGCCAGGCTTTTAGGGAGTGAGTGAGTAATCAGCCTATGCAGTGTATGCAGATTTCTTCCCCATCCTCTTCCTTCAACATTAACAGGCTTAATCCCCCCTGAATGGGAATATGCATGAGGGAGGCTTTGATCTACTCATTGGTCAGCTGAGTAATCAGCATGGTCAAGGGGGGGGGGGGTAATTTCATTTACAAATTGTAATTAGAGACTGATCCAGGAAAATGCTGCAACAATCTAAATGCATGAAAAATTCTAATATGGCCAAATGAATATTAGATGTGCTATCTGGACCTTTGTAGACATATAGAAAGAGATGTTAAACTCTTCTCTCGGTTGAACCAATGTGGAGTTGGTATTTGAGTGCACCTTTTATCTACAAAGTGAATATAGTAACGTATTAAAGATATGCTGTGAAGCACAACAGGTTAGGAAATACCCAATCAAATTATAAGGCCTGTACAGGCTATAGTCAATTTATTAAAGGCCCCATATGTGACAGGCTACCTGTGTACAGTTAAACAGTAGTCCCACCCAGCCTGCTTATGTGGGCACATGCTTGTGAACACATGATCATGTGTAACTATCACAGAGCCTCTTACCCCAGCTACACACCAACAACCATATTTGAAAAGAAGGACACTAGCAGTTAACACTCATAATGATTTTACCAGAGTGCACTGTGAGTGTGGTTCAGTTAGGGAAAATCACTAACAGCAGTGATACAAAAACGGTGGGTGAGGGTGTCCAAAAGCAAACAATCTAAGGGAGTTAAAATGGGGCAGACCCCAATTCATCTCACACACACACACACACACACACACACACACCAACTATTTGATAGTATTTGATATAATCTAGCCACAACTCTGGGTGCTTTTCCTAACTCAAATCCCCTTATCTATGACTGCTGTAATTCTCACAATGAACTTATATTCAAGTGACCCTCATAATATTGCCAAGCCCATGTTTTTGTGAGGCAGCCAATCCATTTTACTCATTTTATTTGTCAACATGCTTTGTAACTTTGTGTTCATTATTAACCATTACGTCCTCATTGCAAGCAGCCTGTTATAATCATCAGAATTCCCCCTCTTAAGAATTACCATTACCAGGAGCCCAGCAATATCAGAACAAGGAACATAGTGAAGATTATACATTTTAAGAGATAATAGTTGGGAATCACACTTACCTGCAGATTCCTGTATGCTTTTCCCTGGTGTTCTTCCATGAGACTTTGCTTGAGGATCTCACATCAGTGATGTTCCAGCTAAATCTACAATTCTGAATATTCCAGTATTTTGACATCAGGCAGATCAGAATTAATAGACCTCTCTTAACAAAGGCCACCATGTTTAAGCCTTCACTTTATTCCCCATCCCATCCATCTCCCCAGCTCCATCATTTCCTTTGTTCTTCTCTCAAATCTTCCTGGTTTCCATCTGAAATTCATTTAGGCTTATTCGCAAACTGCGTTTTGCAGTACGTAACTAATACTACCGTAGTGCTTCTCATATTCTACAAATTTCTATTCACTAACCGGATGCAGAGATCTCCCCACATGCACGAAAAGTTTTGGTAGTACATGTGAGGGGTTATGGAGAGCAGCTGCACAGTGGGGAATACTTACTCTTAACTGCATGGGGTTTAAGGGATAGGCATTGCTAGTCACACACTAGACTTCTAAAGTTGCAATACCAAAAAGGTCCCAGAACAATATTAAATGTACTCTAGCTCAGCCTTTCAGTGTGTGTAGCACCGCAAATGGCCACTCACATATACTGCAACATACTCCCAAGACCTCTGACCTCCTGGCCAGAGACCTGCTCTCTTCCCCAGTAGCTCCGCTGTGGTGCTGCTGCCGCTGAACCCCGCTCACCT
Source organism: Triturus cristatus (assembly GCF_964204655.1). Classification (NCBI taxonomy): domain Eukaryota; kingdom Metazoa; phylum Chordata; class Amphibia; order Caudata; family Salamandridae; genus Triturus; species Triturus cristatus. The sequence goes on along the minus strand of NC_140592.1, from coordinate 119,973,387 downwards.
TAGCTGGGAGGTGTTCAAGGCCCACCTCCACCCGCAGGCTCCTGCCTGTGCCTCATCCCTTGTGGTACAGTGGGAGAACCTTGCTCTTCTGCTGGTCTACTGTTGTCTGTCCTGTGTTTGTGCCTGTTTTTCTGTCTGTTGTCTGTCTTTTGTTTTTGTGCCTGTAAATTATCTCTTTTATTTGGCTGTTGTCTGTCTTCTGTTTTTGTGCCTGTAAATTGTCTCTTCTTATTTTGTTTTATTTTGCCTGTTTATACTATTCTTATACTGTTGTACTGTTCCCTTCATTGTACCCCCGTGCCCGTTTTTGCCACCATTTCGCTCCATTGTTGCCCCCGTGGCCCTGCCCCCCTGTCCGGTTCCCACTCCCGCTTCCCAGCTGCGCTTCCCTCCCCGTCCCTATTTGATGGCGGCTGCTGGTGCGCTGAAGGTGTGCCAAAGGCAAGCACATCTGCACCCATCCGCGACCCATCCGCGACCCAACCGCGACCAGAGCCAGGGACCCTGGTTCTCTTGCCACCCACCGCTACAACTCAGCTGCCCTCCTCGCACTCAACCCCGGAAGGAACAACAACTGCCAGCTGTCCACGCTGAACACCACCCATGGCCAGTTCTCCTGCCGTCACTGCCTCCAAACCTTCACCACCTTCGGCACCCACATGGCTGCCGCCCCCACGCCAGACGCCAACACCACCGAAGCCCTGAGGTGCATCATCCTCAATGTACTTTCCCTGCACAGACATGCTGTAGAGATCTGGGACCTACTCAACACCCTCTCGCCAGACGTTGCCTTAGTATGGATCAACTACACTGCCGCCCTCGACGTCGCCACCGCCATCCCCGACAGATACAAGATCCAGAGGAAGGACCGCTCCAACCACCCAGGAGGAGGACTCGCCATTGCACACTAGAGCTCCCTCTGACTTATGACCTCCAGCCGTCCCACCTCCGAAAACCTTCATTTCCCGGTGGTTCCAGACCAGCCCCAAAACAACCCTAAGAGGCACCCTCGCCTACAGACCTCCCAGACCTCAAACTACATTAACCACTACCATCGCCAACCTCATTGTGCCATATGTCATCGCCTCCATGGACTACATGCTCATCTGAGACCTCAACTTCCACCTCACCAGCTCAGCGAACCCAACGCCACCACCCTCCAGGACAACCTCACCAACCTTGGACTGAGACAACTCATCACCCCCCCACAAGGCAGGACACACCCTCGGCCCCATCTTCGCAGGAAGGAACAACATCCACTTCAGCCACACCATGCCACCCCCCTGGACAGACCACCACTGTGAACACTGCCACATCAACTAACCCACCATGCCCGAACCAGCACCCAGCCGTCCACAAAAGAACTACAGCAAGGTCACTGAGGTGCAGCTCAGCTCTACCCTCAACCGAGAAGCTCCCTCCACCTCGACCGATGCCAACCTTGCAGCCAATGAACTCCATAGATGGATCAACAACTGCGCAGACGTGCTTGCACCACTACGTAACCCCGACCGATAGTGCCCCAGAAAGGCCACCTTGTTCAGGACCGACCTCCAAGAGTCCAGACGCACCTGTAGATGTCTTGGGAAGAACTGGAGAAACAGCAAATCCTCTGAAGACCGTACCACCTACAAAAATGCCATGACAGAATACCACCAACGCATCAGATCCACCAAAAATACCTTCATCTAAAACAAGATCCTTGCCAACTCCAGCAACTCTAAGGAACTCTCCAGCATCATCCAGGAATTCACCAAGCCCCAGAGTTAAACCACGAACATCACCCCCTCCCAGGACCTCTGCAACAAGCTATCCTACTCCCATATGAAAGTCAAGGGCCTCTACGACAACTTCAACAACCATACAACTGACTCCAAAACCACTCCCTCCTCCAGCAACTCCAGCCAGCCCACCATTTCCTCCTGGACCCGAGTCACCACAGAAGACACCGCATAAATCATGAAAGGCATCCACTCAGGAGCCCCCAAGGACCATTTCCTCCTGCACATCTTCCAGAGAGCTGCCACCGCCATCGCACCAGAACTACGATGCAACATCAATGCCATCTTCGAAACCGGCATCTTTCCCAATTAATGGAAACGTACAGAAGTGAGACCCCTACTCAAGAAGCCCTCAGCAGATCCCACGGAAGAACTACCAACCCATCTCTCTCCTCCCCTTCATGGCCAAAGTCACTGAGAAGACCGTCAACGTCCAACTAATGAAATTCATCAAAGAAAACTCCATCCTCAACGCCTCCCAATCCAGATTCTGAAGCAACCACAGTACTGAGACCGCTCTACTCGCTGCCACAGATGTCATCAGCACCCTCCTCGACCAAGGACACACCGGAGCCCTGATCCTACTCAACCTCTCTGCAGCCTTTGACACCATCTCCCACCGCACACTCATCACCAGATACAGGGAACCGCCCTCGACTGACTCCGCTCCTTCCTCACCGGAAGAACCCAAAGAATCAGACTTCCACCCTTCCTCTTTGAACCCACACAAATCAACTGTGGAGTACCCCAAGGATTATCACTCAGCTCCATGCTCTTCAACATCTACATGGACCCCCTCGCTGCCATCATCAGAAAGCACGGACTCAGCATAGTATCCTACGCCAACAACACCCAGCTCATCCTCTCCCTCACCAAAGACCCCATCACCACCAGACTCAACTTCCAGGACGGAATGAAGGATGTTGCATCTTGGATGAGCAGCAGCTGCCTGAATCTCAATTCGGAAAAGACAGAGGTCCTTGTCCTCAGGCCCTCCCCCTCTGCATGGGACAGCACGTGATGGCCCACCGCTCTTGGCAGCCCCCTCACCCCATAGACCATGCCCATAACCTTGGCATTGTACTCGACTCCTCCCTCTCCATGACCCGACAGGTCAATACCGTTGCTTCCACCTCCTTCAACACCCACTGCATCCTCTGAAAGATCTTCAAATGGATCCTCCCTGAATCAAGGAAGACCTTCACCCACACACTCATAACCAGCAGACTGGACTACGGACATGCCCTCTATGCCGGGATCAACAAGTCTCTGCTCCACAAACTGCAGACCATACAGAACACCGCAGCCAGACTCGTCCTCAGCATCCCTCAACATGAACACATCACCCAACACCTGCGGAACCTCCACTGGCCCCCTGTCGAGAGGAGAGTAACTTTCAAGATACTCACCCACGCCTACAAATGTCCCACACAACCGGACCCCAATATCTCAAAGATGGAATCTCCTTCCACGTGCCCAAGAGGAACCTCCGATCCGCCGACCTTGCCCTCGCCGAACCCCCACAAATCCCCAGAGCAAGACCTGGACCGAGCTCCCGAACGACATCAGATGCGCCCCTGCCCTGCACATCTTCAGGAAGACCCTCAAGACCTGGATCTTCAACTAACCGGAGCTGCTCCCCCCCAGCACCTTGAGACCCTCACAGGTGAGTAGTGCGCATAAAACTCCCTGATTGATTGATAGAACTTAATGGAGGCACAAAACAGCACTAGTGAAACATAGGAAAATATTTTTTTTCTATTTTATTTATTTGACATTTTTCTATGTTTCAATTTTACATTTTTCAGTTTTGCAATTATTGAACTTATTTAGCTAGGATTTCTACACTTACAATACACCTGTTAATGTGAGTGAGAGGACTCCAAAATCCATCTATAGATGAAGTACATAACAACACCAACCACACCGCACTTCTTTTTTGGCCCTTCGTTATGTCAGTGAATGGTTTTGTTGATTTGCCCTTCATTTTGAAGAGCAGTTGTTTGAGGAACTGAGAAAGGCCTTACAGGCAAAGGGATAAAATCTTTGGCATGTTCAGGGAAGGAATCATTGCCAGATACCCTATCCAACTTGAAGCGATCCTTGACATGGTTGCACATGGAGAATTGATTCTCTTACACCCCGCTCTCAGGCTCTACTGCCCTATGTGAAAAGACTAACTGCACTTCATTCAATGACCACTGGTTGTAGAGGGTTACTTCTGACAACACAGGCATCCCATAAGCAAGCCAGTATCAATGCTTTCATCAGGTAGTAAGATGCAGCAACAAAACATTTTATCACCATGCCAAAATCACTGGTGTAGAGGCAAAGGATGGCAAGGGCATTCTACATGTTTGTCTACCACCCTTGTGTCTTTAGTGCATTGATTTCACCCATATGGTGCTTCAGGTAGCTCACCCCAAGGGACTCCATTTCCACAACAGACACTATGTCATTGTGTAAACTCAGCAAAGCCTACGGATACATCAATGAATTCTTACACTGCCTTCCCTGGGAGCACACATCACAGTTCCCAGCAGTTTCCTCTGACATGTGGCTCATTGGTAAGTTCAAACTTTTCACAATGGGGTTGCATGTACATTGAAGGATAGCCTCTTAAACATACTCACTAAATGCTCATTACATCACAATAAATACAAAATACACTGTCACTGTCTGTATGAATACATGATGGAGTGCATTTAGAATAATACAAACATGTCACTAGTCTTTGTTGCAGATGATGGTGGGTATGTTCTCTCATCTTCTCCCACCCTTCAGATTACCAACTACACTACCTCAACAGAGGTACAATAGGACACAGAAGTACATGAGCCATCACTGCATTCAAGTCTGACATTCTCATGTCTTGGCCATTCAGGGTGTTGCTGGTGTACTCCCCAGAATTTGTGCACAAGATTGTAGTACTCTGTTGTGTGTTGCACATAATCACCATGCAACTGGGCTTACATATAGATATTACCTTTTATCAAAGGCCATGTACTCGTACCCTGGATGGAACACAAGACAGAGGTCTGGGTATACAGGTCAACGAAGAACTAGTAATCTTATTTTTCGCTTGAGCTGCTAGTTTGATTGTCCCACTTAAGTGGTTGATTTGTGTTTAATCAATGATGAATAGTGGACTAATACACCACCCACACACACCATCCTGATACAACACTGTTTCAGTACCAAAATACTCCATACCATAATATCACAATAAAACAAGCTGTGTTCTATTTTTAATTACATTTACACGTCATCTTTATAAACACTTCTTACTAAGAACAGTTAACAAACACATACATACATTGTAACAACGTTAATTTGATAATACATTTTGAACACAACCAATCCCTGTAACAATATTTGGGTTCCCTCAACATCTCCGCCTACCTCCACAATCAGGAAATTACAAATAAGTAAACGAAGGATGCCATTTTGTGGTCACTCTAAGACATCATCCCGCCAGAACAAAATCCTCCACCATCCTCGTGCTCCTTTCACTTTCCAAGCCACCAACATGACAGAGAGAAGAAAATAAAGGGCCTCTAGCTTAACTAACACAGAGATTGATAGCATTTGTAATGGGGTCGTCAAAACTTTACAGCTTTGTGTGGGGACTGAGACTCTGTTGAGCACAGCAGTTTGGGCCCAAATTTGAGGGACAGTGGCACACGCTGCAGTGCAGTGGGTGTCCTCACCCTTCGGGGATGAAGTACAACAACTCCTGGGAGGACTTTTGTCACTAGGCCAGGTTAAAGTCCCAAGACATTCTTGGTGTGTCTTCCCAGCCACATTTGCGGCACCCTCAGATGACTCCACAGTACAGGAAGGTCTTTTGAAAAGTTTGGCCAACACTACTTGCTAAGGTAGAACCTTATAGGCAGCAAAGAGGCGGTAAGTGTAGTGTGTGTAGATTATTGTGAAGGAGTTGTGTAAGTGTTGTCCAGTAATGTCTCCAATCTAATGCTTGTTGTAACATCCTAAATTGTGTGTAACACACATGTCTTAATTAAAGAATACAATGAATGAAGTTAAATATTCAATTTGTCAATGTAAAACGAATCACCTGAATTTGGCACAGTGGAAATGATTTTGCAGATTCATATTTCTTGCCCAGATTATATAACCAATGTCAGTTTTACAATTGACTTCAGTTATGTTTCCATTTTGGCAAAGTTTGTGTATGAAAGGCTGATATACTGTAATGTTAACTTGCTTTCAAACAACCTTATGATAAAATCTTAATTTTCAAAAAGTATTAACTGATCCAAAATCAGGATAACAATAAGTACATTTTACTAAAAAATACCTTATTCCTGGCATAGGCAGTGTGTTAGGGATAAATTAATATTATTTTTCCTTGAGTGTCATGATTTTGATTTCAATTCAATTTGACTTGCACATTTCTATACCAAAGTAAGTGATAGTCTAATTTAATATTCCAGAATTCTATGTACAACTATTTATTAAGTATTGTACATAAGCAATCATCATTCATTTATGTTGGAATAATTTATTTTCAGAAGACAGAACTGAAAAAGGGAAATCGCTCCAGGAGGACTTGATTGTCCATGCAGTGAAGGTCAGCACAACAGTTTTCCGTCATCAGTGAGAAGGAGGAATATGAGCCCACCAGGGAGAGTGCACCCATCCAGAGACAAACATCCTTAATCACAAAAACCTACATATGAGGACTGTTGTTCCAAATGTGGGGGTGAATTATTTGGGTGCCACCAGCTAGGAGGAGGCAGATAATGGGTCAGGCCTCAAATGATCATAATATGTCACTAGAACAGCAGGGCTAGCGACTTACATAATCTACGCAAACTATTTGTAATACTCTAGACAAATCAACTGGTTTCAAATTATGTGATCGTGGGCAAAATATTTAATTAATTGAGTCACCATTTTCTTTACTATCACATATGAGAGCACCTTCAAATGTGCGAGTTCAGCATGTCTACTGTACAAAAAACTATTTTGGTTGATTTAATAGACTAAACTTTCTTTCCATATATAATGCAAATCTAGACACATATAGGATACACATGGCCCTTGAGTTGCCTTTTAGTTCATTAACAGCATTTCTATAAGGGCTGGGGTAGGAATGTTTCTCAAATCAGGTTTAAAAACTATTACTTTTAATAAATCATAACTAAAGCATGAAGTGGTAGCACACTGTTGTTTGTAATCAGTAGATTTTAAATTAAAATGGCCACAAACTTTCCCACTGACATACGGCTTTACTGATAAAACTATATAGTTTACAAACAACAGTGTTTGGTGATAGAGTTACTGCAAATATGTGTCAATTGCTCATCACCAAGTAAAGTGTTCTGGTTTGTTTTGGTCCTATTTAACTCTTTTTTTTCATCAAACTTCTTAATTACAAAAGGCTATTTATTTAACTGTTATGTGTTAGAGCAAAATTACTGCCATCTTCAGACAGCTCACTTGAAAAAAACCTCTAACTCTAGTAAGAGAGAGAAAAATAAACCTAATTTTCCAAGCAGCAATTAGTTAAAAAACAAACTGACATTTGACCTTTTTCCTTGAACAGACAGCAAATGTGTCAAGATAAAAACAAGATTTAATGTCATCTTTATTGCTCATTCACTTTCTGAATGAACCAAACATCTGTTCCTTTCCAGCCTAAGTTTACTGCCAGATGGGACTAGTAGGTGCTAAAAATGGCTATACTTGATAAAGTTTTACTCACAATTGCACAATTTTCGAGGCCTGAGGGTATACACTTGGCATTAAGCAAGAACTTCCAATAGTGTTCTAAGAGCAGGCACCATCCGACATCTGGTCCTCCATTCAACCGCTCTTTAATTCCAGAGTCCCCCATAGAATCTGTGTCTCCAGCTACACCTCTGGCTCTACCTTCACCTCCTTCAAGTGCCTTCAAAAGGCAGTTCAGGGGCAATTAGCCTCCGATGCCCCTGAGCCCTCATGCATTGTCCTCTCACCTCCCCTGGACTATGCCTATGTGACTGCTCTCAAAGACACGAGACCCATCAAAGAGGTTCAGTTTTTGATCTTTCGGGATGTCTGGGAGTTAGTAGAAAAGGTGGGGAAACTTCAAGAGTTGATAACTAAACAAATTCTGACATTATGTCCCCTCATGACCTCCTTGATAGCAGGCATAATGTTTCATCTGCTTCCTCAATCTACCCCACTTACTATGGTTACTCTTCCAGGTCACCAGTCTAATTTATTTCCCCCACCCCATAGTATCTCATTTTACAAGGGTTTTTTGGCCCTGCAACGGCCAGCCAGCTAATGTACGTCTCTGAAGAGGATTTAAATATTGTTATGGTACAAAGCGAGCAAAAGGATGGACGGAAACATTTGCCCCCAAGCACAAACCAAAACTATGACACCCCCTGTGGCTGAGGAGGCAATTACTTTATTCCTCATTCAGACTCTGGACTTTAGACTATCCTGAAGTATTGGATGTCTTTAGGACTTTTTACTATATTTGGACTAACGATGTTAAAAATTGTTTGCCCAATATACTTTCCCACTTTAAGCCATCAACCAGCAGCTCACTGAATTCCTCGAACAAAACCACCTACTGGATGCCTCACAATCAAGATTCCATGCCAACCACAGCATTGAGCTCACGCTGATCGCCACCACAGACGATATCCGAAAACTCCTTCACCATGAAGAAATGGAAAACCTGATCCTCCTCGACCTATTTGCGGCCTTCGACACCATCTAGCACAACACCCTCATCAACATTCTCTACCACATAGGCATACAGCAAGATGCCCTCAAGTGATTCGCCTCCTTCCTTACAGGATGCAATCAGAGCATCCGGCTGCCTCTCTTCACCTCCACACCCAAAGACATCATATGAGGCATACCACAAGGATCATACCTCAGGCCCAATCTGTTCAACATCTACATGACCCTTCTCACATACATAATTAGACCCTACGGACTCAACATAATCTCCTCACAGATGACACTTATTTGATCCTCTCACTCACCGAGGACCTATCCAATGCCAAAACCAACTTCTGTGATGCCATGAGCAACATAGACAAATGGATGAGAGACAACTGGCTCCAACTCAACTCTGAAAAAATTGAAGTACTGATATTTAGGTAGAACATTTCTGCATGGGACCACAGCTGGTGGGCTGCAGAACTCAAATCTACACCAACCACCAATGCACACAACCTCAACATCTTTCTTAACAGTCAACTGACCATGAAACGACAAGTCAACGCAGTCGCCTCCTCCTGCTTACACACACTTTACATCCGCTTCAGAATCTTCAGATGGATCCCACCCAACACCCAAAAGACCTTCACTCAGGCCCTAGTCACCATCTGCCTCATCTAGGTCAACACCCTCTACGCTTGCATCTCCACCCAGAGAAGACTCTAGACCATATAGAAAGCTGCAGCCAGACTAATCCTGGACCTCCCCAAACAAACCCACATAGTCCACAACCAGAGAGATCTCCACTGGCTCCCCATTCAGAAGAGATGCCGGTTCAAGATCCTCATGCATGCCTTCAATGCCCTCCATTACCTATGACCTACCTACATCAACCATCGACTCAATTCCATCAACCCTCTAGACTCCTGCTCTCTTCTTAACTTGCCCTCGCATACACACTCCGTATCCATGTCAGCCACAGTTGTGGCTGCTCCTACTCCTACATCACTGCCAAGACGTGGAACAACCTTCCCCTCTAGCTTTGTACAGCCCCCTAGCAGGCAGACTTCAGAAAGAAACTCAAGACCTGGTTCTTCTACAGAAACACATCGCCCAGCTACCCCTAGGGGATGAAAGTGTTGTGCTTTACAAATGCTGTTTGATTTGATTTGATATGCCCCTTTATGAAAGACTTAGTGCCTGATTTAGATAAATGATTGATTGATTGATTGATTGATTGATGTACTTATAGAGCGCAGCTATCACCCTACGGGCATCTTGGCGCTTGCATTGGGAACCCGTCCTGGTTTTTCCCTGTAAGATAACCAGTACTGGGCATCCCCAAGGTGAAAGCCAGGCATCCCGCCGCGGGGGGCCGTTGTGGAGATTAAGCAGGCTTGTTGCCCAGAGCTGCATAGTGTGAACTCGTGCTTAGAGTGGCCACCGAAGCGAGAATTATCGAGTCCGTGGACGATTGGGCTCTGGACCCTGCCGCGTCGGGAATCGAACCCAGGTCCCGGGTCTGATCTCTGCTTCAGGGTATGCCTCCTCTAACCAGTGAGCTACACTTCTCCACTATTGGCAGGCATGCTACTCTGTCACTCTGTCCACCGAAATATAAATCCCACAGGATATAATGAGATTTATATTTTGGTGGATGGGATATCTGTCCGCTAATTTCTTAATCAGACCCTTAGTGGCTGACATTTCCTATTAAGTTTTTTTGCCCACTCCCCTCCAAATTCACATTCCTCCTTTGATGGAAGAGACTATTTATTTTTCCTTTGCCCAATACCCATTACAGTATATATTATTTAAAAAAAATGTTTTGCAAAAGATTGCTTCTTAATATAATATAAGTAATGCATAAACCTAGCAAATTGATTTTGTATTCTAACTTTTTCTAAATGCATTTTCTAGCATGCTAAAGAAATGTGTAGCTAGAGAGATGTTGTTTTAAATTTACTTCACAAAGAGTTCAATCATGATCACTTAGAATGTCAACAAATGACATATTCATAAACGTTAAGTTGACTAATAAGTAATTTTGAGCTACAAAAAAACTCACAGTTGGTATTTACAAACAGGTATGTATGAAGACAGTACATATAATAGTTAACTGTTTATTTTGGTATGTATGTTGTGGGTAAAGTAGAGAATTGTTTAATTCAGTCTATAAGTGCACCTAAGTAATTCATATTGAGTGTCTACTTGTGATGGTGCTTGTTGCTGTGGTGGCTGAGTTGTGCTTTCTTGTTGCTAAAGGGGCTTGTGGTGTACAGTGTAGTTTTGGGATATTGCAAGGGGTGGACAACAAGATTTGTGAGTGGTGGTGTCCTCATTGATATGGTGCTTCTTTAGAATCTTGTACATTTCTTTGCACTGAAGTTTGACAGTGCCATTTTTGTAATTACCTCTATCAACGACATGGTGAAGGTATGTTGCCTTGAATTTTGTTCCTTCTAAATGCGAAGATGTTCATGGTGTGACTTAGTCATGTCTTGGTAACATTGCACAATGTTATCTAAGGCACGGGTCTACTTTTTGGTCATCTTAGGGAGTCGTTTAAGGTGAGTTGCCAAAACTACATGAATATTCCGAGCATTGTGAACTGATGCGCGACTTAGCTATGCCAACACCCTCTTCCCCCTACATGTCTACCTGGGAGCCTTATCCAGCAGGTTGTCCATCACGAACAAGGTCTCCATCTAGGAGGTTGTGGACTAATGAAAAGGCTGAGCAGTTCTTTAGCAGTAGTGTTCTCTCCCTCAGATAATTGAGAGAAAACCAGAAATGCAGAGATTGTGTACATTATTTTACACAGGAACCTTGGGTTTAAGGGCAGTGTTGAATTGAGTCTTCTATAGGCAGAGCAAGCATCCATACTGCTTGGCTAGTGGATGGGAACTGGCAATACTCAGAAGTGTTCTTGTAGAAGGGGTGCTCCCCAGCTATGGAAAGGTTTTATTTTTATTTTCTGTAAGAGAACCTCAATGCCCTCCTCCTTATTTTATTTCTCATCATCCTCAACAACTGCCTGCTCCTCCTCTTCCTCTTCTTCTTGTGCAGTGTTTAATGCCGAAAATAGCTGCTGGATGGAGACCCTTGGCATCACCGCTGAACCAGTGACCTTGAAGGTGGAGTTGATAAGTTATCCCCAGATCCAGCAGCATTAAAGACATTAATGTGAAATGAGAACTACACATTTTTTTAAAATATACATATAAAGTTATGTTTGACACAAATGATATCAAAATAGAGTCTAATACTCCAAAGGCAAACCATCATCTATTATCAAATCTCTTTTAAAAAGTATTTGAAATAACATAGAAAAGATGCTGTGAAAGTAAAAATAATGGGATATAGAAGTAACGATCGAATGTTTCCAGACTCACTTGATCGACAATTAGTAAATGGCCTTAATGCTACTTCCAGTATGTTGCCTGACTGTGGTGCGGTTTGCAATGCTGACATCAGGAGATGTTACCAGGCTATAGCTGATAGAAGAGCAAAATGTGTGCAAAGGATAAAGCAAAGCCAAAGTCATACATGATGAAGGCATGTAGATGATTTCAATTAGGGGTGTGCAAAATTCACATAATTTATTTTTGAGTAATTAAGTCAAATTAAAAGAAGATAATAATATTAGCAAAATTAGGCAGATAACTTCAAACACAAACCTGGCATTTAGTGATACATATTGGTTGTTTGACAGAACTACACATGTCATTACAAAGGATGCCTTAACAATGTGGTCATTACATCAACCGCATCTTTACCATGCGTGCCTTTACAATGAATGCCTTTCCACGCATGCCTTTACAATGAAAAAGTAAGTATTTAGCAAGTATAAAATACACACACATATATATATATATATACATATGTATATATATACATATACATAAAAATATATATATATATATATATATTCACTGAAAAAAACATAGGTTTTGCAAACATTATAGTTAGGAATTAGCATTTACAAAACCATAGAAATTCACTGAAAAAGCCATAGGTTTCAGGGACGGTATAGTTAGTTTGACATTTGACTCATATAAAACCAGAGAAATTTGCCCGTTATAGTTAGTTGAGCTAACTATAACTCGCGCGCCCGCAATGCACTGGTGATGATGTCACATATTACATCACTCATGACATGATCAGTGACATCACTGATGACATCACTGATGACATCTCAAATGACATCACTGATGACATCATCCAGTGAATTTGTGTTTCTGTAAAGTTTAAATATTTTTCATATATATCTATGCCAAGGTGTATTGAAGAAAGAGTGAATTTACAAGTCCCTGAAATGGATTATTTAGTAGGTGCGTGCCTGACTGTATAAGTGAGTGATTGAACATGTGTTACTGAATCTATGGGTTAGTGACAAAACTGTGTGAAAGTCTGTATTAGTGTCTCAGTTGGTGTGTAAGTGGCTGCATGGGTTGGTGAGTAGCTACATGAGTGTCTATATGGGTTATTGATTTGTTGTCTGAGTATCTGTATGAGTGCCTGAGTGTCTGTGTGGGTGGGTGGGGGTGTGTGTGACTCTGTGCATACATGTCTGAATGGGTGATTCACTGGTTGTATGGATTCAAAAGTACATCTGGGAAGGGTTGTGTGGGTGAGTTAGTGTGTGTATGGGTGTGTTGGTGAGGGAATGAATGTCTCACTGGTATATGTGTGAGTAACTACATATGTTTTAAGGCAGTATATGGGAGTGTTATAGTATATAAATGACTATACATGAAAGCAAGTTATTTGAAGGAGTGGGTGTATTAAAGAGTGTCTGCTTGTATCAGTGATTGTATAAGACAGTAAGTATGTGTTAGTATCTGCATAAATAAGTGATGTGGTGTGTGTATAAATAACGCAGTTGGTGTGTATAACTGTATACATGAGAAAATGGGTATGTGATTGATTCTTTGCATGACTGACTAGATGTGTGAGTAACTCTGGATGAGTGGCAGATTGTGACTGTATGTGTAGGTGTATGAGTGCATATTATAGTACTGTATTGATGAGTAACTGCATGTATAAGTGAGTGGATGTGAGTGTAGACCTAGGAAATAGTGGGTGGTATGCAGTATCTGGCAATGTTGTGTGTATGGTTTCAAAAATAGTAGTCTGTATTTTAGAGTGCATGTATCAAAGTTTATATTAGGTCATCAGGATTTGCATCAGATTATCAGGTGGATGATGTCATCAGTGATGTCATCAGTGACGTCACTGACCATGTCATGAGTGATGTAATATGTGACGTCATCACCAGTGCATTGCAGGCGCGTGAGTTATAGTAGGCTCAACTAACTATAATGGGCGAATTTCTCTGGTTTTATATGAGTCAAATGTCCAACTAACTATAACATCCCTGAAACCTATGATTTTTTCAGTGAATTTCTAAGGTTTTTTAGATGCTAATTCCTAGCTATAACGTCTGTAAAACCTATGGTTTTTTCAGTGAATTTCAAAGGTTTTTTAAATGTTAATTTCATATTTAAATATTTATAAAACCTATATTTTTTGTATTTCTTTTGTAATATTTTGGAACTCTATTATCCTTTTTTGTTTTCAATTTGAAAAATATGTACTGTTTTATATCTTCAAAAAAAGTATGTATATCGGTTTTTTTGGGGAGAAAACTGAAGTCCCGTACCGGTAGTGTACCAAGCTCCATCAGCACGCAAATCCTATCCGCCATATTGCTAAACTCGTAAAGGATGCGCATTTCAAATCAGACGGGTTCGTGGCACCGTGTCCCGCGTAACATCATATACGTATGTGGTCGTGCCAGCTGCTACTTTGGGGAGAGGATGTGGTCCATCGGCTAGACTGCCGACTTTGGTGCTGGAAACCAGGGTTCGAGCCTCGGGGTCGCGTCCACATCCTGTGATTCTGGGCAAATCACTTCATCTCCCCATGCCTGAATGTGTAATGTAAATACAGTGCTCGTGAAAAGCGCTCCAATACCTTCGGGTCGAGTTCGCGCTATATTCATATGCAAAAAAACCCAAAAAACTTTGGTATGCGACGGGTACGCAGTACCATGCCGTGCCTTATGTCATGTATGTATGGGGTCACGCCCGCTGAGCATTGCGTATGCAATGAGTGCCAGGCCCTGTGTTACATTATAGACGTATGGTGTCGCGCCGGGAACGCCTTTCCCTCATTTTTTTTCCGTCTCAAATCTATATCTAAATAAGTTTAAAGTGTATATGAGAACAAGTGATAATCTCAAATATTTTAAACATTTATATATTTCTAACTGTAATAAACTTATATTATGGTATTATTTTCTCAAAAACTTGTTGGGTGCGGCCGCCTTATGCGCTCGCTGCGCGATTGCCATGTGACCTTAAGGAAAAGCATTTGTTTGGTTCATAACATTCCCCATTGTAACAGTTGGAGGACCCCACCCATTTTAGCCATTCTCTTCACAGCGTTTGATGAGAGACTCCTCTTCTGCTTACAGAGCTTTTTAAAAAACTTTTTGCTATGTACACATATCTGACACTACACACAGCATCCAACCATCATCTTCATCAATATTCATGCTCTGTAAAGTAGCCTTCCACCTGTGATAGCCATGCATCTAAAAGCTACATAACAGAACTTTTCCCCAATGCCAGAGGTAACATGGTTGCATACACTGTCCACAGCACAATGTAATGTGGTACGGCCCAGGGGCAGTATCATGCATACATAATGATCACACAGACACAGATAGATAGTGGAAGTGGGTACGGGCACGTGCGCTCGACTCCTTTTTATTTCCAGGGTCACATATCCAGTGACGTCTGTACTGGATGCGTGTGGGGTGAGTGTAAACCAGCCCTCAGGGAATGGTTGCTGCTAGCATCAACTACAACAGTAATCATTGGATCACACACAGAGATTCAATAATAAAAGGGTCAATAGTTTGTGCTGAAGTAAGGTAGGGACACTAGATGTGAAATAATACAGAAAAGATTCTATCATAAAACAACCATAACTTGTGGTGTACTACGATACAGGCAGTAGATCTGAAATAATACACAAAAAGATTGTATCATAAAGGGTCCATCAGGTCTAGTGCACTTAGATAGCCACATCAAAAGCATTCAGCATGTGCACAGCCAGTGATGATGCGTGCTGCGGGAGGGCCGTAATAGGAGCAATGTCTGTTGACTACAACGCTACATCATCTGCAATAGCGACTCAATCTGAATTGCAAACACTGCTGTCTGCAGTGTAGGCCAGACAGCGGTCAGCAAGTGCCCACAGCCACATGGCATTGACTTGAGCTGTCCTGTTTGCCATTACCGAAGCTACAAAAACCGTGTGTGGACCCTGTGATGATGCGTATGCATGGGGCAGGCAGAGCACACTGGAGCAATGTCTGTTCCCTACAACACTACATCATCTGCAATAGCGACTTGATCAGAATTGTAAACACTGCTGTCTGCAGTGTAGGCCAGAGAGCGGTCAGCAAGGGCCCACAGCCACGTGGCGTTGACTTGAGCTGCCCAGTTTGCTGTTACTGAAGCAACAAAAACTGTGTGCGGACCCTGTGATGATGCGTATGCATGGTGCGGACAGAGTGCACTGGAGCAATGTCTGTTGCCTACAACACTACATCATCTGCAATAGCGACTCGATCAGAATTGTAAACACTGCTGTCTGCAGTGTAGGCCAGAGAGCAGTCAGCAAGGGCCCACAGCCACGTGGCGTTGACTTGAGCTGCCCAGTTTGCTGTTACTGAAGCAACAAAAACCGTGTGCGGACCCTGTGATGATGCGTATGCGCGGTGCGGAAAGAGCGCACTGGAGCAATGTCTTTTGCCTACAGGACTGCATCATCTACAATAGCGACTCGATCTGAATTGTGAACACTGCTGTCTGCAGTATAAATTGAAGGCAGTAGTGAGCATAGTCTTCCATGAATACTTTTTCTCACTTCCTCTTCACAAAATACAACAACATAAATTACACAAAACTCTGTAATAAATAAATCGAAACAATTCGAATTGCGATCTCTGCTGTCCACTGTGTACACTGTTATTCAGTGTTCTTTACCACTACCAAGAAGAATTTGGTCATTGTACTAGACCTATAAGTCATCTTAAAAAACTTCTTCAAGCAACTATACTAAAAGGCTATTGTGTATATTTCAATAGACGTTGTAGTTAGTTGCATACTGGATTCTGTAATTAAACAATCACAACTCGATCTGAATTGTGAGCCCTGCTGACCGCAGTGTAGGCCAGAGGCAGTGGTCATTAACGCCTCACAGCCACGTGCGGTTGGATTCAGAAGCACACAGTTGGTTGCACCTGATCGGAAGGGGTACACACAAATCATCACAAACTTTAACTTCTGACATCCTCAATCACAGAATCAAGACCCCGTTTCACTGTTCCGACCTGCTGTACCACGGTGTACTCCACCGACTGCAGTCAACCAAGCCCAATAATCATGTGCAGCAGTTAGCTAGGGAAGCACAGAGTCTGATGCACCTCAACGGAGGGAGTTCTGTGAAAACCAAGCACCAAGTAATATCGGACATCGTCCATTTTGGGATCAAGACACCGTTTTACTGTTGGGACCTAGAGTTGGTTGCACCTGGTCGAAGGGACTACCTTCATCTCCACTCTCAGATACAGTTCTAACATCATCCATTGTGGGATCAAGACACCATTCCACTGTTGGGACCTGCTGTACCACGGTGTACTCCACCGACTGCAGTCAGCCAACCCCAACAATCATGTGCAGCACTTAGCTACGGAAGCACTGATGCACCTCAACGGAGGGAGTTCTGTGAAAACCAAGCAGCAAGTAATATCGGACATTGTCCATTTTGGGATCAAGACACCGTTCCACTGTTGGGACCTAGAGTTGGTTACAGCTGGTCAAAAGGAGTACCTTCATCTGCACTCTCAGATGCAGTTCTAACGTCGTCCATTGTGGGGTCAAGACATTGTTCCACTGTTGGTACCTCTTGGACTACTGTGTTAGTAGTATACAGAGCACTTCACGGTGCTGGGCCTCAGGCTGGGCGCTGTCTGCTTGTGTCGCGGTAGCCAGCAATGATCTCAGGAGCCTTCCCAGCTCGCAGACCTCGGCCCAGGAGCTTCCGCTGGCATGTGGTGGGCCCTTTTTCACATACGACTGTGTCGAAAGGTGAACTGTGGGGCATATGTGCGTCTCAGCGGCCATGACAGTTTCTGGGTACCAGCAGGCTGAGAGCATTATTCCCGCAGCCACCTTCGCTCACGGCGTCAGCCTCATGGCGGTGTAAGTTGCGCAGACCTGACAGACATATTCGCCATTCCGGAAGAGAACCACAACCAGAGAAACGTGCCTTTCATTCATACCCCTATGCTAGCCTTGCATACACTGAGCCAGTCCACTACACTAAAGATTTGGGGGGGAGGGGGCACATACGCGCTATGTTTTTGTAATCTTCCCTACTGACTGTACTATCATGGTTCCGTCCACTGTCGACTTCACTCAATAGACCATCAGTGTATGTTGACAGCATACTCAAGTCTGTCCGGCACATCCCATCAACACTTTGCATTGTATACTTTTATAATTGAGAATCACTTTCCACCTTCGCACATACTTTGCTCCCATCTCTCCCCGCATTCTGCATTGTGTGGCAGAGGTGCCATGCCATGTTTACTTTGTGTACATGGCTAGCCACGGTTCCCACAATACGTAGTGTTGTTGTGTCTGCTAGGTGTACATGTTGTTTGTCATGTTGTATGTGATTATATAAGGTAGTGCATTTATTCCCGAGCAGTGGTTCTCCCATTTACATATCACTGTCTTAAAGAGGATACCGAAGTTTTTCTCACAGGCGAAAAGTGGGACCTCAATGGCAATCATTCATTACTATGCAAGAATGTCCAACTGCACAACGCTTCGAAGCTTACAGCCCCCAATCTTGCGTGCTTTCTGAAAAGCACACCAATTCCCACAATCATACCAACATTCACACAGCTTTCTAACAGCAGTGATCTGCTTCTTAATAACATGGACTGCAACACAATGTGAGCTGGCATACTGTATGTCCTTACTGTTTCAAACCGTATAACTTCCTCTGGCAATCTCTATTCCCACCCACACAGAGTAACTCCCAAAGTTCAACATGGCCTTCAATACCTACTTTGAAAACAGATTTTATTAAACGCAGCAAACTGTAAGTGATTTTGTTTCAAACAGAAGTGTTCCTCACTTCTCCAAAAGTCATTTATCGACTGCAGATAGCACGAACTTCAAGTAAAATACACTCCCTTTGAAATACGAACCTCCCATTACACTTTGTGAATTGTTACATAATTTTCAACACATCTGACATTTAAGGTCTGGCACACTTTTTAACATTGTCTCCTCCGGCCTTCTCACAGGCTTTCAAACTGTTTTTAGTCTAATACCAGACTTCATTCATTCAATCATCTCTGGAATAACAGCAACAGTGCCCATAATTCTCGCTCTGTTTGCGGCCATCCTACTACTATTTTAGCTTGTTAAAAATGGCTACGCTCCCTGTGGTAACAAGCATGTCCGACAGAATACTCCTCTACACGAAGCTACATCAATACCGTGAAAAAATGAAAACAACTTTTCAGCTGCCTGCCTCTATCTATTATCGGAGCCAGCTACAACATGACATTTATTTACACATATACATTCTGCATGCAACCATCTTTTTATTGCAAAACTTACCCAATCGACTGGTGAATGGATCTATGCCTTGCCAACATCCCAGCAAACGCTCCCGATATCCAGCAGGTAACAGAGTATCTTGAAAACCATGAACTTGATTGTTCGGGCAGTAGAGCAATGGCGGATGCAACGCAAAAAGGTATCCTGGCAGAATGGGATTTCTGCGCAGCCGCGAAAGATCTCCTGCAACGTGCGACCTTTGACATCGCAGATGGCCTGCCAATTCAAATTTCCGCTCCAACATTCGAGGAATATTACTGTCCCTTCGAGGATATGAATTGGATCACTTCTCTTTTCTCACACGATGGCAACAATCGCCTCTTGGAACATTACGCATCTCAAGCCGCTGAAGAACATCCGGACTGCAATCTCCAAGACTTGTAAGAAATTCAGTTTATTCTTGGATTGATTTTTTCCAACTGTTTTGACTTTTTCCTATTACATTTTTTAATACACTTCAAATGAACTATTTTCATATAATAACTTTCTAAGTATGCTTAGGCATTTGGACTCTGTTTTCATTATTGGCCCTTACCTCTCCACACTAAGCAGGGATGGATGATGGATGGCCTATGCAAATATGCTATTTACTTGCTAAATTAGCCTAAACCACACATCCATTTTGAAACCATATCTATTCTTTGTACACATGTCTCTCTGTCTGCCTCTTATCTACGAAGCCCTTTCACATAAATTAGCTCATCCTCAGCCTCTGCTCACGAGCTGGCGATCAAGATAAAAAAAACATGGCATTGTTTAGGAACTGGTTGGCACAGTGTGGTAATCGTATCCTACCTTTATTTTCATTCTACAATTTACAGTCATTCATGTCTAATAGGTATTGTTTATGTCACATGGAACTTTAAGATGTAATATGGAATTGAATACAGCAGAAGCGGTTGGAGTTTGCCTTAGCTGGATGCCTTAGCTCTTGCACCAATGGTTCCATTTATGGCACTTATAAAAAGAAACTTTTTATATAACTTGCAGACACCATCGCTTTATCCCACACAGCCACTTTCTTAAACACACCTGATTTCATTCACCATTTGTCTTCTGTGGCATTGCAACATTCTGCATTATATTCTTCACGATTGTTTCTTTATTCCTGCTTGCTAAAACACTCCATTCGAGTCTTCAGACTGGTAGGGGTGAGTAGTTTGCTTCCGACTCCCGCTATTGTCTAAACTCAACTAACACCACTTGCACAGCTATGCTACAGGGGCCAGTATGCTACAGTGCCCAGTGTACATCAGTTTACAGTAATCAGCTCACGGTTTCATCCCAGAGTGTACTGGCACCTCACTTCAGCACCATCTAACTCTGGTCAAAACAGCACTTTCACACCGCTAGGGGTGAATACTTTACTTCACACTCCCTGTGTAGCACAGCCTAACCAACCCACAGACCTCACAGCGATCCTACCCTCCTCTTTCCTACTCTTTTTGCCCTTTTTTCCCCTTACTCGCTTCAACGGATTCACAAAATGGCTGCCAACACTTCCTAGTTGCAACCGCTCGCACTGTTTGCAGCCAATAAGCAGCAAGCTCGTACTCGTAACGCCTCAGCCAATCAGAAGGCAGAATTCCCAAATATCGATATCTGTAAATTTAGATATTTCTCCAAAACCACTGAACAGATTTACACCACATAAACAAAAGCATGCTTTCTAGAACAAGACCCTTCTCCCTGCCAAATTTGGGGTAATTCCGTTCACTCGTTCGACCTGTAGCCTTGTCTAAAGTTTCCTATGGAAATTAACATGGAGAAAACACGTTTTGGGACCCCCTTTTATCTTGGCCCTCCCTTGACGAATCACCCCAAACGTTCAACATAGGAGCTGATATAAACAAAGAATTAGTTTAGAAAATTTCATGAAGATTCATCAAACGACGCCAAAGTTATAACCACAACAAAAAATGCTCTTCCTATGGAAACTTGGTCCTAACTATAACTACCTACTGGCGACTGCCAGTAGGTAATATATTATCTACTGGCGGGCGCCAGTAGATAGTTATAGTTAGGACCGAGTTCCCATAGGAAATCTGAAAATTCTATTTTGAATAACTTTGGCGCCGGTTGACGAATCCTCGCGAAATTTTCAAAACTAATGGGGCGCTCCGCTCAGCTCCTACCCTGAAAGTTTCGGGGTGATTCATCAAGCGGGGGCTGAGAAAAAAGGGGGGTCCCAAAACGCGTTTTCCCCATGCATTTTCCCATAGGACCTTTAGTCGAAGGTACAGCCCGAACGGCTGAACAGAATTACTTGAAATTTAGCAAAGAGGTAGTCCTCAGGTCAGGCATGTGCCTTTTGCATATATGGTGTCAATCTGTTCAGTAGTTCCTGAGAAAATTGCAGTTAAAAGTACATAAATATCTATATGCGCGCACTGTGCGCGCACGGTGCGCGCACCAAATGTGCGCGAGCGTAATTCTGATTGGTGGTTAGATGTCAGTCAACATTCGAATCGGTCGAAATCAGGAAGTGTTGGACGCCATTTTGTGTGTCGCAGTGAAAAAGAAAGGTGGAGAACGTGAAAAGGGGGCAGGGTAGAGACTTCCTGACCCCCTAGCCTTTGTCAGGGGGTCCCTGAAGGACCCCGAAGGGTGAAAACAACATTTTTTTTTTATTTTTTTTTAAATCGCGGGGTGCGCGGACGGTGCGCGCACGGTGAAAAACCCTTGAAAAAAAATATATATTTTAAACTGTTTATAGGTTTATAGAAGATATTAACTATGCTGTTCAACTTTATCCAAATTAAAAAAAAAAGAGCTGAGCCATTCCATATTACGGGATACAGTCAATCTATAATCTATAACTATATACATAGGTAGTTTATTGTAAAATAAATATATAAAAAATATAATAATACATACATAAATTAGCATTTAAATAACCTTACAAATTCACTAAAAAAAACATAGATTTCACACACGTTATAGTTAGGAATTAGCATTTAAAAAACCTTGCAAATTCACTGAAAAAACTATAGGTTTCACACATGTTATAGTTAGCTGGACATTTCCCTCGTAAAAAACCATTGAAATTCCCCCGTTATAGTTAGTTCAACTAACTATAACTCACGCAACCGCAATCCACTGCTGATGACGTCACATATTACATCACTCATGACATGGTCAGTGACATCACTCATGACATCACTGATGACATCACTGATGACATCATCCAGTGACTATGTGTCTTTCTGAAAAATAAATATTTTTTATATATGTATATCTAAAGGTTAATGGAAGAATAAATTGGTAAATAAGTGTCTAAATGGATTTTGTAAAATTAATTGTATAACTGACTTATTAACAGTATCTTAGTGAATACAGTGATGTAATATGTGACGTCATCAGCAGTGGATTGGGGTCGCGCGAGTTATAGTTAGCTGAACTAACTATAACGGGGGAATTTCAATGTTTTTTTACGAGTGAAATGTCCAACTAACTATAACACATATATATATATATTTTTATGTGTATATATATATATTCACTTAAAAAAACATAGGTTTCACACATGTTATAGTTAGCTGTACATTTCACTCGTAAAAAAACAATGAAATTCCACGTTATAGTTAGATCAGGTAACTATAACTTGCGCGCCCACAATAAACTGCTGATGACGTCACATATTACATCACCCATGACATAGTCAGTGACATCACTCTTCACATCAATGATGACATCTGAAATGACACATTGTGGATTGCGGTCGCGCAAGTTATAGTTACCTGATCTAACTATAATGTGGAATTTCATTGGTTTTTTACGAGTGAAATGTACAGCTAACTATAACATGTGTGAAACCTATGGTTTTTTAAGTGAATTTGCAAGGTTTTTTAAATGCTAATTCCTAACTATAACGTGTGTGAAACCTATGGTTTTTTCAGTGAATTTATACGTTTTTTTAAATGCTAAGTTATGTATTTATTTTTTATTTTTTTTTCTGGTTTTTCACACACCCTGCGCGAACTGTGCGCTTCGCGCACCGTGCGCGCACGGAGCGTGCTTACAGATATATATATTGATTTAAATGCTATTTTCTCAGGACCTACTGAACAGATTTACACCAGACCTGCAAAAGGCACATCTCTGACCTGAGGACTACCTCTCTGCCAAATTTCAAGTAATTCTGTTCAGCCGTTCGGGCTGTAGCTCGGACTAAAGGTCCTATGGGAAAATGCATGGGGAAAACGCATTTTGGGACCCCCCTTTTTTCTCAGCCCCCGCTTGACGAATTCCCCCGAGACTTTCAGGGTAGGAGCGGAGCGGAGCGCCCCACCTATTTTGAAAATTTCTCGAGGATTCGTCGACCGGCGCCAAAGTTATTCAAAATAGAATGTTGCGGATTTCCTATGGAAACGTGGTCCTAACTATAACTACCTACTGGCGACCGCCAGTAGGTAATATATATATATATAAATATATATATATGTCCTGAGAGACCGATGTTGTTGTATGTCTTCCCACAAATTTTTTTTTGAAGCATTGATTGCTCTACCTTCGTAAATTCTTTGGAGGATCTGAGAAAAATGTTTGGCGTCGGCGGCGAGACGTGTTGAGAGGCACCACATTACGATCAGGTGCCGACAGGCATAGCCATACTGGGGAGGAAGGAAAAAGCAGCCTGTCAGCAGCCGCACAGAAAATCATAGCATGACACGGAGAGAGAAAGCACCAAAGGCAGGAGGACCAATAGGGGCAGTCAGAGGACATCCAAAAATGGAGCACCGCTGTTCCGAGTTGAGTGACTCTCGAGTTCGTACTGTATATTAGACTGTGTAGTTGGATGCGGATGCAAGAGTGTAGAACCCTGCACTTCGCCGCAATTGCTGAATAAACTGCATAATGGGGTGAGGCATGACTGAAAATGCAACATTGATGTTTTCTGTACAGCAGCTATGGTCAGCCACTATTTTTTCTAATATACCAGGACAGAGTGCAAATAACAGCACAGGGAGAGCACCCGGAAGTGGTGATAAGATTAACGTACTTTTCAAAATGTTAGACAAATTGAAAAAGACTGGATCAACCAAATGTCCCGAGTAACTGTTGTTTCTGTAAGCCCACCCACAATAAAGTCTTTGAAGCAATGTGTGCCCTACCTTCATAAATTCTTTGGAGTGTCTGAGGAAAACACTTCTTGTTCAATTCCAAGAAACCATGGCACTCCAGTTGCAGTTGTCAAATCGTGTTTATTTGGCCAGCAGCGTCACAAACACCAACGCGTTTCGGTGCCTTACGTTAAGTTGTATGTATATATGTATTCACTGAAAAAAACATAGGTTTTACAGACGTTATAGTTAGGAATTAGCATTTAAAAACACTTAGAAATTCACAAAAAAAACATAGGTTTCAGTGACGTTATAGTTAGTTGAACATTTGACTCATATAAAACCAGAGAAATTCGCCTGTTATAGTTAGTTGAGCTAACTATAACTCGCGCGCCCGCAATGCACTGCTGATGATGTCACATATTACATCACTCATGACATGGTCAGTGATATCACTGATGACATCGCTGATGACATCTCAAATGACATCACTAATGACATCACTCATGACATCATCCACGTGACAATCTGATGCACATACTGATACTCTATTATAAACTTTGATCAGGTAGAGGTAGAGGCACTGGGTGTTGGCTGTAGTACAATGCCACGGTGTAATGTTAGCTGTGGCAGTTTGTGTAGGAACGCGTAGTGCAGCGGGTACGCCTGTGGTCTCAGTTGAGGAGAGGTACAGCGACACTGTATCCGTAGGGAGGCCTTGTTCTTCCGCCAACACATCCGGAGCCTCTACCTTGTCGCCCGTGCAGACACTGGATGCCTACCCACTCATACTTGGGCACCACACGCCCATCGGCCGCCACCGCTTATCCGCCTTGGCAGCTCGAACTGATACTACAGCCCACGACTATCATTCTGGGGCCCCCACGGTCCAACCACATCTTGTTCTTGACACAAGACCATCTGTTATTTCTCAGCAACGCAGCGCCACCCCATATGTCCTTCACTTCTAGCACGTCGCATACCCTAGACCGGGTTGGAATTATCACCGGTGATTTGGGCCCTGCTCGCCTACTTCTTCCTACACAGAACAGCCCTGAAGAGTCACAGGATAACTCCTTGTGACGAAACACGTGTCGGCTGGTTGTTTGGTTCATTACAGTCGTTACCTTGAGATAAAAAAACCTTTTGCAAAACTAACACTGGTGTCGACTGCCGCTTTGTCAAAATTGTGAAAACATTGAAACTAACTCTGTAATACCCTCACCACGTGTGCCCAGGACTGTGCTCATTTTCCAGCGTGGAGCCTTCGACCCACACAAATCCGGGGATTATCGGGTAAATCCCCTGACCTGGCAGCACTGTACTTACTTCGATCCTTATGAACATAAAGCGTACTAGTCTGAGCGCCACTTCTTCCTGTCCTCACTAAAAACCCCACCCCTAGCTTTCATTTCTTTCTATTATATTTTTAAATATTTTGGAACTCTTTTATACTTCTTGTTTTTAATTTTAAAAATAATGTAATGTTTAATATCTTCCCCCAAAAATATGTATATATTTTTTTGGGGTGGAGAAAACTGCACTCCAGTACCGCACCAAGCTTCATCACCACACGAATCCTATCCGCAATATTGCTAAACTCGTAAATGATGTGCATTTCGTATCCGACGAGTTTTTGGCACCGCGTCCCGTGTAACATCATATGCGCATGAAGTCACCCCAGGTACTACTTTGATATCCAATGAGTATGCAGTACCAAGTCACACGTTACGTCATGTACGTATGGTGTCGCGCCTGCTGCGTGTTGCATATTACACGCTGCCAGGCCCTATGTTACATCACAGACGTATAGTATCGTACCGGGTACGCCATTAACGCCTACTAACACTACTTGCACATGTATGCTACAAACACCAGACCACATCACTTTACAGCAATGACCTCATGGTTTAGACTCTCGGTTTCATACCCGAGTGTAGCACCATATCATATCACCACCATGCCACTCTGAGCAACACCGCACTTTCAGACCGTTAACAGTGATAACTACCTACTGGCGACTGCCAGTAGGTAATCAAGAACAAATTACAATAGTTCCTTGATTCTTTTAGCTTTCAAAAATGTTCTCTATTGCTGTCTTTCTACTTCTCCATATAAATAATTTTTTTAATATTCAAGCACACATCGAAGTCAGAAATGCAACATATTCTATCAACACACTTTCTAGAACATTCTACAACACGTGGAGGTTAAAAGTTCATCAATTTTTTTAAACCTAACAATATTTTTTTGCAACATTTTCTCGAACATTTAACGGCACGTGCAGGTTAAAAGTTCACGATTGCTTTAAGTTCGAACAGTGCCTTCCAAATGCAAGTGGCAGGTGTGGTTGAGTTGAGCAAATTTTATCCTATAATATGTACTATAATATGTACGTGCAAACTGCTTTTTCTTAACCAATCACTTTTCCACAAAACGAATGAGCACCCCACTTTTAAAAAACAATGCGTTTCATCTCCCAATCAGGAACCGTTTTGTATGCGAATCTAGTTCCCCATCTTTAAACATATCTCTTATTCTAAGAAGGAACTGCATGAGCTACAGACATCTCTCCATACCTTCCAGCCATACCTTCAAAATGCTTGTGTGGATCGTAGGACATAGCTATGTTTTCTGGTGCAAGAGGTATGCAGAACACAGACGTATTGACTTAGACCTAGGTTTACAAAATGTGGACATTAAAGGGTTTGGACAGAGAAGATTGAAGTGGCACCTATTGTTGCCTTTGGTTAAAACCTGTCTCCAACACCCTGACATGATTGTGCACTGTGGTGGAAACGACCTACGTACATTGACTGGGTAGATTTGGAAATGCTTATGAAGGACACCTTTGGACAGTTGATGTTACTTTTGCCTCAAACTGTCTTTTTATATTCCAATATATGACAAAGACAGAAGTGGAAATGGTCCAAACTATTTTGTCCTCAGATTGAAAAAAAAAGTCAACAAAGCTGTCTCTGCATACGTCAGAGACCAGAAAATGGGGTCCATATACAACAACAACATACGTTTCGATATGGCAAATATATACAGAAGTGATGGAGTACACTTCACAGATCAGGGAAAGCGAGTTCTCCTGAATAACTGGAAGCTGTGCATCCGCACTTATGTAGCTCCAACTAATGAACACAAGGGCTTTTTAGAGCCACCCTATAACTTACAACTTAGGCCCCCTATTTTAGGGCCATAAAATGCCAACTCCCACACCCTCGCCAAAATGTATTCTCCACGCAGCTGTGGCACAGCGGCCAGACCATCTCACTTTGCAGCACAGAACTCTCGCTTTGATCCCCAGCTCTACTCACCCATAGGGGTGAGTAGTTTGCGCTCTACAAATACCATATTGATTTACCTTCGCACTCCCCATACAACACCACCTCAGCACCATACACAAGCTACAATGTTCTGAACAAAAGTTCATCCAAGAACCTGTAACTACATGCTGACACTACTTGCAGAGATGTGGCACAGCAGCCAGAGCACATGACTTCACAGCATATGACACACAGTTTGGGCTCACGATTTAATCCCCGACTCCGGCAGAAGCTCAGCTTAGCAACATGAGACTCTAGACAATACCTCACATATATTCCGTACCTCAGGACTTTCATACCAGTACGTGTCAGTAGTTTGTCCTAGTAGTTATAAACACATCCGTACACTACT
Source organism: Triturus cristatus (assembly GCF_964204655.1). Taxonomy (NCBI): domain Eukaryota; kingdom Metazoa; phylum Chordata; class Amphibia; order Caudata; family Salamandridae; genus Triturus; species Triturus cristatus. The sequence goes on along the minus strand of NC_140592.1, from coordinate 119,945,448 downwards.
TCCACAACTGTAGTGCAGCAGCCACGGCACATGACTTCACAGCATAAGACACACAATTTGAGCTCATGCTTTAATCCCGGAGTCCCTCACCAGTTCACCTTACCCGCATCAGACTCTACCCTGGTCCCAATACCTCACTTCATTTCTGTAGCCCACCACGTACACACCGTTAGGGGTAAATACTTCGCCTCGCACCCCCTCTATAGCACACCCTAAACACCCCACTGAGGTTACAGTGCTCCTACCCTCCTATTTCCCACTTTTCCCCCCTTTTTTCACCTTGCTCGCTTCAACGGAATCACAAAATGGCGGCCAACACTTCCTAGTTCCAACCGCTCGCAGCCAATCAGCAACAAGCTCAGATGGCAGAATTCCCAAATATTGAGATCTGTAAATGTCAAAATTTCTCAAAAACTACTGAACGAATTTACACCATTTGCTTAAATGGTGTAAATCCGTTCAGTAGTTCCTGAGAAAATTAGAGTTAAATAGATAGATATATCTGGGCGGAGCCTAACCACACATCTCATCGTGAGATCTGATTGGCTTTCAGTACTTCATCCAAGAAGTGTTGGCAGCCATCTTGGGACCAATATACATGATAGCACCTCATTAAAAAGCATTGCAGTTAATAGAAGTTTTTAAGACTTTAGTTACATTATAAATCATTTTAGGAGCTGTGGTGTGTTCTAAGGTGCTTTTACCATGTGAAAAAGCCTTCTACTATGATATCATGAATCATGTTTGAGAGAAAACTATTTTCTCATGCTTTTCCCACAGAGGTTTGGACGGTGATCTATAAGCTAAACTGAGAGCATATTTTCTGAAAATTCACATTATCTTTCTCAGTCATGTGAGAATGAAGTCTGACATTCTCAGTAAAACATGTACATCCAACAAGGGCAGAGACTGTCAGTTGATTCCTTTGTGTTCTACTGCAGCTTCCCAGAGTGTTCTAAAGAACAACTAGAGCGCTAACAGTCCTACTTATGACAAACGTATTGCACACCTGAAGCCATCTTGGTTGGAATAAAGTGGTAACTCTTAACTCTTAAAACATTTAATTTAAAAAGGAACAAAATGAGGGGGTTCATTTTGCCATCGAAAGTATTTTTGAAGAAAGGGACGGTGCACCATAGAGTTAAGTCAAAACTGCTTCCAAAATATCCAAAATATGTCCTTTAATCTTTGTTTACAATTCTTTAAAATTCAGACACAGCCAACGCATTTCGTTCTCTAGGAACTTCGTCAGGTCCAAAATTTTTGATAAACAAATCCGATAAATCCATAAACAGTTTAAATCCAGAGTAGTACTGATTATGCCACCTCTTAGAATAATAGGAACCATATGGTCGCAATAGTATAACACCTGGATCCGTACATAAAACGTACCATCCAGAACCAATCAAAAAACCTCCATACACGATATACAATAATCAAATCAACAATGTCATTGTATATTTGAAAGCCAGTGTCATGGCCAGATTTCCTAGTTGCTGTAAGTAACCTCTTCGTATTTCGCGGTCTATATGATTAGTGCTGCAGAAAGAAAAATTAGGGCACATTTTCATGCACTTTCAATACCAGTAGCAGACTTCCCTGGTGAGCAGTAGCTTTACTACAGTGATCTAATAAGCAACTAGAGTGCTAACATTCTGAATTTATGGCAAATGTGTGAAACATCTGAATGCCTTCTTGATGGAATCAAAGTAAAAAACTCAAAGTATTTCCTACTGAGGAGACTGTAGTAAATGAGGAAATGAGGAAACTTCATAACAAATAAGTCTCCCAAAATGGCCACCAGAGACAAAAGAGCCCAAATGTAGCCCAAATATCACCCAGATGTAGCCCAAGTATAGCCCAATGACAGAATGTCCCAGAGTGTTCTAACTAACAACTAGAGCGCTAACAGTCTTACTTATGACAAAAGTATGGCACACCTGAAGCCATCTTGATTGGAATAAAGTGGTAACACTTAAAACATTTAATTTACAAAGGAACAAAATGAGGGGGTTCATTTTGCCATATAAATTATGATTAGTGCTGCAGAAAGAAAAATTAGGGCACATTTTGACTTCTCAAATCCTCTTCTAATTCATAAAAAAATTCTGACATGCAGACTGAAACATGCACTGTGAATACCAGCAGCAGACTTCCCTGGTGAGCAGTAGCTTTACTACAGTGATCTAATGAGCAACTAGAGTGCTAACATTCAGAATTTATGGCAAATGTGTGACACATCTGAATGCCTTCTTGATGGAACCAAAGTAAAAAACTGAAAGTATTTCCTACTGTGGATACTGCAGTAAATGAGGAAATTAGGAAACTTCATAACAAATACATCTCCCAAGATGGCCACCAGAGACAAAAGAGCCCAAATGCAGCACAAATATCACCCAGATGTAGCCCACATGTAGCCCAATGACAGAAGTGTGCAAAACACTTATTTTTTGTGTATTTGCAGTGTTATATAGTGCAGACTTGTCAGGTATTGGAGTGCTTTACATGAGCATTAGTTACATCACACAAGATCAAATTCATTTTGCTTGTAGACATGGGGAGATTAAGTGATTTGACAAGAATCACAGAATGTTGAGCTGAAGCAGAAACTCCAACCTGGTTCCCCAGTTGCAAAGTCTGCAGCTCTGGAAGTAACACCACATCCTCTCCCCTAGGTGCAACATTTAATCAAGTGGTCAACTGGATAAAAAAACATAAAGATTACAAATAATTGTAAAGTTCTTTGTCGCTATTTGAAAACTCAGAAAATATGTCCTCATTTTAGTTTTTTAGAGGACTAACCATAATTTTGATGCAAATAAGACCCTCTCATATATGTAATTTCTAAAGGAAATGCTCTAGGTATTACCGTTTTGATTACATGTCAGGCCTTCCACAGAATGTTAGCAATCTAGTTGTTCATTGGGATACTGTTGAGAGGCAGAGGCCAGGGGCACGGACTCTGGAAATTGAAGGCAGGTAGGAGAGTGCAGAGGCAACAATTTGACCACACTGGGCAGGCAGGAAGGGCAGTGGCAGCACAACAGACTATGGAGGGCAGTGGAAAGGGGGGCAGGGGCAACAAACCAACAATACAGGAATGGCAAGAGAGGCTGTGGCAATATAATAGACCATTGTTATATTGAACCTTTTGACCTCCTGAGGCGGATTTTATAAATATTTGTGTAATTGCTGTGTTGTAAAATTGTTTTTACCACTCTTGAGTATATTTTATGAAATAATACAACCCTACCTCGATCCCCTGGGCTCTCCCGTGCAGCTGCAGGAACGCTGCTACGGGGTACTTCCTGGTGTGGACGCCCTCCCCTGGGACACACAGGCCACGCCCACCACCCGTCAGGCCACGCCCCTTTCTCCACCTCTATTTAATATGTGCTTCAACCGGAAGCGCAGCGGACGAGCGCAGCGGGAGCGCCGTTTGCGCGCCGAAGGCGCGCCTAAGGCAAGCCCGTCTGCGCCCGTCCGCGTCCAGACTGCGGCCCGGGCCAGTTATGCTGCCGGTAATGGTACACAAGGTGGAAGGATAGTGTGGTCAGGTGAGGACTTAAGGGCCCTTGATCCCCCAGCTGATGGTTGCTCTCATACTATAGACCCTCAGACTTTCAACCCCTCTCAGAGCTGTGGTAATTGTGGGACAGTTTTTGGCTTTGAAGACTTTGTGAGGTCCCCCAATTCCAAATCTCCAACTCAGATAGGCCTTAGAGCTGGCCTACTGAACTGCAGATCCCTAGCCAAACATGCAGACGATGTTTGGTTATTACTAGAAGAGCAGGAGTGGGATGTTCTGTTTTTAACAGAAACTTGGATCAAGGAGGATAACTTGATCTCTATTGCACTAGCAGTCCCTCTGGGATTTAAAATATGTCTCGCCAACCGCGCTGGTGGAAAAAGAGGCGGGGGTGTAGCTATTATTTTTAAAGAGCAGCTAATATTAACATCTTCGGTTCCCACTACTATTCAGGGAATTGAAGGCCTTCATTTCTGCTTTCAGGTTAGCCCTCAGCTATCGATAGCTGGACTGGTGATTTATCGCCCTCCGGGCGGCGTAGACCCCAACCTACTCACCCTACTAGATACGATTGTTCAGAGCTCTCTCCTCCATCCCCAATTCATTGTGGTAGGAGACTTCAACATCCATATGGATAAACCTGACTGTGCCGTGGCAGAGCTGCTTAGAGCAACATTAAATACGGCCAGTCTGAGATTGATCAATGAGGACCCTACACATTTAGGGGGCCACACGATCGATCTCATTTTTTCTAATATCAAGGATGTGCTGCCTGAGACACCACTCCCTCTGACATGGTCAGACCACTCATTGGTCCCATTCTTACTGAACATGGTATATGATATTCCAACTCCAAGTAAATGTTATTTTCTGAAGAGACAATGGAATAGGCTGACCCCTGAGATTATGGGCCCTGTCTTGGCACAAACTACCCCATCTTTGACCGACAATGCCAATATAGATGCACAGCTCCTCGATGAGTGGGTTAGAAAAATGGTCTCTTCCATTGCTCCGGCCTCACGAGCATTATCAAAGAGAGACTCCCCCTCAGCTCCCTGGTTTTCGCAGGACCTGAGGAAAGAGAAAGCAGCCTGCAAAAAGCTGGAAAGACTATGGAGAGCAAACTATGGCCTGGAAGAAAGAACTTTATTTAAGGAAGCTTCCAAAAAACTACGGAAAACAATTAGAAAAAGTAAAAACAATTCTATGCGGACACTATTCTACAGGCAGAACAGTCAAGCAAACAAATTTTCAAGGTGGTACAGTCGTTTTTTAAACCCAAGTGCATTGAGAGGGAGGTCTCGCCGACATCTACTTTATGCGAGCGTATTTCGGAGTTCTTTGACCAAAAGATCAAAAAGGTGTATGAATCTTTTGGATCAGAAATAAAAACGTTGAAACAGGATCTAGCGATTAAAGACGAGCCAGGTGAGACCTTCACCCAGTTCATGAATATTTTCCTGAGTGAGGTAAGACAAGAACTTATCCGATGCAAATCCGGCTCCCCAGACGACCCGTGCCCAGCTAAACTTCGGAGCTCTCTAGCTGAGTTTGTAGCCCCCACACTACAACACATTTGGAACTCATCCATTGCTTCGGGTATATTTCCGGACGTCTGGAAACATGCCACTCTCCTCCCTCTGAAGAAAAAACCTAATGGGGATCCAGAAGACCTTAGTAATCTACGCCCAATATCACTGTTAGCCGCCCCGGGGAAAATGTTGGAGAAAGTCATACAGCGCCAATTGAGTAAATTTATAGAAGTAAATAAGGTACTACATGAGACACAGTCAGGTTTTCGACCCGGCTTTAGTACGGAAACAGCGCTTATTGAGGTAGCCGAGTCAGTAAGGTGGTCGATGGATGCAGGTAACTCAGCAATGCTGGTACTCCTGGATCTATCGGCCGCCTTCGACACGGTGGACCATACCAGACTACTCAGCCGCCTGGCCGAGATAGGTATCCAGGATAAGGCACTGGGATGGATACATTCCTATCTGTCCCAGAGAACTCAAAAGGTGGCACTAGGGACGGTTTCTTCAGCACCCAAGGTCCTCAGTTGCGGAGTCCCGCAAGGGTCGGCTCTCAGCCCACTTTTGTTCAACATCTACCTCGCTCCTCTTTTTACGTTGATTGCCAACTGGGGTGTCAAGGCAATTTCCTATGCCGACGACACCCAGCTGGTATTTCCGTACTCAGAGATGACGCAGGAGTCCTTTTCGAACTTCAAAGGTTGTCTCCAAGATATAGCCCATTGGATGAACACGAATAAATTGAAGTTAAACGCCAATAAGACCGAAGTAATTTTCTTTGGCAGAGGCCCCACCTCCGCCTCAGAACTGTGGTGGCCGACGGAAATGGGCCTAGCCCCCTCACCCAGCCGCACGGCAAAAAATCTTGGAGTGAGGTGGGACGATAGCATGTCCTTCACCTCCCATATCCAACAAGTCGCCGGCTGCTGCTTGAGCAAACTGAGAAATCTCCGTAAAATTCTGAGACTTCTCCCGGAGAGCTGCCGAAAAACGGTTATCCATGCCACTGTTACATCACGGCTGGACTACGCCAACGGACTCTACCTAGGCCTACCAAAATACCTAACGCAAAAACTTCAGGTAGTTCAAAATGCGGCTGCGAGACTGTTACTGCGAGTCCCTCTCAAGCAGTCAGTCTCTCCGCATCTTCAATTATTGCACTGGCTGCCAGTTGCCAGCAGAATAAAATTTAAAGCACTTACGCTGGCGTTCAGATCTTTGTATGGCTCCTGCCCAGAATACTTGAAAAACCGCCTCCCGAGATACTCCCAAACCCGCACACTGCGGTCCAATTACCGCGTTCAACTGGCCGTCCCACGCACGAAAAAAGCTTGACTAGGCGGACGGACTTTTTCGGCAAACGTTACTTCTTTATGGAACACTTTACCACAAGAAATCCAACAGGCCCCTTCGGAACCGTGCTTTAAGAAACTGCTGAAAACGTGGCTCTTCACTCAACCCCGTTAGCTCGCGTTTCTTTTTTAGCCTCCAGGTCATTTATGTTCTCCTAGCGCCGGGACACCTCCTAGCGAGGTAGCTGTTCGCGCTTTATAAAATACAGTATTATTATTATTATTATTATTGTGGGCAGAATTAGGAGGCAGTGGTAGTACAACCATACATGCCAACAGACCCGTTTCAGCCAGGAAACGTCCAATGTTTTTAAGCTCAAATGGGCTTTATTTGATCTGTCTCCTGTCTACAATCTCCTCTTTTTCAATGTAACTCAAAGGGGAAAATCAATACCCCAGTTTTTTTTCAAAACCTTCCTCTTACCAAGTTCAAAATGTTCGCAAGTATGGTACATTGGATCATGGTAGGCAGGAAGAATTGGGGTATGAACATGGACTCGGATAACAGAGGACAGGAGGGACATGGAGAGGTGCACCAAACTGACCCTACAGGGCAGTCATCAGGGTTTGCAGCAGCACAATACACCACACAGGGCATGCAGGACGGGAGTGCAGCACAACAATCGATAGAAAGCAATAGGGAGGGGACAGGACCATGCACATGGACAACAGAGAACAGATGGGAAAGAGGCAATGGTAGCAAGCTGACAATAATGGACAGACAGGAGAGAAAGCTGCAGCATAACAGACCATAAAGGGCAGGAGGGACGGATCAGGGGCATTACAATGGAACAGACAAGTCAGGAGGGAGGGAATATGGGTCTGCACATGCAAACAGAGGGCTGGGCGCAAGGGGGCAGGGCAGGAGCAGCAAGATGACCATGGAGGTCAGGCAGTATGGGCACTAGAAACAAGACATACCATGGAGAGCAACAATGAGACTATGATGGCATACAAACAAACCATGGAGGGAAGGTGGGAGGGGGTCAGGGGCAGCTAGCTGACCACACAGGGAAGGTGGGAGGGGCCATGGCAGCACAGAAGACCATGCATGGCAAGCGGGAGGGTTAGTGGCAGCACAATGGCTATGATGGGCAAGAAGGAGGGTGCAGGGGCATGCACAAAGGACCATGGAGGATAGAAGGGAGGGTCAGGACCTGGGCACAGACAAGAGAGTTCAGGGGAAGGGGCCTCACAACAGACCGCGCGGGGCAGGCAGGAGGAGCAGTTGCAGCACAACAGACCAGGGAGGGCAGAAGGGTGTGGCAGTAAAATGGACCATGGAGGACTGGAGGAAGGGGATAGGGGCATGACATGTGGACAGGCAGGGTGGAGGTGGCAGGGACAGGTTACAGTCATCTGACAATGCTAGGCAGGTGGAAGGGGAGTGGCAGCTCAACAGAACACTCAGAGTAGATAGGAGTGGCAGGTCCATGGAACATGGTGGGCAAAAAGGATGGAGCAGGGGCATGCACAAAGACATCAGAGGGCAGGGGGAAGGAGAATAGGGGCAGCAAGCTAAGCACAGAGGCTAAGCAGGAGGTCAATGATGGGCCATAGAATTGGGCAATGGAGGGCAGGACTGGTACATCATGCTAAATGGAGGGCAGTGGCAGCACATCAGACCATGCATGGCAGGAGGGAGGAGGCTAGTCCATGGATTCAGACAACAGAGGATAGAGAGGAGGTGGATGGGGCAGCAAGCTAACTGTTCAGAGAAGGTGGGTATTAGGAACTTTATTGTTTTTAAAATGTGTGTCTGTGCGAACTACTTAAAATATGAACAAGTATGCAGCATAATCTCACTTTTTTTCAGGAGGAAGAGGACGTTTGTGACTGTGACTCCGGGCTCACTTGGCAGAAACACCCCCTGACCCTCCAACTCCCCATCGCAAAATGTAATGCCCGTGAAAAGGGTAGGTGGACGCAGTGTTATACAGATCATAGTACTGAGAGCACGATTGAAAATGAAAACTAGATATAGTATATGGTATAAACTAAGCACCAAAAAGTGTGATATAAGATGAACTGGGGCATGAAATATAATATGCAATACATTGCGCGCAATGACAGATTCATTGGAGAGCGCGAGATAGCACAGGCACTAGCGCATGCTATGCGATATGCGCCTTGGAGTGTAATATGCACAGGGCAGTGTTGTGTAACCTAGCTAGTCTCTAAAGTTGTAAAATAAAATATGTGCTGGGTAGTGTAACATTGCATATGCACTGTGACAAAGATATGGATCCCAGATTGTAATATGTATGGCATAGCGCTGTGCTTTATAACATAGGCATCGAGGAAGGCACGTTAGATGGGGCAATATAACCCGTGCGAAGGCAAGTGTGGCATGACATATTTACGGGGTGGTGTTACAGTGCACATGGGCTAGAGAGTGTCATAGCATACGCACTAGCTGGTGGAATACAACACAGAGGTGTGTGGCACTCGGCGGGTACTGGTGGGTGTAACACAGCATTGGGCTCAGCCAGGAGCACGCTGTGACTCTCAAGTGAGGTTTGTCTCCTTTCCAGAGAGTAAAATAAAAAGTATTACACATCCGGCGGTGGATGTGTGTTTTATTAACCGTGGGGGGGTGTCTTGCATAGTTTGGTTGAATTTTTGTCGAATCCCCTTTGAATGGCTTGGTGTGCGTGTATATTAAATGTGCCCGTCAATAGCTACCCATGTTTGTATAAATAAACGACAAGGGTGTCTACTTGGAGAGTACCCACCGGCGGGGGCGCCGGGATTAGGCACGGTAGGGCGTCAGACACGTCAGAGCTTCACTAGCGATGTAGATACATTCCATGTGGATTCATTCTATGCATAGTCGCCTTTTAATGAATATCACGCAAATCGTCATGGTGATAGGTACATACGGTTTGTCCAGCATGTCCTAGGTGTTTTTATAAATATATATATTTTTAAAATAATTTTAAAAAAAGGCCATGACCCGGGGGTTGGGGTCCCCGGGGCCGATTAAGGCCTTGGAAAGCCCAAATTAATTTTTTTCAACAAAAAACATTAGGGTGCAGGCCCTGGGGGATGGGGTCCCCAGGGCCAGTAATTAGAAAAAGAAGGGGGGCCACACAGCCCTCCTTCTTAAAAAAATAATATAAATAAAAGACCGGCATTGCGCTGGAGGCCACGCCCCCTTCTTGCAGCACTCTGCAAACGCGCCCCCTGGCCAGTTGTAAGTTGGGGAATTAATTCCCCTTCAATACTGAGGGTCCCTGAGGGCCAACTAGCCCAACAGGTATCTCCAGTGTGCGCCAGGGAGCTGCGTTGCAGACAGGTGTTCTGAGGCCACGCCCCTTTTTACACCTCTATGCAACGCAGCTCTGTTGCGCTTACTGGAGGTACCTAGTGGGCTAGTTTGACCCTAGGGACCCTTAGGATTCAAGGGGACTTAATCTCTCAACTTAGAACGGCCACAGGGTGCGTTTACACAGTGGTGAAGGGAGGGGACGGGGCCAGAGGTGACGTGTGCAAACACGCCCTGTGGCGGGTTTTAAGTTGGGGAAATAATTCCCTTTCAATCCTGAGGGACCCTGGGGGCCAACTAGCCCACCAGGTGCTTCCAGTAAGTGCCACTGCTCTGCGTTGCAGAGAGGTTGTGCAGGCCGTGCCCCTTTTTACACCTCTCTGCAATGGCGCTTACTGGACGTACCTAGTGGGCTATTTTGCCCCTAGGGATCCTCAGGATTCAAGGGGACTTAATCTCCCAACTTAAAAAATGGCCACAGGGCATGTTTACACAGTGGGGAAGGAAGGGGACGGGGCCTGAGGTGACGTGTGCAAACACGCCCTATGGCGCGTTTTAAGTTGGGGAAATAATTCCCCTTCAATCCTGAGGGCCCCTGGGGGCTAACTAGCCCACCAGGTGCTTCCAGTAAGCGCCACTGAGCTGCGTTGCAGAGAGGTGGTCCAGGCTGTGCCACTTCTTACACCTCTCTGCAACGCAGCTCTGTGGCGCATACTGGAGGTACCTAGTAGGCTAGTTGGACCCTAGGGACCCTCAGGATTCAAATGAACTTAATCTCCCAACTAAAAACGGCCACAGGGCGTGTTTACACAGTGGTGAAGGGAGGGGACGAGGCCTGAGTTAACGTGTGAAAACAAGCCCTGTGGCGCGTTTTAAGTTGGGGAAATAATTCCCCTTCAATCCTGAGGAACCCTGGGGGCCATCTAGCCCACCAGGTGCTTCCAGTAAGCACCACTCCGCTGCGTTGCAGAGAGGTGATCTAGGCCGTGCCCCTTTTTACATCTCTCTGCAACGCAGCTCTGTGGCGCTTACTGAAGGTACCTAGTGGTCTAGTTGGACCCTAGGGACCCTCAGGATTCAAGGGGACTTAATCTCCCAACTTAAAACGGCCACAGGGCGTGTTTACACAGTGGGGAATTGAGGGGACGGGGCCTGAGGTGACGTGTGCAAACACGCCCTGTGGCGCGTTTTAAGAGGTAGTTTTAATCCCCTGCCCTATTATATACTAGGGGCTTACAAAGGAGGTCATGCTGATCACAGGGGGACCCCAACGCATACTGTTCCCTAGTTTATGAGGTGTTTTCACTGTATTCTGAGTGTCTTTCAACATATCACTGGCTCTAGCACTGGTTAGTCAGACTCAGTTACCACCAGTATCCGTCTGAAAAAGTTGAGGGTATAGGATGATTTTGCAACAAGGCTTCTTTCTGCTCTTCTGTTTGTTCTTTCTGCACGTTATCCTTCTTCCTGCACTTTTCTTCGTCTTTGAGGACTTCTGTTGCTTCTTTCTGCATTTCTTTTTTTTCTTTCTGTGCGTTTTTTCTTCTTTCTTCACATGTCCTATCTCTGTAGGCATAGTTAGAAATTAGCATTTAAAAAACCTTTGAAATTCACTGAAAAAACCATAGGTTTCAGGCACGTTATAGTTAGGAATTAGCATTTAAAAAACCTTAGAAATTCACTGAAAAGACCATAGGTTTCAGGGGTGTTATAGTTAGCTGGACTTTTCACTCGTACAAAACCATTGAAATTCCCCCGTTATAGTTAGTTCAGCTAACTATAACTCGCGCGCCCGCAATGCACTGCTGATGACGTCACATATTACATCACTCATGACATGGTCAGTGACATCACTCATGACATCACTGATGACATCAGTGATGACATCATCCTTGTGATGGAGTGGCAGACCTCCTCTTCCCCAATATAACCTTTGATACACACATTCAAAAATAGAAACTACAATGTTCAAAACAATGGACATACCAATACCAGTTACAACAACCTATTCATTAATTCTAAGATCCACATACACATCCACTCATTCTCCAACAGTCCTATACAGTCACTCATACATGTACTCACTCATCATATGTACTCACACACCTATACATCCTGTTACACAATGCCACTCATCCATAGAGTTACTCACACACATAGTCACTCATGCTAATAAAGAATCAAACATCCATTTACTTGCATATACCGTTATACACACACCACCACACTTACTTCTACAGAAACTTACACATACTTAGTCTTTTAAACAATCACTTATAGAAACACATACTTATTCATACAGGAACTCTTTCTATCTCTCACTCTCACATATACTCACTTATATACACCAATAGTCACATATACTAGTTTAAAACATATGTAGTTTCTCATAAAGACACTATTGAGACAGTCTATCACTCACTAACACACCCATGCACACACTCATCCACCCATACTGTCCTGCACACATGCTGTCTTCAACACATACAAACAGTGAGTCACTCATTCATGCACCTATGCACTACGTAATACCCCCACCGAACCATACAGACACTTAGACACTCATACTGATACTCAAAAAACCAACTAATAACCTATATAGACACTCATGTAGCTACTCACCAACCCATGCAGCCACTTATACACATAGTGAGAGACTGATACAGATATTTACACATTTAAACATTACTCACTAAGCCATGTATTCACTAAGATACACCTAATCAGTCAGTTATACAATCAATTTTTCAAAAACAAATCATCCATTTAGACACTTATATACCCATTTATTCTTCCATCGACCTTGAGATATACATATATAAAACATATGTCATTTTCAGAAAAACACACAATCACTGGATGATGTCATCAGTGATGTCATTTGAGATGTCATCAGTGATGTCATGAGTGATGTCACTGACCATGTCATGAGTGATGTAATATGTGACATCATCAGCAGTGTATTGGGGGCGCGCGAGTTATAGTTAGCTGAACTAACTATAACGGGGGAATTTCAATGGTTTTGTACGAGTGAAAAGTCCAGCTAACTATAACGCCTCTGAAACCTGTGGTTTTTTCAGTGAATTTCTAAGGTTTTTTAAATGCTAATTCCTAACTATAACGTGCCTGAAACCTATGGTTTTTTCAGTGAATATATATAAATATATAGTCACTGAAAAAACCAATAACTTTCAGAGTCACGCACCCAAAGCGTACACATCATGGGTGCGCTGATTCTAGCCGCCATTTTAGAAACATCGTGAACAATCTGTGTATGGTGTGTGATGGCTGCGTGTTTTTCAGTTACATCATATACATTTAATATTACGTGATGTGCACGATTGGTATGCGAGCAGTCCGTGACTCCTGCTCCCGCGTATTCGTGACACATGCACATTACGGTACGCGACGCTTGCGCAGTGGCGGGTCCTGCGTGACGTCATATACGTGCTGGGGCACGCTGGGTGCACGACTCCCGCGAATTTTGTTTTATTTTCTAAAATGATATGTATGTGTGTTTAATATACATGTTAGTGCAAAAGACTATCTAAGATATTCATAAAAATAATATACTTGTACTTATAATAAACTTATATTATTTTTAAATATATTTTCACGAAGTCGCGTCGGGTGCGTGCTTCGAGAGCGCAGAGCGCGCGGATCTCATGTGACCTAAAAAAAAAAGATTTCATTGGTTCATTACATTTCCCACTGTAACTATTGAAGGACCCCACCCATTTTAATCATTCTTTTTGGAGCATCTTTAGAGAGATATCTCTTTTCCTACAAGAACCCTTTTTGCTTGTTTTTTTTGGTGTTTTAAAAAAAATATCAAACAAAATGGCATCTGGACAGCAGCAGCAGCAAGAGGAAGTATCTTCTGAAGAAGAATTCTTGCATGAGGCACCACGTCCACAGAGGCTGGAATCTATTGTGTGGAAATTCTTCACTTTTCCCCCTGAAGAGAAGAAAGTAAATGCGAGAAAGTTGATGTGCAAAATTTGTGACCGAGTCCTGTCAAGAGGCAGTGAAAAAAAATACTCTTGTGGCACTGCTTCTATGTACAAGCGTCTCTGGACCACACATCCTCTCAATCTTGCTCGTGAGAAAATGAGGCGAGCTTCTTTGAACCCCTCACCTGCTTTAGCTAGTACATCTCGAGTGTCCTCAGGAACACCTGCAATGGACATTAGGCCAGAATTCGCCTTTCTCGAGCAACACTGCGTGAAGTGTAAGAAACTTCTATGCTTCGTGAGCAGTCGGTGGATGCAGTTTGTGCTGCGCAACGCAACCATCGTTGTTAATTTTTTTGTTTTTTTGTTTTTGGAATGATAAGTAATTCCAAATGTTTCCTGTTTTATTTGTTCATTTTTTGAAAAACCCCCCAAAAATACAAAATTGTTAAAAAAAAAAAAACAGAAGAAAAAATAGTTCTTATCAGAACTACCTTATCTGGTTAAATAAAGAACTATAATTGCAAGGTAATGTGTGAAAGTTTGGTTGAATATATGTATACAGCATGATTGACTGAAAGAATGCATCAGTAGTGTATGGTGAATTTATAGGGAAAGATTTAGGAGGAAGTACTGCAGCGTGACACTGCAAGCTCTTTAGCTGCACTGCACTGTGGCACTTCGGAAGCATAGGGACGTGACATATGTACATGAATATGTTGTAACTCTGTGCTTCCCTCTGCACTGCTGCACAAACTGCAGCCATGCGGTGACACAGGCACACCATGGTGCACGGATGTCTGTGTCGTGTGGAGATTGTTATTGTGCAGGAAGGGACACCTTCCTGCACAAAAACAATCTGTAAAGGCATTTTCCTCCTTCAATGTATGCTGTGGAATGCAGCATGCATTAAAAGAGGAAATAATGAGGAGAAATTAAAACAATTCTCCTCTTTGCGCCTTGCTACACCAATTTGGCGCAGCATTCACACACATCTCCAGATTTACGATTTCTCATAAATCTGGAGATGAGTCTTGTTCTATGGGTGTTGCCTGGGAACACCCACAGCAACACCAAAGCAAAGTTCTGTGTATGAAGGGGTCGTATTTACAAGGAAAGGAAAAACCACTCAGGGTGGCTTTTCCTCTCCTTGTAAATATGGAGGAGTGCCTGGTGCCATCACTACGTTACAATAAGTGGCGTCCTGGTGGTGCAGGGTGCTTGTAAATCTGCCCCATAAGTGCTTAGGTATTGGCAGACTGATACAATAAGAACATAGTGCTGGATGGGTGATTGGAGAATTGCATGAGACTGACAGGAGGTATCCTACGCTGCATGGGTACTACTTCAGTATTTAATGGAGAGGACCAATAGTGTGAATCTGCTTAGAGATTTGTGGGGATTACGCACAGAATATGTTATGTGTACTTGTGTTGGTGCCTAGGTCATTTTATAAGAATACCACTAGTAACTGGAATGATGACAGTGCTGCAAACAAAGTGAACACTTAATTTATAAGTGCTTACGTATTTTTGGAGTGATAGGATAAGTAGATAGTGTTAGATAAGTGATTAAAGAAGTGCATGGGACAGGCTAGACGATTCCTACACTGCATGAGTACTAACTGGATATTTAGAAGAGTGTATCAATAGTAAGTAGCTAGTTAGAGGTCTGCTTGGATAGTGCACAACATATTATAGATGTACTTGTGTTAGTAGCTAGGCCATTCCATAAGTTCATAACTAGTAACTAGAATAATTATAGTATTACAACCAGAGTGTATAGTGAATTTATAAGTGCTTAGGTATTGGTGGAGTAATAGGATAAGTAGATAGTGCTGGATGGGTGATTGGAGAAATGCATGGGACAGACATGAGGATTCCTACACTGCATAGGTACTAACTGGGTATTTAGAAGAGTGTATCAATAGTTTGTAGCTGGTTAGAGGTGTGCATGCATAGTGTACAAAATATTGTACCTGCACTTGTGTTTTTGACTACGCCATTCCTTAAGTATACGACTAATAACTGGAGTAATTTCAGTGTTGCAAAGAAAGTGTGTGCTGAATTTATAAGTGCCTAGGTATTGGTGGAGTGATAGGATACGTAGATAGTGATGGATGGGTGAATGGAGAAGTGCATGGGACAGACAGATGGATTCCTAGACTGCATAGGTACTAACTGGGTATTTAGAAGAGCGTATCAATAGTATGTAGCTGTTTAGAGGTCTGCATGCATATTGTACAAAATATTGTACCTGCACTTGTGTTAGTGGCTAGCCCATTCCTTAAGTATATGACCAATAACTGGAGTAATTTCAGTGCTGCAAAGAGAGTGCGTGCTAAATTTATTAGTGCTTAGGTATTGGCAGAGTGATAGGATACGTAGATAGTGCTGGATGGTTGAATGGAGAAGTTCATGGGACAGATAGAAGAATTCCTAGACTGCATAGGTACGAACTGAGTATTTAAAAGACTGTATCAAAGCTATGTAGCTGATTAGAGGTCTGCATGCATAGTGCTCAGAATATTGTAGCTGTACTAGTATTGGTGTGTCTATGGTTTCGAGAATGGTAGTCTGTATTTTAGGGTGTGAGGAGGTGCATCAGATGATCACGTAGATGATGTCATCAGTGATGTCATCGGAGATGTCATCAGTGATGTCATCAGTGATGTCACTGACCATGTCATGAGTGATGTAATATGTGACATCATCAGCAGTGCATTACTTTAATACAAAAATCTGGCGGCCATATTGGCCTGGTCACGATGTGAAAATTCAGGAATTGATACAATAACGAAAAAAAAACAAGTGTTAATATGCACACAATGTCATTTCAGCATATCTTGCCCCGTGACCACCATATCTGTATGTTCGTCAACGTGACTTACTCATAATAAACATACTTAGAATTGCAAACATCAATATAAACAATGGACTAAGGGTGGGCGACAATTTCCGTTCCGCTCGCGGAAATTGCGAAATTTCGACATTTTCGCGTTTTGCGCGGAACGCGAAAATGTCGAATCTTCTGCTATCCGCGAGGGAACGGAAATTGTCGACCACCCTTGGCTAGGCAGGTGTGCTTTCTCCCCATATCTACCGTCAGCAATTTGCTGTAAGGAGGTCTGTGCATCCATAGCGCAATCCCCATGTAGTTCCTGAGGTTCTGTCTCATCATCTGCTGCTCTGGTCGGTCTCTGACCCTTTATAAACAAGAGGCATGTGAACTGCATAGAAGCCCCACCCACACACTGGCGGTGTGCTACGTCTTCCCTACCCTTTCCCCACTATGATGGACAGCTCACTCGAGGGACCCTGGTGCCCATCGGCACGGTGGCAAAGTTACAGACACACATGGTCGCTGGAGACAATTCTTCTGGCCCTTTGCTCAGCTGTAGTGTAGGAAAAGCACTATACATTTACCCAACGAGATAGCACTTACTGATTAGCCAGTAGACAGTACTCCAGTTGAGTAGAGGTATTGCACAAAATGGTGGCATCTTCTTGGGTAAATATGCAGGCAGGATTCATTCTGTCACGATCCTCCTGTCACAAAAATTAAACCGTCCTCAACAGGAAATACTTACAGATATAAATAAAGCAGGTGCCAGAGTTGAACTTGAAGCTCAAATTCAGTAACGCAATAATCGGCACAAAAACATTCGTGAGCACGGTCGAGGCTAGGCAGGTGTGCTGTCTCCCCATATATATCATCAACAATTTGCTGTAATCCTTGATGGAGCTCTGTGCATCCATGAGTTTCTCGAGCGCAATCCCCGTGTAGTTCCTGACAACAGGAGGTTCTGTCTCCTCATCTACTGTTCTGATCGGTCTCTGCTCTCTGGCCCTTTATAAACAAGAGGCATGTGTACTGCACATTGGAAGCTCTGCCCGTTTGGCCCCGGCCCACACACCAGCGGTGTGCAACATCTTCCCGCCCTTTCCCCCACTATGATGGACAGCTCACTTGAGGGACCCCAGTGCCCGTCGGCGCGGTGGCAACATTACAGACACACATGGTCGCTGTAGACAACTCTTCTGGCCCTTTATGCAGCTGTAGTGTTGGAAAAGCACTATACATTTACCCAACGAGGTAGCACTTACTGATTAGCCAGTAGAATGTACTCCAGTTGAGTAGAGGTATTGCACAAAACGGTGGCATCTTCTTGGATAATGCAGGGCAGGATTCATTCTGGCACGATGCTCCTGTCACAAAAATTAAGCCTCAATAGGAAGCACTTATACTGAATTGACCTTCAACTCGGGCAACTGCTTTATTTATATCTGTTACAGATAAATTCAGAAACGCATTAATCTGCACAAAATCTCCGCGATCACGCGATATTTCGCGTGATCGCGGAGATTTTTTACCGTTTCGCGATATTTTGCAAAAGGGACTTTCGTAAATTCCGCCCACCCTTACAATGGACTACACATTACTTTAAAGTGAAAGGCTATCGGCCATATTAATCTGGGCACGTTGCATATTATAATGGTCCTTACGCGAAAGAAAAGGAAAAAAAGGGGTGTTAATATTCACACACTATCCCTAAATAAAGTTCTAGCGATTATAGTTCCATTCCATTCACAGCTCATTTGAGATGTCATGAGTAATGTCATGAGTGATGTAACTGACCATGTCATGAATGATGTAATGTCTGAGGTCATTAGCAGTACATTGCGGGGGCGTAAGTTATAGTTAGCTTAGGTAACTATAACTGCTGAATATCACTGGTTGTGTATGAGTGAAATCTGAGTCTAACTATACCGTCCCTGTAATCTTTGTTTTTTTCAGCAAATTTCTAGTTTTGTTTTTTTAACGTTAAGTAAGATGCATATCACAATGGATGGTGGGGGGTTGGATGCAGTGCCTGGCATTGTGCTGCCCCCACCCAAGCTTGCTGCTCCTGCCTTCTCTCCTCCTATCCATCCATTGTCCAAGTACATGTCCCTGCTCCCTTATTACAGCCCTGTGTGGCCGCTGTTCTGCCACTGGCCTTCCCGCCTTCTCTGAACAGTTAGCTTGCTGCCCCATCCACCTCCTCCCTATCCTCTGTTGTCTGAATCCATGGACTAGCCTCCTCCCTCCTGCCATGCATGGTGTGATGTGCTGCAACTGCCCTCTATTTAGCATGATGTACCAGTCCTCTCCTCCTGCCCTCCATTGCCCAATATTATGCCCCATCATTGACCTCCTGCTTAGCCTCTGTGCTTAGCTTGCTGCCCCTATTCTCCTTCCCCTTGCCCTCCGATGTCTTTGCGCGTGTCCCTGCTCCATCCTTTTTGCCCACCATGTTCCATGGACCAGCCACTCCTATCTACTCTGAGTGTTCAGTTGAGCTGCTACTCCCCTCCCACCTGCCTAGCATTGTTAGATGACTGTAACCTGTCCCTGCCACCTCCACCCTGCCTGTCCACATTCCATGCCCCTATCCCCTTCCTCCTGTCCTCCATGGTCCATTTTACTGCTACACCCTTCTGCCTTCCCTGGTCTGTTGTGCTGCAGCTGCTCCTCCTGCCTGCCCCACGTGGTCTGTTGTGAGGCCCCTTCCCCTGAACTTTCTTGTCTGTGCTCAGGTCCTGACCCTCCCTTCTATCCTCCATGGACTTTTGTGCATGCCCCTGCACTCTCCTTCTTGCCCATCATAGCCATTGTGCTGCCACTAACCCTCCCACTTGCCATGCATGGTCTTCTGTGCTGCCACGGCCCCTCCCACCTTCCCTGTGTGGTCAGCTAGCTGCCCCTGACCCCCCCACCTTCTCTCCATGGTCTGTGTGCATGTCATCATAGTCTCACTGTTGCTCTCCATGGTGTGTCTTGCTTCTAGTGCCCATCCTGCCTGACTTCCATGGTCATCTTGCTGCTCCTGCCCTGCCCCCTTGCCTCCAGCCCTCTGTTTCCATGTGCATACCCCTATTTCCTCCCTCCTGGCTTGTCTGTTACATTGTAATGCCCCTAATCCGTTCCTCCTGCCATTTATGGTCTGTGATGCTGCAGCTTTCTCTCCTGTCTGTCCATTATGGTCAGCTAGCTACCATTGCCTCTTCCCCTCTGTTCTCTGTTGTCCATGTGCATGGTCCTGTCACCTCCCTATTGCTTTCTATGGATTGTTGTGCTGCACTCCCATCCCGCATGCCCTGTGTGGTGTATTGTGCTACTGCAAACACTGATGCCTGCCCTGTAGGGTCAGTTTGGTGCACCTCTCCATGTCCCTCCTGACCTCTGTTATCCAAGTCCATGTCCCTACCCCAATCCCTCCTGCCTTCCATGATCCAATGTACCATACTTGCAAACATTTTGAACTTGGTAAGAGAGAGATTTTGAAAAAAACTGGGGTATTGATTTTCCCCTTTGAGTTACATTGAAAAAGAGGAGATTGTAGACAGGAGACAGATCAAATAAAGCCCATTTGAGCTTAAAAACATTGGACGTTTCCTGGCTGAATCGGGTCTGTTGGCTTGTATGGTTGTACTACCACTGCCTCTTCCTTCTGGCCACAGCCTCTCTTGCCAGTCCTGTATTGTTGGTTTGTTGCCCCTGTCCCCCTTTCCACTGCCCTCCATAGTCTGTTGTGCTGCCACTGCCCTTCCTGCCTGCCCAGTGTGGTCAAATTTTTGCCTCTGCATCCTCCTACCTGCCTTCAATTTTCAGAGTCTGTGCCCCTGGCCTCTGCCTCTCAACAGTATCCTAATGAACAACTAGATTGCTAACATTCTATATTTATTACAAAAGTGTGAAACGCCTGACGTCATCTTGATGTAATCAAAAGTGTAATACCTAGAGCATTTCCTTTAGAAATTACATATATGAGAGGGTCTTATTTGCATCAAAATTATGGTTAGTGCTCTAAAAAACTAAAATGAGGACACATTTTCTGAGTTTTCAAATAGCGACAAAGCACTTTTAATTTATTTGTTATCTTTATGTTTTTTTATCCAGTTGACCACTTGATTAAATGTTGCACTTAGAGGAGAGGATGTGGTGTTACTTCCAGAGCTGCAGACTTTGCAACTGGGGAACTAGGTCGGAGTTTCTGCTTCAGCTCGACATTCTGTGATTCTAGTCAAATCACTTAATCTCCCCATGTCTACAACCAAAATTAATTTGTTCTTGTGTGATGTAACCAGTGCTCATGTAAATCACTCCAATACCTGACAAGGCTGCACTATATAAAACTGCAACAACACACACAATAAACAGCCTCATGCATCAAGCCAAAATCCAGTCGGTAAAATACCGATTCGCTAATAGCTCCCGGTATTGAGTTAAAAATACCCAATCCCAATGCATCAACCCAAAAGCAAAAATCGCTATTTAAGGAATCGCAAATTGAGATTCCTTAATTTAAGGAATCTCAATTTGGGATTTCTTAAATGCAATGCATGAAAGTTAAAAAATTAGCGAATTCGCTAATAGGGGGAGCAAATTACCATGAAGATGAACTGCATGGTAATTTGCTAAAAGTTTGAAAAATGCACTTTTGTGCATTTTTCAAAGTTTCATGTTGTGCACACACATGCCCTTAGAGCATGTGTGTGTGCAACATATGTGCACATATCAATTTCAGGGGTGCAATAGGGTGTCGTTTTGACACCCTTGCACCCTTGAAATTGCATGAGCAATTTGCGAGAACCTACTGGTACTCGCTATTTGCTCATGCAATCTCCAATTCATTCCTATGGGCCTGGAGGCCCATAGGAATGATTGGGATGGCATTCCTTAATTGCTACTCGCAATTTGCTAGTAGCAATTAAGGAAAGTTAAGGAATCGCTATTTGAATAGCAATTCCTACATGCATAGCCTTTTGCTATTCCTTATTAGTGAATCCTTATTTTTTTCGCTAATAAGGAATCGCAAATGCCAATGTTGATGCATATGCCCCAAAGTGTTTTGCACACTTCTGTCATTGGGCTACATATGGGCTACATCTGGGTGATATTTGTTCTGCATTTGGGCTCTTTTGTCTCTGGTGGCCATCTTGGGAGATTTATTTGTTATGAAGTTTCCTAATTTCCTTATTTACTGCAGTTTTCTCTTTCAGTTTTTTACTTTGATTCCATCAACAAGGTATTCAGATATGTCACACATTTGCCATAAATTCTGAATGTTAGCACTCTAGTTGCTCATTAGATCAATGTAGTAAAGCTACTGCTCACCACGGAAGTCTGCTGCTGGTATTAAAAGTGTATGTTTCAGTCCGCATGTCAGAATTTTTTAATGAAATAGAAGAGGATTTGAGAAGTCACTCAAAATGTACCCTAATTTTTCTTTCTTCAGCACTAATCATAATGTCTATAGCAAAATGAACTACCTCATTGTGTTCCTTTTAAATTAAATGTTTTAAGTGTTACCAGTTTATTCCAATTAAGATGGCTTCAGGTGTGCCATACGTTTGTCATAAGCAAGACAATAAGCGCTCTAGTTGTTCTTAAGAACAGTCTGGGACATTCTGTCATTGGGCTACACTTGGGCTACATTTGGGTGATATTTGTGCTACATTTGGGCTCTTTTGTCTCTGGTGGCAATCTTGGGAGACTTATTTGTTATGAAGTTTCCTAATTTCCTCATTTACTGCAGTCTCCACAGTAGGAAATACTTTCAGTTTTTTACTTTGGTTCCATCAAGAAGGCATTCAGATGTGTCACACATTTGCCATAAATTCTGAATATTAGCACTCTAGTTGCTTATTAGATCACTGTAGTAAAGCTACTGTTCACCAGGGAATTCTGCTGCTGGTATTCAAAGTGCATGTTTCAATCTGCATCTCAGAATTTTTTTTAATGAAATAGAAGAGGATTTGAGATTTCAAAATGTGCCCTAATTTTTATTTCTGCAGCACTAATCATAATTTCTATGGCAAAATGAACCCCCTAATTCTGTTCCTTTGCAAATTAAATGTTTTAAGTGTTACCACTTTATTCCAATCAAGATGGCTTCAGGTGTGCCATACGTTTGTCATAAGTAGGACCGTTAGCTCTCTAGTTGTTCTTTAGAACACTCTGGGAAGCTGCAGTAGAACACAAAGGAATCGACTGACAGTCTCTGCCCTTGTTGGATGTACATCTTTTACTGAGAATGTCAGACTTCATTCTCACATGACTGAGAAAGATAATGTGAATATACAGAAAAAATGCTCTCAGTTTAGCTTATAGATCACCTTCCAAACCTCTGTGGGAAAAGCATGAGAAAATAGTTTTCTCCCAAACATGATTGATGATATCCCAGCAGAAGGCTTTTTCACATGGTAAATTCACCTTGGAACACACCACAATTCCTAAAATAAGTATGGTACCATCAACAAATGATTTATAATGTAAGTAAAGTCTTAAAACCTTCTATTAACTGCAATGCTTTATAATGAGGTGCTATCATGTATATTGGTCCTAAGATGGCTGCCAACACTTCTTGGATGAAGTGCTGACAGCCAATCAGATCTCACGATGAGATGTGTGGTTAGGCTCTGCCTAGATATATATGTGATTTTACTTTTGATTTTCTCAGGAACTACTGAATTAATTTACACCATTTAACCATAAGGCACGACTCTGAACCAAGGGCTACCTTTTTGCCAAATTTGGTGTAATTCTGTTCAGCTGTTCGGGCTGTGGCTGCAACTAAAGGTTCCTATGGAAAATTGCATGGGGAAAACACGTTTTGGGACCCCCCTTTTTTCTCGGCCCCCGCTTGACGAATCACCCCGAGACTTTCAGGATAAGAGCGGGCCGGAGCTGGCCAAAAGTTTCACAAACATTCGTCAATCAGCGCCAAAGTTATTGGGAATAGAATGTTGCGGATTTCCTATGGAAAATAGGTCCTAACTATAACTACCTACTGGCGACCGCCAGTAGATAATATATATATATATATACATATATATATATATATATTATCTACTGGCGGTTGCCAGTAGATAGTTATAGTTAGGACCGTGTTTCCATAGGAAATCCGCAACATTCTATTTTGAATAACTTTGGGGCCGGTTGACGAATCCTCGCAAAATGTTTAAAATAGGTGGGGTGCTCCGCTCCGCTCCTACCCTGAAAGTCTCGGGGGGATTCGTCAAGCGGGGGCTGAGAAAAAAGGGGGGACCCAAAACGCGTTTTCCCCATGCAATTTTCCATAGGGACCTTTAGTCCAAGGAACAGCCCGAACGGCTGAACAGAATTACTTGAAATTTGGCAGAGAGGTAGTCCTCAGCTCAGGGATGTGCCTTTTGCATATATGGAGTCAATCTGTTCAGAAGTTCCTGAGAAAATTGCAGTTAAAAGCACATACATATCTATAGCCGCGCACCGTGCGAGCACCCTAACGTGCGCGAGCGTAATTCTGATTGGTGGTTACATGTTAGTCAATGTTCGAATCGGTCGAAATCAGGAAGTGTCGGCCGCCATTTTGTTTGTTTTCAGTGCGAGAGTGAAAAAGGAAGGTGGCGAACGTGAAAAGGGGGCAGGGTGGAGAGTTCCTGACCCCCTAGCGTTTGTCAGGGGGTCCCTGAAGGACCCCGAAGACAGAAAAAAACATTTTAATTTTTTTTTAAAAAATCGCGGGGGTGCGCGCACGGTGAAAAACCAAAAAAAAAAAATGTGTAGTTTATTGTAAAATAAATATATAAAAAAAATAATAATACATACATAACTTAGCATTTAAAAAAACGTACAAATTCACTGAAAAAACCATAGGTTTCACACACGTTATAGTTAGGAATTAGCATTTAAAAAACCTTGCAAATTCACTTAAAAAACCATAGGTTTCACACATGTTATAGTTAGGTGGATATTTCACTCGTAAAAAACCAATGAAATTCACCCGTTATAGTTAGTTCAGATAACTATAACTCGCACGGCCGCCACTCTATCACAAGGATGATGTCATCAGTGATGTCATGAGTGATGCCACTGACCATGTCATGAGTGATGTAATATGTGACGTCATCAGCAGTGGATTGCGGTCGCGCGAGTTATAGTTATCTGAACTAACTATAACGGGTGAATTTCATTGGTATTTAACGAGTGAAATATCCACCTAACTATAACATGTGTGAAACCTATGGTTTTTTAAGTGATTTTGCAAGGTTTTTTAAATGCTAATTCCTAACTATAACGTGTGTGAAACCTATGGTTTTTTCAGTGAAAAAATATATATATATATATATATATATATATATATATATATATTATATATATATATATTTATGAATATGTATATCTATCTATCTATCTATCTATCTATCTATCTATCTATCTATCTATCTATCTATCTATCTATCTATCTATCTATCTATCTATCTATCTATCTATCTATCTATCTATCTATCTATCTATCTATCTATATCAATCTATCTATCTATCTATCTAGCTCTCTCTCACTCTATATATATATATATATATATTCACAGAAAAAACCATAGGTTTCAGGGGTGTTATAGTTAGCTGCCCATTTCACTCGTACAAAACCATAGAAAATCCTCCGTTATAGTTAGTTCTGCTAACTATAACACACGCGCTCGCAATGCACTGCTGATGATGTCACATATTGCATCCTTCATGACATGGTCAGTGACATCACTGATGACATCTCAAATGACATCACTGATGACATCACTGATGACATCATCCACTGAATGTGGTTTAGTTTGATATTTACATATGTAATATATATACCAATCTGTATTGAAGATTGAGTGGATATATAACTGTCTGGATGGAGGATTTAGTAGCTGTCTGACTGTCTTTTTAAGTGAGTAATTAAAAGTGTCTCACTTAATACATGGATTAGTAACTAAACTATGTGAATGTGTGCAGCACTGTTTCTGTTGTTGTATAACATGCTGCCTCAGTTGGTCACTAACTACATGAGTGTGTATATTAGTTATTGATTAGTTGGGTGAGTATTTGTATGAGACACTGAGTTTGTGTGTGATCAGTTGACTGGGGGTGAGTGCTTGCAATGTTCAACACTCCGTCCATCATTTCCTTTGGTTTTTGCTTTGTTCGCCATAAGTTGGCAGGGTATGCTCAGACGTGAGTCCCTTGCTCACTTTGCCACTGGATTCAAGCAAGCCTGGCTGAAGACGGCTGAAATGCCAGAAACCGGTCCTAGGAAGCTTGTTTCCGGTCCAGGGAAGACATGGCTTGGCAGTTCGGGCTGGACTGTTCCCATGAGGCACAGGGTCAGACTGATTTGCATATGGCCATGTCTGAACTGGGGTGGCAGAGTGGGCTAAAGAACAGTGATGGATTAAACCCAGATCAGTTGACTGGGGGTGAGTGCTTGCAATGTTCAACACTCCATCCATCATTTCCTTTGGTTTTTGCTTTGTTCGCCATAAGTTGGCAGGGTATGCTCAGACGTAAGTCCCTTGCTCACTTTGCCACTGGATTCAAGCAAGCCTGGCTGAAGACGGCTGAAATGCCAGAAACCGGTCCTAGGAAGCTTGTTTCCGGTCCAGGGAAGACATGGCTTGGCAGTTCGGGCTGGACTGTTCCCATGAGGCACAGGGTCAGACTGATTTGCATATGGCCATGTCTGAACTGGGGTGGCAGAGTGGGCTAAAGAACAGTGATGGATTAAACCCAGATCAGTTGACTGGGGTGAGTGCTTGCAATGTTCAACACTCCGTCCATCATTTCCTTTGGTTTTTGCTTTGTTCGCCATAAGTTGGCAGGGTATGCTCAGACGTGAGTCCCTTGCTCACTTTGCCACTGGATTCAAGCAAGCCTGGCTGAAGACGGCTGAAATGCCAGAAACCGGTCCTAGGAAGCTTATTTCCGGTCCAGGGAAGACATGGCTTGGCAGTTCGGGCTGGACTGTTCCCATGAGGCACAGGGTCAGACTGATTTGCATATGGCCATGTCTGAACTGGGGTGGCAGAGTGGGCTAAAGAACAGTGATGGATTAAACCCAGATCAGTTGACTGGGGGTGAGTGCTTGCAATGTTCAACACTCCGTCCATCATTTCCTTTGGTTTTTGCTGTGTGTGTAACTCTATGCATAGATGTGTGAATAGTTGATTGACTAGGTGTATGGGTTTAAGAGTGCATGTGGAAACAGTTGTTTGGGTGACTGAGTGTATTTATTTGTGTGTTGGTGAGCGAATATATGTTTTAGTTGTACATCTTCAACAAAGTAAAAAAATAAGAGGCATTGTATGTGAGAGTTGGTGTATATAAATAAGTTTGTGTAAGAGTCAGTGATTGTGAGAGTAAATATATGAATGAGTGTATAATTGTAATGGTGCTTTTTCAACATATTAACAATGAGTTACTATGTGTTTGAATAAATGAGGCGTCATTGGATAATTGTGTAAGTGAGTAAATTTAAGTGCGATACATTTTTTTCATGAGTGAGTAGGATGACTGCATAACCGACTAAGATGACTGCTGATCTGTCAATGTCTATATATGTGTATAAGTGCATTTGATAGTGTTCTATTAATTAATGACTGCATGTATAGATGATTCTGTTGTTGAATGGGTAGTTGTGTGTGTAGACTTAGGAATCAGTGAGTGGGTATGTAGTAACTGGTATTGGTGTGTCAATGGTTTCAAATATGGTACTCTGTATTTTACAGTGAGCGATGAAAGGTTATACTAGTGTATGATGTGGTGTATCGGATTGTCAAGTGGATGATGTCATCAGTGATGTCATTTGAGATGTCATCAGTGATGTCATCAGTGATGTCACTGACCATGTCATGAATGATGCAATATGTGACATCATCAGCTGTGCATTGCGGGCGCGTGAGTTATAGTTAGCAGAACTAACTATAACGGAGGAATTTCTATGGTTTTGTGCGAGTGAAATGGGCAGCTAACTACAACACCCCTGAAACCTATGTTTTTTTCTGTGAATTTCTAAGGTTTTTTAAATGCTAATTTCTAACTATAATGTCTCTGAAACCTATGTTTTTTTTCAGTGAATTTCAAAGGTTTTTTAAATGCTAACTTTTAAGTGTGATAGTAGTTATATCTATTTTTTGTACTGATTTTCTACAGTTTCTACAGTTTTTTAACTGTTTATTTATAAATATTTTATTCATTCTGAAAATTGCAAAAAAACATTTTTTAATTAAAACTGAAATATTGATTAATTTTCTTGTTTTCATTTTTTATTTTAATATATTTATATCATTTTCTTTAAAAAAAAATCAAATTTTTTTCGCAGTCGCGCACTCAAAGTGGACATATCACGGTGGGTGCGCGCATTCTAGCCGCCATTTTAGAAAAGTCATGAAGGATCCGTGTATGTTGTGCAACGGCTGCGTGTTTTTCAGTTACATCATATACATTTAATATCACGTGATATGCACCATTGGTATGCGACCAGTCTGCGACTCCTGCTCCCGCACATGCGCGACACATGCACATTACGGTACGAGATGTTTGCACGCTTGCGGGTCCCGCGTGGCATCATATACGTGCTGGGGTGCGCTGGGTGCGCGACTCCCGCAAAAAAAAATTATGTTCCAAAATGATATGTATGTGTCTTTAATATACATATTAAGGCAAGAGATTATGTAAGATATTCATCAAAATAATATATTTGTACTTATAAGAAACTTATATTATTTTTAAATATATTTTCGCGAAGTCGGGTGCATGCGTCGTGAGTGCAGAAAACCAGGTTAGCAGAGCTGCTGTAGAGCCAGAGAACCAGGTCAGCAGAGCTGCTCCAGAGCCTAAGAACTAGGTCAGCAGTGCTGCTCTAGAGTCAGAGAAACCAGGTCAGCAGAGCTGCTTTAGAGCCAGAGAACCAGGCCAGCAGAGCTGCTTTAGAGCCAGAGAACCAGGTTAGCAGAGCTGCTTTAGAGCCAGAGAACCCGGTCAGCAGAGCTACTCTAGAGCCAGAGAACCAAATCAGCAGGGCTGCTTTAGAGCCATAGAACCAGGTCAGCAGAGCTGCTTTAGAGCCAGAGAATCAGGTCAGTAGAGCTGGTCTAGAGCCTAAGAACCAGGTCAACAGAGCTGCTCTGGAGCTAGAGAACCAGGTCAGCAGAGCTGCTGCAGAGCCAGAGAAACCAGGTCAGCAGAGCTGCTTTAGAGAGAGAGAACCAGGTCAGCAGAGCTGCTTTAGAGCCAGAGAACCAGGTCAGCAGAGCTGGTCTAGCTGACACTGACTGACTGACACTGACTGACTGACACTGACTGATTGACACTGACTGACACTGATTGACTGACACTGACTGACTGACACTGATTGACTGACACTGACTGACACTGATTGACTGACACTGACAGACTGACTGACACTGACTGACTGACATTGACTGACATTGACTGACACTGACTGACTACTCTCTACTACTCTACTACTGACTCTCTACTACTCTACTACTCACTCTCTACTGCTCACTCTCTACTACTCACTCTCTACTACTCTCTACTACTCACTCTCTACTACTCTACTACTCTCTACTACTCACTCTCTACTACTCACTCTCAACTACTCACTCTCTACTACTCTACTACTCACTCTCTACTACTCACTCGCTACTACTCTCTACTACTCACTCTCTACTACTCACTCTCTACTACTCACGCTCTACTACTCTCTACTACTCACTCTCTACTACTCACTCTCTACTACTCACTCTCTACTACTCACTCTACTACTTTCTACTGCTCTCTACCACTCACTCTCTACTAATCTACTACTCACTCTCTACTATCTCTACTACTCTCTACTACTCACTCTCTACTATTCACTCTCTACTATTCACTCTCTACTACTCACTCTCTACTACTCACTCTACTACTCTCTGCTGCTCTCTAGCACTCACTCTCTACTACTCTACTACTCTCTCTCTACTACTCACTCTCTACTACTCTCTCTCTACTACTCTCTTCTACTCACTCTCTACTACTCTCTCTCTACTACTCTCTCTCTACTACTCACTCTCTACTACTCACTCTCTACTACTCACTCTCTACTATTCACTCTCTACTACTCGCTCTCCACTACTCACTCTCTACTACTCACTCTCTACTACTCGCTCTCTACTACTCTCTACTACTCTCTCTACTACTCACTCTCTACTACTCACTACTACTCACTCTACTACTCTATACTACTCACTCTGTACTACTCTCTACTACTCACTCTGTACTACTCACTCTCTACTACTCTCTACTGCTCACTCTCCACTACTGATTTTCTACTACTCGCTCTCAACTACTCTCTACTACTCACTCTACTACTCACTCTCTACTACTCTACTACTCTCTCTACTTCTCACTCTCTACTACTCTCTCTACTTCTCACTCTCTACTACTCACTCTCTACTACACACTCTCTACTACTTGCTCTCTGCTACTCGCTCTCTACTACTCTCTAGTACTCACTCTAATACTCACTCTCTACTACTCTCTACTACTCACTCTCTACTACTCCACTACTCTCTACTACTCACTCTCTACTACTCACGCTCTAATACTCTACTACTCTCTACTACTCTCTCTCTACTACTCACTCTCTACTACTCACTCTCTACTACTCTCTCTACCACTCTCTACTACTCACTCTCTACTACTCTCTACTACTCACTCTCTACTACTCTCTCTCTACTACTCTCTACTACTCACTCTGCTACTCACTCTCTACTACTCACTCTCTACTACTCACTCTCTACTACTCACTCTCTACTACTCTCTACTACTCACTCTCTACTACTCTCTACTACTTTCTACTACTCACTCTCTACTACTCTCAACTACTCACTCTCTAATACTCACTCTCTACTACTCACTCTCTACTACTCACTCTCTACTACTCACTCTACTACTCTCTACTACTCACTCTCTGATACTTTCTCTACTACTCTCTACTACTCTCTACTACTCACTCTCTACTCTCTATTACTCACTCTCTACTCTCTACCTCTCTCTCTACTACTCTCTACCTCTCTACCTCTACCTCTCTACCTCTACACCTCTACCTATACACCTCTACCTATACACCTCTACCTCTCTGTACATGCACACATATGCACATATATATATGCATATATATGCATATGCATTTATATATATGTATGTGTGTATTTGTATATATATATATATAAACATATAAATATGATCTGCATATCTATATAAATATAAATTCATGCAAACATATACATATACATATATGCATACATATGCATGGTATGTATATGAAAGTTTGAAAAAATCTAATACAAGCAAAGCTAAAAAACCACCTAATTACAAACAGAATTGCTTTAACTTAAACGAGGGCGAGACCTATTGCATTTTCAATGCTTGTTTACTTTGATTCCATCAAGAAGGCATTCAGATGTGTCACACATTTTCCATAAATTCTGAATGGTAGCACTCTAGTTGCTCATTAGATCACTGTTGTAAAGCTACTGCTCACCAGGGAAGTCTGCTGCTGGTATTGAAAGTGCATGTTTCAGTCTGCATTGCAGAATTTTTTAATGAAATAGAAGAGGATTTGAGAAGTCACTCAAAATGTGCCCTAATTTTTCTTTTTTCCTCACTAATCATATTTTCTATGGCAAAATGAACCTCCTCGTTGTGTTCCTTTTAAATTAAACTACTCACTCTCTACTACTCACTCGCTACTACTTTCTACTACTCACTCTCTACTACTCACTTTCTACTACTCTCTAGTACTCTACTACTCTCTACTACTACTCTCTACTACTTTCTACCACTCACTCTCTACTACTCTACTACTCACTCTCTACTACTCTCTACTACTACTCTCTCTACTACTCTCTCTCTATTACTCCCTCTCTACTACTCACTCTACTACTCACTCTCTACTACTCACTCTCTACTACTCACTCTCTACTACTCTACTACTCTCTACTACTCTCTCTACTACTCACTCTACTACTCACTCTACTACTCACTCTCTAATACTCCTTACTACTCACTCTAATACTCACTCTCTACTACTCACTCTCTACTACTCCACTACTCTCTACTAGTCACGCTCTACTACTCACTCTGTACTACTCTCTACTACTCACTCTCTACTACTCTCTACTACTCACTCTCTACTACTCACTCTCTACTACTCTATACTACTCACTCTCTACTACTCTCTATTACTCACTCTCTACTACTCTCCCTACTACTCTCTACTGCTCACTCTACTACTCATTCTCTACTACACATTCTCTACTACTCTCTCTCTGCTACTCAGTCTCCACTACTCACCCTCTACTACTCTCTACTACTCACTCTCCACTACTCTCTACTACTCCCTCTACTACTCACTCTCTACTACTCTCTACTTCTCACTCTCTACTACTCTCTACAACTCACTCTCTACTACTCACTCTACTACTCTCTCCTACTCACTCTCTGCTACTCTCTCTACTACTCTCTACTACTCTCTCTCTACTCTCTATTACTCATCCTCTACTCTCTACCTCTCTACCTCTCTCTCTACTACTCTCTACCTCTACGTCTCTACCTCTACACCTATACCTCTCTACCTCTCTCTACCTCTCTCTACACGCACACATATGCACATATATGCATATGCATTTATATATATGTATGTGTATATATATATATATACATACATATATAAACATATATATAATCTGCATATCTATATAAATACAAATATAAATGCATGCATACATATACATATATGCATGTTATGTACATGAAATTTTGAAAAACACTAATAAAAGCAAAGCTAAAAAGCCACCTAATTACAAACAGAATTGCTTTAACTTAAACGAGGGTGAGACCTATTGCATTTTCAATGCTTGTTTACTTTGGTTCCATCAAGAAGGCATTCAGATGTGACACATTTGCCATAAATTCTGAATGGTAGCACTCTAGTTCCTCATTAGATCACTGTAGCAAAGCTACTGGTCACCAGGGAAGTCTGCTGCTGGTATTCAAAGTGCATGTTTCAGTCTGCATGTCAGAACTTTTTAATGAAATAGAAGAGGATTTGAGAAGTCAAAATGTGCCCTAAGTTTTCTTTCTGCAGCACTAATCATAATTTCTATGGCAAAATGAACCCCCTCATTTTGTTCCGTTGCAAATTAAATGTTTTAAATGTTACCACTTTTTTTCAATCAAGAGGGCTTCAGGTGTGCCATACCTTTGTCATAAGTAAGACTGTTAGCGCTCTAGTTGTTCTTTAAAACACTCTGGGATTTCTGTCATTGGGCTATACTTGGGCTACATCTCGGTGATATTTGTGCTACATTTGTCTCTGGTGGCCATCTTGGGAGACTTGTTATGAAGTTTCCTAATTTCCTCATTTACTGCAGTCTCCTCAGTAGGCATACTGTCAGTTTTTTACTTTGATTCAATGAAGAAGGCATTCAGATGTGTCACACATTTGCCATAAATTCAGAATGTTAGCACTCTAGTTGCTCATTAGATCGCTGTAGTAAAGCTACTTCTCACCAGGGAAGTCTGCTGCTGGTATTGAAAGTGCATGTTTCAGTCTGCATGTCAGAATTCTTTAATGAAATAGAAGAGGATTTGAGAAGTCACTCAAAATGTGCCCTAATTTTTCTTTCTGCAGCACTAATCATACATTCTATGGCAAAATGAACCCTCTCATTTTGTTCCTTTTTAAATTAAATGTTTTAAATGTTACCACTTTATTCCAATCAAGATGGCTTCAGGTGTGCCATACCTTTGTCATAAGTAAGACTGTTAGCACTCTAGCTGTTCTTTGGAACACTCTGGGAAGCTGCAGTAGAACACAAAGGAATCAACTGACAGTCTCTGCCCTTGTTGGATGTGCATGTTTTACTGAGAATGTCAGACTTCATTCTCACATGACTGAGAAAGATAATGTGAATTTACAGAAAATATGCTCTCAGTTTAGCTTATAGATCACCTTCCAAACCTCTGTGGGAAAAGCATGAGAAAATAGTTTTCTCTCAAAGATGATTCATGATATCACAGCAGAAGGCTTTTTCACATGGTAAAATCACCTTAGAACATACCACAATTCCTAAAATGAGTATGGTACCATCAACAAATGATTTATAATGTAACTAAAGTCTTAAAACCTTCTATTAACAGCAATGCTTGTTAATGAGGTGCTATCATGTATATTGGTCCCAAGATGGCTGCCAACACTTCTTGGATGAAGTGCTGACAGCCAATCAGATCTCACAATGAGATGTGTGGTTAGGCTCCGCCCAGATATGGATATGATTTTACTTTTGATTTTCTCAGGAACTACTGAACGGATTTACACCATATATGCAAAAGGCACATGCCTGACCTGAGGACTACCTCTTTGCCAAATTTCAAGTAATTCTGTTCAGCCGTTCGGCTGTACCTTCGACTAAAGGTCCTATGGGAAAATGCATGGGGAAAACGTGTTTTGGGACCCCCCTTTTTTCTCGGCCCCCGCTTGATGAATTCCCCCGAGACTTTCAGGGTAGGAGCTGAGCGGGGCACCCCATTAGTTTTGAAAATTTCACGAGGATTCGTCAACCGGCGCCAAAGTTATTCAAAATAGAATTTTCAGATTTCCTATGGAAACACGGTCCTAACTATAACTATCTACTGGCGACCGCCAGTAGATAATATATATATAGATATATATATATGATGGTTTTATAGTTATCTGCAAAATACTTACATTTTCTTTGAATATGCATGCTTAGTGAAGACATATGCATTTTAAAAGAATATATATATATTTATTTGTGTGTATTTTCGTACACACATACATGTAAGTATGTGTGTGTATATTTTTACATATATATGTGTAAAGCATATCTCTTTTGTTATATATACATATATTTATATGTAATACATTCAAGACATATATATACATTTTTTTTACCCTTAACAACCCTCAAACCTAGTGGAAGGTTTAGGAGCAAGATGGTGGCCGCTTAGGTGCCGTGCTAGCTTCTCCCCGTCCCCAACCCCGAGCCTTCACCCCCGATGTTGGAGCTAACCTCCCTTTTGGATCGTGCTGGTCTGCATGTGCGGTGGCAGCTCTTTAACGCCTCCAGTCCGTTGCGGTCCAATAAGAGTCTCTGGAGAGTTGTTCTTTCATCTGGCGGGTCCTGCAGCGTCTCGTCTTGGCTGATGCTTTCGTGGATAGGAAACTCCACAATGCTGCTGAAAGGGGCCAAGCAGACTAAGGACCAGGCGGAGCCTGCGGGGTTAGTCCCAGCATGCTCTGCTCCACCTAGCAAGAAACTAGTGCAGAAAACAGAGGAGAATGCAGGAACTGGAACTGGCAAGCTCCATACAGTGACTGACGGATTGAAAACGACCCAACCGGTTGGGCATGCAGTGTTGGCATGTCTTGATCTGCCTAAGGAGAGACAGCCCTTTATTTCAGAAGTTTTCTCTGGCAAATTTGTGGGACAACCCCGAGGGACCATGGTAAGTTTTCAGCATCTGCTTCAGCACAGGTACTGAGCGCACCTGTGAATATAGGAGATAATTCATTAAGTAGGGGGTTCAAAGCTCATCAAATTATAATGCGCAAAAAGTAATTGAAAATAACTGTAGTAAAAGTGCAATATCAACAAGTGAGATCCTAAAAGCTAGAGGGGTCAGGATGCAGGGCTCTGAGACAATCACTGCTCCATCAATTGAGGCAGGAATGACTGGGCGAGATTTAAAAGGCCTAATAGATCCTTTGGCAGAGAAATTATTTTCCTTAACGGACGACTCAGACCTCTCTGGCCCCAGTGAGGTATTGACTGATGATGACTCTGCCCCGGGTTAATCAGGGGACAGCCCAAATGGACGAAGAATGAATCCATCAACTCAAAAGCGGCTGTCCCTCTCTAAAAGATGCAGTGAAAGGGTACGAAGGATTGAGAGAGAGTCAGGACCAGAATTAGGCATCACCTGGCAACTGAAGTGAGACTATTCAGCAACTCACCAGGTCTATAGTGAGAACGAGGGGAAGAGATCGGGCACTCCAAAGGGGGTCCCACATTAGATGCGATTGCAGTACCCTCAATGGATGTAATCTATTCCACACTGAAGCAGATGCAGTCTGAGGCAAGAGTGAAACACAAAAGGGCCCACCAGGCTATAAAAACAATTCAAGAAATATGTTCAGAGATGGCGGATCGGATCACCATAGTCGAGGAGCGGGCAGAGGCCGCTGCCACTGCTGTAGCGGTAGTCGAGCAATGGCAGAATTTATGAGAGACGCAGCTTGTGGATGTGATGTGGAAGTTGGAGGATTTTGAGAACCGCCAGCATAGAAATAATCTACGATTTCTTGATCTAGCAGAGAAAGTGGAGGGAAATTACATCATATCCTTCTTGAAGTTACTCAAAGGAGCCTTCCCATACCCTTGCCCAATGGGATTGGGAATCGGAAGTTCAAAGGGTCCACCGATTTCCTCTGATGCCCCCAAAAAATCACTCTTTACAGGAGGAGACACAAAGAGCTATACTGGTCTATTTTGGTAACTTTCCTCTACGCCAAGCTATCTTCGATAAAGCAAGACTAGAAGCAAAGAGGGCATTTGTAGGGCATAGCTTTTTTGTCAGCCTGAACTTTTGCCAAGCAACGGTGGAGAGGAGGTGGCAGCACCACCAGCTTTTTTCCCTGTTTCAGCGACTCGACTGTGAAGTGTATCCCTTAAGCCCGGCCAGTCT
Source organism: Triturus cristatus (assembly GCF_964204655.1). NCBI lineage: Eukaryota > Metazoa > Chordata > Amphibia > Caudata > Salamandridae > Triturus > Triturus cristatus. The sequence goes on along the minus strand of NC_140592.1, from coordinate 119,909,212 downwards.
CAAGATTATATTTAAGGGAAAGACACAGACATTTCTTTCAGAGATTAAAGCACAAGACTATCTGAAGAAGATTTTTAATGAGACTGGAATGTGCTGATATTCACCTCTCTCCTTTCTTTTTCTATAGAAACGGACCATTCTGTGCAATTAGCCCTCCATTTTTTCTTGTTCTCTATCCTCTAATATTGAGCTTATGGGTGGGCCACCTAGGTTTCCAGAGAGTGGGTTTGTATTTCTCTATATAGGGGTACTGTCTTGGTTTGGGTTTTTTGATGTTTTGGGGCTTTTGTTAAGGGCTTTTGTGGGGTGGATGGCTCGGGCAGGGATTGGGGTAGGGGAGGCTGGTGAGTAGGCGCCATCCCCAGGGTCAGGATTGACCCTTTTGCTCGTGACAAGGGATGGGTGCTGGGGAGGGGGAGTTGGACTGCAGAGTGCGGGGTCGGTGTCTTGGGGAGAGATGTTGGGTGGGGTCCAAGCTACTGGTCGGGGCAGTTGATCACAAGGCGACTTTGCATTACAATAAAATATGACTAGCTTAAGAATAGCCTCGATTAACATCTGTGGGCTGAATAATTATCGAAAAAGACAAAGGGTGAATATAGATCTGCAGTTTTTAAATGCTGACATCATTTGCTTGCAGGAAACCCATGTGGAGGTATCCCAAAAAGATCTACTAGAATTTTCAGGGTATCGAGTCATTTCCAGGACTCTGCAAGGGACCTGTACAGGAGGGGTAGCAATACTGGCCTGCAAAGGCAAGATTTGACATATTAAAACCAGGGCAGATAATTATGGTAGATGGGCTTTTGCAGAATTCATATATAAAGGAGGCTCTTTCACACTTTGTTCCATCTATGGTCCCGTCATCGATGATGCTACCTTATTAGATTGGATCTGTGCTGAACTAGCTGGGTGGGCGTTCCCTGTGCTTGTTTGTGGGGATTTTAATATTAATATTAAAGGGGACATCCTGAGGACGAGGGCAGCAGTTTATCAAGGATGTAAGCCCAAGGTTTTTCGGTCATTAACACACTTTGTAAAAACTCAAGGGCTATATGATGTTTGGGCGGAAAAGGAACCTGCTGATCCTGGCGTCACATACTATTCCACGCCTTACAAAGTTCATGCCCGCCTCGACTATTTTTTTTATACCTAGTGGGTGGCTGTATGTTTCTCGTATTTTTAAATATTCTCAAGTGATGTCTGACCACAATCCACTAGTGCTAGAGGTTGATATCCAAGCAACCCCACAAACTAATAGGTCCTAGTCGTTTGAGCGAGGTTTGTTGTTAGATGAAGATTATCTTTTACATATGAGGAAGTGGATTCCATTATTTATAGCTGAAACTTTGGGGACTGCCTCCATGAGCATTGCATGGGATACAGGGGGGAAACTGCAAGGTTTCGCTGGAATAGACAGAAAAGGGAGAAACAGCGTCTGCAGAAGCTCTATCAGGCTCTTTTGCGGGTCGAGGCTGGCCTGGAGGACTTGGTTTTGGATGGGTTAGATATAGAGGATGCCCAGCTTCGGGTTATACTTGCTAAATCCGCAATAGGGGATATCGCCGCCAAGAAGGCGGCTGATAAATTTACAGTATGGAAACAAAATCATATGAATTGAATGATAAGGTGGGGCACATATTAGCATTTCGTGCCAGGTAACAAGTGGCTTTTGGTGAGATTAAACAGATCCAAAACCCTGAATACGATCTGATCTCTAATGTAGGTGGGATACGTTCTGCCTTCCAGAGATACTATCAGCAACTCTATAATGAGGAAAAGATAAACCCAGATGAAATAGAACCATATCACAGCTATGGAAGCATTGGATGGGGAAGATAAAGAGCTCTTGGATCAGCCTATATCTGAAGAAGAGATTAAGCGTACAATTTCTGGGCTTTCATCTGGTAAAGCTGTAGGTGTAGATTTAATTTCTGGGGAGTTTTAAAAAAATGTTTGCTACTACCCTTAGCAAATTTATGTTTGAGGTATTTTTAGTGATTCAGAGGAGTATTCCCCCTCCAGAATCATGGGCTTCTACAAGGATTGTGGTCTTCCCTAAAAAGGGTAAACCAGTACAAGACCTAGGATCAAACCGTCCAATTAATTTAATTAATTGTGACACAAAATGTTTTGCCAAAATGTTTGCCTCACGGTTGTCAGGGATTATAAGGAAAATGTTGTCACCCACGCAAAATGGTTTTATCCATGGTTTGGGAACAACAGGTCACATTCGGCGGGTGATTACTTTATTTGGTGTAGCTAAAACCCAAGGAGATCCCATGGCGTTGTTGTTATTAGACACTGAGAAAGCCTTTGATAGGGTCTCTTGGCCCTATCTCTGGCCAATTTTAGAGAAGAAGGGTCTAGGGGGTAAATTTATTTGGCGGATTAAAATTGTATTTATCAATCCTATGGATAAAATTTCATTAATTGGGGGAGTATAAGAGATAGTAAAAATTTGTTGGAGGTCAAGGCAGGGGTGCCTTTGTTCTCCCCTACTTTTTGCCCTTTATATAGACCCTCTGATCCACCGAATTAAAGGTAACGCTCTAATCTTGCCGATTTCCACTTGTGACTGGGAGACTAAAATATTGGCAGATGCAGATGACCTTGCAATAGTCACTCCGGGCCCCACCTTGCATGAGTGAAATCTGAGCCTAACTATAACGTCCCTGTACTTTTTTTTTAGTGATTTTCTAAGTGTTTTTTATCTTGTTTCCTAAATATAACATTCCTGTAACCTCTGATTTTTAAGTGAATTGCTAAGGTTGTTCACATGCTATTTTCTAACTATAACATCCCTGCAAACTTAGTTTTTTTCATTGAATTTCTATGTTTGTTTAACTAGCAGTCACGTTTGTAGAGTTGTGGAGAAAAGGGGTGAGGCCTCTGACCAGTTCTCAGGAATCCCACTGTGTCAGACTTACTGGAGGTAACAGGAGGGTTTCTTGGCTCCCAATGACCATCAGCATCCAATGGGACTTCATCCCCCAACCAATAGTGCACCAGGAGGTTTGTTTGCAGAGTAGTGGAGAAATGTGGCATGGCGTCCGACCAGCTCACTGTAATCCCACTGTGCAGGACTTACTAAGGTAGCAGGAGGGGTTCTTGGCCCCAAGGACCCTCAGTATCTAAGTGGACTTCATTTCCCAACCAGTAGTGTGACAGGAGGGGCTTTTGCAGGATAGTTGAGAAAGGAGGCATGGCTTCCAAAGACCTTTGAGCAATCCCACTCTGTGGGACTTACTGGAGGTAACAGAGGGCTTCTTGGCCCCCAAGGACACTCAGCAGCCAGGAGAACTCCATTCCCCAACCAATAGTATGCCAGGAGGCACATTTGCAGAGTTGTGGAGAAAGGGGCAAGGTATCTGAACACCTCTCAGCAATCCCACTGTTTGGAACTTACTGGAGGTAACAGGAGGGTTTGTTGGCTTCCAAGGGAACTTCATCACCCAACCAGTTGTGCACCAGGAGGTGTGTTTGCAGAGTGGTGGAGAAAGGGGGTGGGCCTTCAATGAACTCTCAGCAATCCCACTTTGTGGGACTTACTGGAGGTAACAGGAGGGTGAGTTAGTACACCAGAAACCTCGGGAGGCAAGGGTACTTCATCCCCAAACCAGTAATGCACCAGGAGGAGCATTTGCAGGGTGGTGGCAAAAGGGGGCAGGGCATCCAGTGACTTGCTGGGCCATTTAGAAAAAATCATTAAAACATTTCTTTAGGGAAAGGGAGCCACGAGGCCCACCTTCCCCGGGCTGATTTCGTCCCTGGGGGCTCCTTCCCCCAGAGCCTGCCCTTTTTAACATGGAGATTGGGGGCATTAGTCTCCTTCCATGGGCCATTTTGAGCCCCAGGGACCCCATCCTTGGGGCTCATCCTCTATTGTGGATGCCCTGGTCCCACCCAGGCCACCCACTCTGTTGGGTACTGTGGGGAAGCCTCAAGTCCCCTGTGATCCTTGTTGTCATTGCTTTTAGACATTGGAAGCTGCTAAATATAGTCTAAATGCAATTCTGTTCAGCTTGCATTTAATGCTCTCGCTTGCTGGAAGCGGAGTGTTTGCTGTGGCTTAAGCCAAAGCAAACAGCTATGACCTGGCGGTGGGCTCCCCAGGACATACCAGGAGCCAGCCCGGTGGGGTGGCGGTCCCCAGAGCCATGTATGGGTCCAGTAGGGCCTGCCCAGGAAAGGTGGTGGTCCCCGGGGCTGAGAACTCCATGATTCCTGAGAGCAGGTCAGAGGTCTAGCTCCCTTTCTCCACCACTCTCCAAACGCGATTACTTCTTAAAAAAGCATGGAAATACACTGAAAAAACTAAACGTTAGAGAAACATTACAGTTATGAATTAGCATTCAAAAAAACCTTAAAAATTCACTGAAAAAACAAAGGTTACAGGGACGCTATAGGTAGGCTCAGGTTTCACTCGTACAGAACCAGTGACATTCAGCAGTTATAGTTAGCTGAGCTAACTATAAGTTGTGCCCCTCACAATGCACTGCTTATGACTTCGCATATTACATCACTCATGATATGGTCAGTGACATCACGGATGACATCACTGATGATATCTCAAATGACATCACTGATGACCTTGTTAGGTGACTGTGATGTAGACAGGATCCCAGTGTTACTCCAGGAATAGCTTTCAACTGGTAAATCCTGGAGAATTTCTCTACTCCCTCCTCCTCCTTTTTTTAAATCCCCACGGTTCATGTATTTTCCCTTAATGCATGTACAGAGTATGTCACTTCCTGCCACAAGGTTGCTTTCTGCTTTCCACTGTGGGTGAATGGAGGCAGTCAATGTGGTTTATATGTAGTGTTGTACAGCAAATTTCACTACAAACATAGTCTCCCCCACAGTAAAATTCCTCCTTCTCTTTAGACCTTCTTTACTACACCCTGGAGGATATTGTGGTTCTTGGTGGCTGCAGAGTTACAAAGACCAAGAACATAACGTCATAGCCTAGGGTGTGGTCTGTATTGATGTGGGTTGAATGTTTGTATCATGTGTGAGTGATGTATGTCAGTTATATATTTTTTGCCTTTTCCCCCCATTTGGGGCATATAGGTGGTGTAGGTTTCTACCTCGGAGGTGGAGGTTTCGCCCTACTATAGTCATACATTATGTTGCAGGAGGTTCCACCCGCTGAAGTGACATAGATAGAGACATGCAAAGCCACACTGTGGAATGCTGAATAGCAAAAATATTTGACTTACACCTATGTGTAGTACTAATTTACAGATGATTAAATATACGCATGTAAATTTTCCTTTTGTGAATCATGCCCATTGATTTTTTCACTCCATCTTCGTTTTACCACTGCCCTGTCATTGTGTCTCACCACATCATTTTCCTCTTCCTTCTTACCTCCTCTTTCTCATTCTGTGGCTGAGCCCTTGGGCATGCATTACCTGGAATTGTGTGTGTGAGCAGGCTGGAGATAGCAGTGTTTTCTTGCTGCTTTGAATTCTACACCATGTCTGGAGCCAGCTTTCTCTGTCAATGTTACAATACACTATACATTACATTCAGTGTCAATGAGCTGGAACTTGCTCTTCTGCCTAATGTGCTGTAACAAGAAAATAATCTACTCTCTGAATCCAAGCACATGTTAATGGTGATAGTCAAGCCTGACTGTCTCCACTGTGATCTCTTTGTGTCCTGTCTTTCTCCGTTAATTCAATATCATTCCCACCCCTCCCTTCTCCAGTCACCTGGCACAATCTGTCCTTCCACTTACTCTTCTCACCATTCTTTTTCTTTCTCTCCGTCCGTGTATTGGTTTACATCTTCCATTTCTTCCTTTGCTTATTTAGCTGGCTCACCTTTACATATTTCTAATTTTCTCTGGTTCCAGTTGTCCCTCTTGCAACATACCTAGATCACATGCATTTAACAGACCAACATTTACCTCCTGGTGTTTTTTTTCCTCCATCTTTCACTTGAATAAATAAACACAATTTTCTGTGCAGAACTGGACTTAATTGAAAGAACACCTGCAATTTTCTTTATTTAGTTCCTTTCTTCTACCTCCCTTTCTATAGCTCATTTAATTTTCATAGCCTTTTTCGCAATATGTTATTTATGTATAACCATCTATTCTTTTCCTCAGTGTCTCATTAGTTTCTTCGTGTCTCTTTACCCTTCTTTCAACCCCACGTTTTATTTGTCTATTCATATTTACAAGTTTATAACAAACCTGACCTGAGGGTATCAAACTGAATTACACATCAAAAACAAAAGCAATATTACAATACCAACACCACAAAAGGAGCAATGTAGAAAGACAAAAGAGCAGAGAACAGTTCAAATGAAAAACGGACACTATGAACGTAATCTCCTAGGGATAGTTTGTGTCCTTGTCTAACCATAACTCCTTCTAATTGTATATATCTATTTATATGTTTTCCATTTATTCTATTAATTTTGCGTAGTATTTTGTATCATTTGCATATGAAGCCTTCTATATATTTTCTAGATTTCGAAACACCTGCTTTCAATTCCTTTTTACCTCCCTACCACATTTTTTAAATCTCTTTGGGGTAGATTATCAAGAAAAGGCGTTAAGATTATCGCCGCTTCTGGTGTCAACATGGGCTTCTATGCGAATTCTCTGCGGCATATTATCAAGCCCATTATCGTTGCTTTAGCGGCGATAATTTAAACGCCGTGCTTGATAATATGCCCCTTTATCTTTCAGAGTGTGTCGTTTCCTTAAAATTTCACTTTTAATTTCTGGAAAAGGCAGGACTTTTTTTCAGAGGAAAGTTGAATTCAGTTGAAGGCAGTGAATGCCTTTTATTATCGATGACATCAGCCTTCAGGACACTTAAAATAAGCGAATTTGTTCAGCTTCTAAGCAAAGTCTATTTTGCCATCCAATGAACTGTGATAAAAATGCATTGGTAATGTTTGAAATATCAACATTAAAAGGTTCAACGCATTTCCCACAGAGGTGCAAATAAATGGTTCGGTCTAACTTCCAAAGTTATTTAACATACACACTTTCCATACATGAAACGCAAGTCCCAGATCATTATTTTGGTTTTCTAAACAGTCATTTCTAAAGGTTTCCCATTTAACCATTTGATAAGAATTCCTTCCCTTTATTTTATTGTGGATTACTAAGTCACACAATGCCGCGTTTACAAGTGTAACACTGTGGGTATTCTGCCTCACGATTACTTTAAGTCGTAGATGCGATTATGTGTTACAACTATGGGATTCTGGATTTAGAACGTGTCTCTGCAAGCAGCAAGTATTATTAACAAGGTAGCTCTATGTTTGATGTTCGTAAATTTCCTTTCAATCGTCTGTACACTTTTGCATGTTGTCATGAATTGTTCTGAATATTCAATGCAAACACTAGCCTGTAGAGAAACCGGCATAGAGTACGTGATAGAGTGGCACACATAACCGGATGCGTGCACACAAACACAACTCACAATGAGAAACACATAAAAATCATTCACGACCGGTGCAGGTAAGCGCGGTGGGAAGGTGGAGCGGGGTGAAGGGTAAGTCGACAGATGACAAAATAGGATTTATTTATATAGTTTTACCTATTCTGTCAACTTCCACATGCCCCACCTGCCCTGCCCCACTGCCCTTACCTCCACCAGCCGCCGCTGCATGAAATCATTAGTGGGTGGAAGCATTCATGAGCTTGTTGACTGGTGGGTCAAATGATGCATGTGTTTCAGTAAATATATGAATGGATACATGTTTGTGGCTTCATTGATGAAGAGATGGATGGATGAATGGATGGATGTGGGTGCATAGCTAGATGGACAAATGTTGGATTAGGATGAGCAGATGAATGCATGGTTGCAAGAGAAAGGGGGCACTCTAGGGTAAGAGTGAATGGAAGAAAGTGTGTATGATGAAGGGTATCCACGAGTACTGTCTAGAGATGGATGAATATAGGGAAATGTTTAGAAGTAATGATGCATAAAAAGGTATAGATGATTGAAAACAAAGCATTCTATCTGATTTGAAATGTGGAGTTGTTGCCACATTGCTATCTTTGCATTACCTTTAAAATAAAAGACCAATATATTGCACATGTTAGACCTGAGTGCCTTTAGTGTGGTCTTTCCCCAAACTTTCTTGCTTACTCACTTCCTGTTGTTGAAATTTGTTTTTGATTGCTTTAGGAGGACTTGACTGTGAATAGTTGGCAGCTGGACTTTGTATTCCTCCCAGACAGTGAGACAAAAGGGGGCTAGGTGCTGGCAGGATGGGCTATCCTGCCAGAATGGGAGGGGTGGAACTGTTACCTGGACCACTTACATTTCAAAGAGATTGCCTCAGCACACTCACAAATAACCAGACATCAGTCTATTGTAACCCTTTACTTTTGGAATCCTGGGCGGGGTAGGAAGGAAAATTCCAGGGCCTGATGTAGGGGGAGGTTGAGAAGATTCTCCCACTTCAAAGGCTGGCACCAAGTATAAATATTGGACACTTAGACCAACTCGTCAGTTCATGAATGGACCTGTTGAGGACCCCCAGAAGGACTACCTTGTACTTCAGAGGACTTCCCTGCTGTTTGAGGTCGGCTTTGTACTTCAGAGTACTGCCCTGCCACTACCAGAGGCCTGCCCTGTTTCTTGAAGCCTGCCTTGTACCCTAAGAGGACTGCCCTGTTGCTTGAGGACTGCTTGATCCTAGTACTACCAAATTGACTTCAAGGGCTAATTGGCTGGCCTGCTGTTCTGACCGAAAGGGACACAAAAAGCTCCAAAAAGTTGAATACCTGCATATGGACATTGCCTGAAGTGAGTCCTACCCTTCAAGTGGTGACCACTCAGTCCTGAGCCTTTGAAGGTGGTGCTAAAGGTGTTGAAACAGCCAACCATCATAACTCCGGGTTTAGAAAACTTTCCACCAAAGAGTGGACAGAGAACTGACAAAAGACCTACCTGATCACCGATCTGCCCGAGGTGCATTGCCAGTCGGTCTTACTAAGCACTAGCACCTGCTATATCCTCCGCAGCACCAAATCCTATTCATCAGGACCTCTTAGGAAGGATGACAGGCCTCATGGAGCCCTTTTTGGCAACAGCCTGCAGCTTCATCCCAGAGATATTAGGCTTCCAAAAATGTGACAAAGCCTAAATGTAGAAATCTTCACCACAACTTTATTCAGCAACTCTCTGATGCTTCCTCCTTGGACATCACTGGCTGTAGTGCCCTACTGAAATTTACCTTCTCAGACATTTAAAAAAAAACTTCTTCTAAGTCCAAAGGTAAGCCAAAACCATGTCCAATCCTCTTCATGTATCTGAATCTATGTGCCATTTAATTTATTAACTATTTTCTCTATTTTTCTAAATTGGTGTGAGATTTCTCTTGTGTTGTGTTTTCACTTTATTACAGCCTAATGTTGCAAAAATACTTTACTACTACCTGAGCGTTAAGCACAGGTTAATTTAGTAACGTTGTTTTCACACTGACAGGGATTATGGTTGTTATTGAAGAAGATTCTTCAGCCCCCTCAATCAAAAAACGAATTTCCTACTGCATCAATATAATTGAAGTGCAGCTGTGCATCCTGATCACAACACATGGTGCCTCTGTGAAACCTGTAAGTGGATTCGGAAATGCTAAATATGCTGATTGAAGGAACTGACTCATGGTCAAGGCAAGCGTACTGTGGAGATCCCTAGGCAAAACAGATTATTAATTATGCAGGAAGCTCACCAATCCCACAGCACCAAAACTCAGTAGAGGCTACATGCTGCAAACCCTCTATTATAGTAATTGATCAGCTGTGCACCTCATGTCTGGGTTATCCTGCATGGAGTTCACATTTCAAACTGTCACCAAGTAACAAACATTCCCCATACATCTGAGGTCTGCCAAAGATAAAGAAATAGTGTCATAGAAACGTTACTGGCTTTTTCAGGCTGAGCTTCATATATCCAATCTTGCTGCTTCATTGAAATGGCAGGATCCATCTACAGCATTGTTTTCCATATTTTGTTTAACATTGACACATCAATGCAGAGTAAATTTATTATCCTCTCATGATCACTTAAGTCTTTCTCTGACACAAATTCATAATCGTTAAAACACAAATCGTACAGAGTCCGGAGAAATATTTTGAATTCTGGGAGAGGGTAATGGGTTTATTTTATTCTTGTTTTAGGGCTTCAGTTTAATTTATTTAAAATTCTGAATGTTATAAAAATGAAAATGAACACTTACAAAATAGCACAAAGGGAAAACAGAGTATTAACTGAGGTGGTGAGAACCCACTTCATATAATATTCGCAATCCTTGTCCAGGTGACCCACCAAAGACACCGTATAAACCTGTGCGTAACCCTCTGGTAGCTTGGCACAAAGCATTCAGGCTTAACTTAGAAGCAATGTGTACATTATTTATGCAGTACTCAAACAGTAATAAAGTGACAACACAACACAAGAAAAATTCTAAACCAAGTTAGAAAAAGAGAGTATACTTTAATAAATAAAATGACACCAAAGCAACAAAAAACCAATAAGTACAACCAAACATACGAATTCTTAAATTCGAATGGAAAAATAGCAACAAAAAGCACCAACCGTCATTATCTGGTCATGCTAGACTGGATCAAAGTCAAAAGTTAAGGCAGATTGAGATGGATTGCTGGCTGGATACAGGACCAGATCTGGCCCTGTGGAAAGTTTACCATTGAACTTAAAAACTTTTATTGAGAAAAAGTGGTTGTTGATCAATCGAAAAGCTTGTTCTTGAAGTGAAGCTCATTAATGGCTAGTTGCTGAAGTTTGGGATCCTGGTGTAGTTGTTGAAAAAGGTGGGGAAGCTCTATGTGGGTAAATTCCAAAGTCAGTGCCCATGAATGTTTAGACACTGATTAAATTATCCTCTACAAAGATTCCAATGAAGTCCTCTACGTTCTGGCTTAGAAACCTTTCTGGAAGTCATATCTCTTCCAGCAGGATGGACAAAGTAGAAAGTTGTCAATACATTTCTAAGTTCCACTTTTTGAGATTTTTAGGGGAACTTGAAGAGTACGCTTCAAGATCAACAAAGGGTCCAGGACCTGGGGAGCACCACTGAGGGTTTAGGACTCACTTCAACAGAGGGCAGCATTTTGGTCCAGGGTCGGTTCAGGAACTGGTCAGATGGACAGTTGCAGCAAGATATGACTCTGGAAGCTGTTTGTATCACTGGAGCTCACAGGGAGGCAAGCAAATTAGATCCAGTCTTTCTTCAGGTTTTTGACAGCAGGGCAATCCTTCTGTTCTACACATGTCCAAGAGGGGTCCGAGGATGGTGCTGGAAATGCCACCTTTATGCTGAGAGCTAGCCTGTGGGTGAGGTAAACTCCTTAACCAATGGGGTAAAAGTTCCCAGAGGTGACCCTGGCCTCATTTGCAGCAACTACTTTGTGGTTTACTGTTAAGAAAATCCTCAGTACCCCTCTTTCCCTAAATCCAACATGGCAGAAACGTTCTTCCCCTGGTCAGAGCTCTCTGTCCCACCCAGAGGAGTAGCTATGATAATAGGTAAATCCTCCCTTGTGGTCACTCCAAATGAGTTCAGTGGCAGCTCCACCTCCCACTGGGTTTGAGGTCAAGTTGCCTAGGAAGACAAATGGAAGGCAGGCCTAGGAGAAAGCTACATCTGCCAGGGACAGTGGACACTGGTAGAGAGGCTCTTTTTGCTCTAGACAGGAAAATGACAACTTTCTAAAAGTGTAATTTCAAAAATAGTAAAATATAATCTTTCCTGAACATTAAATTGGATTTTAAAATACTATTAAAATGAATCCTTGAATCATTTTTCTAGCTGCTCCCCAAATGAAACTAGGCACTGTAAGTTGTTATAGTGTATCACATTGTTTTCTATTGGAGGGTGAATAGTTTCACAAGAGGTATGAGCGAGGGAGCGAGGACGCACAGCACACGAAGTTGAGAAGGCAGAGGTTGTCAGCCGCTGTGCTAAGTCAAGAGGAGAGGAGCTCTGTGCTGGAATTGCAAGGACCCCTTAACCAGGTGGCCCAACCAAGGGAGACAGAGGGGAACTATCTCTTTTTGTACCCGAGTGGAGATGAGCCACGAGGAGTTGAAGTGAGGTGCTCTTGGTACGCTGCACGGACCCAGTCTCTGAACCAAGGGGCCCCAGGGAGTCTGAGCCTGAGAACACTTCTTCTTACCCTAAAAGCCTTAGGGTCCCCTGAGACTCCTGGAGGCCATTTTCGTTTTCATTCCTGCTGTTCTTGCCGTTGTCTACTGACTACTGTACTCCGCCTTGCCTGCTCACTTGCTCATTCTGCTAATCTGCTCCAGGTCCACAGTGTTCCCCTGGTGAATCGGGGTGTGTGCAGGAGTGAACACAGCAGCAAGGGAGCAGGATGCCTGGTTGATGGGCAAAAGTGGCCAGTGAGGACATGTGGATTTCATACAGATGACTTACTGAGGCAAATTATTGAATTTTGGACTACCCCTTGTTAATAAGGTGGGGTGTGGCAGCAGGTCTATACCGGAACTCGGTTCCATGTTTTTGACCAAGCAATAGTATTACTCATCAGCAAGTAGGGGGAAGCTGTGTTGATAGTTTCCACTGCTTGTTGGTTGAGAGCTAATTCACAGAAACGGCCCAGCGAGGTCTGGGTGTGGCTTGTGGCTGGTGTGCTCCCTCCCATCCTCTCCCCACTACAGATTGAACCTCATCTTCTGAACATCAGTTGCAGTGAAATATGGAGCCACAGAATGAAGACGAACATATTCCACGACAAACCAGGAGCAAAACTGCAACAGCATACCAGCTAGTGTGCTCAAAGCCCCCCTTTTCCTTAGACATAAGACCCAAGGTCTAAAAAGCTCTAAGGAGTTTTGCTAAGGGGGTGTGGTGGCACAAGTAAGAGGAATCAATACTTAAGGCATACATTGAAACAAGGAGCCTATAAGCAAAGTAAGGCAAGCAAAGCTGAAATAAAGAAAGCAGGTGCATGTCTGCACCTGGAACTAGTGGTAAATCGAAATACTATTCAACCACAACATTAACAATTAGCAAGGCAATTTCTAAGTAATAGAGATAAATACAATCAAATAGAAAGAACATAAAGAAAATAAAGGAAACAAAGTAATAAGGCAAATATTAGCACTGGAGCCAATAGTGAGTTCTGGACGTTCTCATGAGACCCCCGATACAATCAAAGAAACAGAGAAATATGGAAACAGCTCAAGTAAATCCAAATCATGAGGCTGTAGACCATTTAGCTGCTCAAAATGCCTCACTGTAGCATGTCAGGGGCCCACATTGCCAAATATTACTAGAGCTCCAATTACTTATAGGATCACTGCTGTCTCTTAGTCATCTATTTCAGATAATTTTAAACAAACATACAAAAGCTTCTGAATCAGGATAAATGCCATCAAATGCCAAAATAATATGCCTGGATCAAACCTAGTTGAAATTCAATTAACACCAGCCAATGGTGTAATTCACTCAGTTGAAATGATATTAGTTGATCATAAGGATGACGACATTGCCTGTGAAGAGCTAGCAGAAGAAGTATTAACACCCCCATCCTTAGCACATCATCAACGCCTAGTGATGATCATAAAAGATCAAGATCATTGTAACTCAGGGAATACTCTATCGTCTACTTTTCAACCATGGGTCAAATCAGCAACAGAGCAGTGTGTGAGCAAATCTCAAAGATAACCATGGAAGGAATGTTGCTGCCCCCCTCAAGCGGCATCCCATGCATCAATAAGCTTCGATACATTAACGGACAAATCCATCATTGAACTATCCTCAGGTATCGACCTGGTCACAAATCAACAGGAGTCCTTATCCATTGAGTGGTCAGTACTAAGACTATCATCAACCAAAATGAGTGTCAGTGATACCAATAATTACATGCAGATGGTTCAAGGGGGAACAGGTACAGTTGGCCCTAATGTGAAACCTGAAAATGATCCCTTTAATCCAATACTAAATATTGTAAGACATCAGTTTGATTCAAATCCCACCCTCAAACCGGAAAAAAAAATTTGGGGAAGAGACAGGATACACTACGGCATATCATTCTGTCTCTACGAACAATTCATTCAAATCGGCTGATCTTTCCCTTTTGGCAAAATATGATGAAAGTAGCCCTGTGAATGGTGCCACCCAAGAAGATCATTCACAGGCCCACCTGGTGTTTGCGGAAACATGCTAAACACTATGGATGCGATAACGGCTGCACTCCCCTTTCATTCAGATAAACTGAACATTCAAGTAGAATTGCTTAATAGACTGGTGGCCTCTGCTGCTGGGATATACTCTAAACTGCTGCAATTGACTAATCTAATTGTTAAGGTTCAATCAGATGTGAATAATCAGTTAATCACTTGTACTTGTGCGCGTATCTTTGATAAAGTTGTGGAGCTGCCTAAAATTGTGGGTGACCTTGTTGATGAAGTTAAAATCATATTGATGCAACTCTGCCCTAACCCCACAGAAATCCTGTAATCAAGACATAGTAAGGAATATCAGATTAGTCAAGTCATACAGCAGGTCACATTTGTAATTATGCACATGGGTAAAGTACTACCAGCTGATTCAGCAATTGCTAATCAGGATGAAGGAGAAGATAAGTTGCCAGCCATGGAGCAAGAAAGCCAAGATAATCAATCATAAATTCCATAAACTCATCAATTTGCTCAAAGGCACAAGTGCTAACAAAAAGGGCTAGGAAAAGTCTATGCAAGCTGCGAAATAAAGCAAGGAGGCCGAGAAATTGTGTAATATCAGCTAATAAGCCACATGGCAATTTTCCAATCTTCAATTGAAACAAATAGGACAGTCAAAAGTTGAAATCCCCAGAAGAGGGTATAGGAGTGATAACCCAAAATCCAAATCAAATCAATACAAAGGGAATGTATCTAATAAACATCTTAGATCTAGCAAAGAGGAAGTGGCAAAATCTCAAGAGGAGGAGATAGGAGAGGCCACATAAAATCAACATCAAGGTCCAGGAAATCTGACTGATAAACATCTTTGACCTAGCAAAGAGGAAGTGGGTACATCAACAGAGAAAGTTATGACCTCATCTGCACAACCAAAAAATGGCATCTAACCAAGCAAAGGTACCTACGGTGTCTATTCAAAATTCGGGAAATTCTATTAAAAATATATTGACTGATAGTAAAGTACAAATAACTACTGGTTCTATACATTTAAGCACCATAGAGTTCCCTCAGATAATGGAAAACAATTCCACAGCTGGGTAACACTTTATAGAAACCCCTCAACAACCGCTAGTTCAACAGGAAGAAATCCAAACAACAATCAGATATTTGGCTGGAAAAATAATTCCCTGTACAAGTGAAGCGGACAGTTCCTCACCCCCTCAAAAGATTCTCTTTTATCCACAGTATGAATCCAGAGGCCCCACAATATTCTCAATCTTAATCGTGGTAATCTTTAACGTCGGATGAGCTTGTAGCTAGACAATTCAAACATGATACATTGCAACCTTTACGAGACCTTACTTGCATTACATAACTAAATAATAACATTGGAAGCACGATACACAACTGTTGAATACATTTTGAAGAATGGGGCATTGAAGTTAAGAAGTGTATAAACGCAAACTATCCAACTCTAGTAATGCACGTCGAACCAACAAAGAAAATAATGCATCATGACCAAGAAATCGCCAAGATCCCTAAACAAAACAGATAATTATTGAGAGGTGCTGCTGGCCCTCTTTTCAATCCCACGACAGCATTTGCATTTACAAAAACAAACTCAAAATCCAGATTTCGTATGTTCGAGCAGGTCTCAAAAAGGCATGCTAAAATGGATTGGACCTGGCTTCTATTGATACTAACAAATGCAAACTCAGAAGGCAACGATTGATGGTTGCCTTCTATTGACCAAGTATGGAAGCCAATTAATATATGCTCCTGGAATGTGCACGCCCTGGCAAGGTTATGAGAAGATCAAGACACATTCTCTTTCATAAATGATGTTCCAAGAATCTTGGATGGAAATATTCATCTCAGGTATTGGGTATTATGCAATTGTCACACCAGTAACTCACTCTTCTTTGCAAGTTGTCCTAATAAACTGAACGATAAAACAGCAAAAGATCTTTTGTCAGGGACAACTTTTAGAATTTGCAAGTCTCACTCAATAATTGGCCATACCATCATTTCCAAGCCTTCAAAATGTAGTATCAGAAGGTATGATGGCGAACTCTGGCTTGAAAGTAACCATAATTTGCAGGTAATTGTGTTAGTACTTTTTGCCTGCTACCATTCAAAACCCAATATTCTTCAACAGATTCCACCCTCCTATGATTTGAGAAGGCTAGTTTAGCCCTATGCTAAACAACAGGACATAAGAAACTTTGCAGTGTAACAAATGATATCTGTAAATTTAATTGCACAGTCTAAAGCAACAATGACAGAGAATACTGATTGAGACCTTCATGGAACAAAACAAGTGCAGGGGCCGTCCCATTGCTACTTCTAACAACAGTTAGTACACATCAGAACTATACCAATAAATAAAAGGCTCTTAATAAAGCAGCTAGAACTGTTTTCTGATACTCAAATCACTCAATGCTCTCAATCTATAGGCAAGCACTTAAATCCCTGAGAAGGTCATATAAACAAGAAATATGGAAAGAAAAGCAAAAAAAAGTCTATCGTGAGAACCTGAGGATCAAACATCTCCATGCAGTGATACAAACAACGTTAAGGCATTATGGGGAATTGTTAACAATCTACAAACCAATGGCTGTAGAGCCAATAGTGTCAATACTCATGAGACTGCCTGGGGGAGCTTTACATCTGATTTGTATTATGCTCGATCTGAATCTCAAGATGAACAGCTGAATGAAATGATCATAGCTATGATAAATGCTGATTAGGGAAAGGTAAACAGAGACAGGACATCTACTGTGCCGTATTTGAACTCATCTCGAAACACAATTCAACCAATGGAGATAACAAGCAAGGCTCAGGTTATTAACGTGCTTAAAAAAATCAGATTTAATGCAGCATGAGGCCCACACGTTCTCCCTAGCGCTATTTTTAAAGCCAGTCCTAAGCTGTGGTCTGAGATTTGAACTCCCCTATTCAATGGGATGTTAATAATGACATGCATTACAGAATCTTGGCGGGGAAGTATAATTCAGCCTATCTGCAAGAGTAGACGAGCAGATAATCCAGTAAATTACTGGCTCATCGCTCTAACAGATGTTGAGGCAATAGTATTTGTGTCCCGCCTACTTGAGGAGCTTGAACAATGGGTTCCATCTATCAAACAGGCTTTAGGAAAGGCCAGTCAACAATTATCAACCTGCTGACTCTTACTCATGGCCATAAGAGCGATACACAAAGGTGCACATGCATCAAAGTTTGATTTTGCAATTCCTTAATAGTGATTTTTAAAGAATCGCTAATAAGGAATCGCAAAATGAAATGCACCAAACAAATCACAAAAAAATAGTGATTCGCTAATATTTGCAATCAGTATTAGCGATTACATATCACCGACTCGCTAATAGTGAAATCGCAAATAGCGAGATCACAAATAGCGAGATTGCAAATTGCGATTTCTCAAATTGCTGTCTCGCTATTTGCGTGTCACCTCTGGTGCAGCTTGATGAGATCACAATCAGGAAGCGATGCATCCCATGCTGATTACAGTACACTGAGAGAGTCAGAGGAGCTAGCAGAGTGCAGGAGACCAGCTGAAGTTCCAATTTTTGCTTTGCCAAAACTGTTCTGGGACAAAAGCATGGCTTCAGGAGCAACTGGGAAGAAGGCTGCTAATCGAAAAAGGAAACTTAAATTTAGTAAGAAGGAGATAGAAATCGTCATTGAGGAGGTAGTGAGGAGCCATGACAAGGTGTTTGGCAAACTATCACTCCAGGTCCCTGAGTTAAAGAAGCAAAAAATCTGGCTCAGGATACAATTCAAAGTGAACGCAGTGGGGGTCACCCACCGCACAATAGAAGACCTGCGCAAACGGTGGTATGACCTGCACAGCCATGCAAAGTAAAGGGTTGCTGACAGGCTTTCGGAGGCAAAACAGACTGGAGGTGGACCTACAACACTGCCTGGGAATACACCACTGGAGGACCTAGTGGAGTCAACACTCTAGCCTGAAGCTGTAGTCGGAGTGACTGAGTTGGACACCTCTGCACCGGCCAGTACAACACAAGGTAAGATGCATGCAAATGTCAATTTAATTCATAATAGAAAATGTAAAACATTGCGTAAGATCAGATCAAGTGTGCTGAATCATACTCCAGTCCACATTTTACTTGCTACACCCAAATGATTATGGAAGAAACAGGCAGGGAAGTTGATAGGAAACAGCATTGTTGCCCACAAGTACAACAAGGAAGTGAAACATACGGACAATGTGTGTCAGTTAGTAATTTAATGGAACTCAAAAATGCACTATGTGAGACGCAAATATTTACATAATACTTGAAAATTGCACTGTTTAACATCAGAGATGCAGCTGCACAGGAGTCAGAGGGATCTGAAGGTGGAGACACACAGGAGACTCCGGCTGAGGCAGATGTGGAGACACACGTGGCCCCACAAACCACAAACCCTGCACCCACTAGATGCTGGTCCACAGTCCCACCACTACTTGCCATGGAAGTTGAGGAAGAGAGCAAACATGATCCCCAGTCATCCCTGCCTGGACCTACACGCACAACAAGACCCCAGTTACAGGTCCAGCGCATCAATAACCCAACCCGGAGGCGCTGGTCAAGGGCACAGATGACAACACAACACCAGAGGATGAAAGTCCAAATGTCTGGGGTGGGCTGGAGAGCCAATTACTGAGGGTGCCTTGATGGCTACACAAGATCCATCAACAAGCTGAGCACCAACACAGCTCTGTCCTGTTGTTCTGTGGCCATGCAGGTTGAAATGAGCCATTGCTGTGGGGATGTGGCCTGGGGACTCGTCCAGGTCACAAATGCAGTAGAGCAATTTCAGAGTGCTTCTGCTGGGGGCAGCAATGTATTGGGGGTGGGGAGAGTGAGGAGGTCTCCGCCTCAGTAATCTCTTGGTGCCAGTGACTACATGCCAGAGCACACTACTAGGAGTGTCACAGCTTCTGAAGGCTCCATGAGGGACGTGGATGAGGCCACCAAAAGGCATTTGGGAGTGCGTGGATGCAAAAAATAGGACGGCGTTGGCAGACCACCTTATATATGGTGATGTAACCATTATCATGGCCAAAATTGTGACTAACATTCAAGTCCAACGATGATGTCTTGTTGTTTTTTTGGGTTTACACCCACTGTGCTATTTAGCACCTGGTATGTGTGCATTAACACTACCACATTTCAATATTAAAATAAATCCTGTACAGTTCTACCATGCTGTGTCTTGTCTCATCATTACCCACCTCAAACATAATGCTGTGTAATTTCTGCGCGTCTCCTTCTCCCTTCTGCTAAGCTTGCCCCAGCTGCTGCTTGTAGTGGTTGCCCTGGCTGGTTGTCCTCCTCAGGTTCACTGTCAGATAGTTCCAAGTGTATGCCTTTCCTAATAGCGATGTTGTGCAACATGGCACAGGTGGCCACAATTCTGCAGCAGGTCTCTGGTTGGTACTGCAATGCCCCGCCAGTCTTGTTGAGGCAACGAAACCTACTTTTCAGTAGTCCAAAGGTGCGCTCTATGACGTTTCATGTTGCGATGTGCACTGCATTTTAACGCTGCTCACTTGGGGTACTTGGGTTGAGGTATGGTGTCAGGATGTAGTTGCGTACGGCGTATGCGCTGTCACCTACAAGGTAGTAAGCAAACGGTTAGTGCCAGATATGCATTACCATTTGTACATACTGTCAGAGACATTGTAACATCTGTTTACCTAGAAGATATCCTTCTCCAAATTCACCCTCAAGGAGACAAGTGTGTATGCCACTGTGTCTGAATATGTGTCTGAGTCATGTGTACTGCCAGGGTATTGTGCCACTATGTCAGTGATGATGTTTTTAGCATTGCAGACTACTTGATTGTTCAATGAATGGTAGGATATTCGGTTCCTAAAGATGTACTCATTCACTGATGGTGGACAAATGGCTACATGCGTTCCATCAATGCAACCTATTACATGGGGAATCTGGGATACCTGATAGAAGTCAAGTTTTGTTTTAAGCAAATCTTGTGGGGTTGAGGGAAAGCTAATGTGGTGGTGTATCCTGGTCAACATGGCGTTGAGGAATGAATAAAAAAAAAGTGATAGGGCACTTTGTGACACCCTTCCAGACACAGCTACTACACTCTAGAAGCTATGTGACTCTAGTAGGTGCAGGGAACATAGGACCTGCACATGAGTGGGAATGGTATGTGTCCTGTGAGTCTGGCACTGCAGTAGGAGATCCAGTTCAGCAATCAGATCATAGATCATGTCAGCATTTAACCTACACTTGTCATAGATCTCTTCCTCTGTCTGCCCCAACAATGTAATGCGTACTCTAAAAATATGCTCCTGTATCCTCCTTCTCCTCTGTGCTGCTGCTCGTAGCCTCATCCTTCTCGCCATGACGTAGAGCGCTGCCATTGTGAAACATTCTGAGGTGTCCTGGGCCTGTTTAAATACTTTGCTGATAATCACCACCTGTTTTGATTGTTTTCACCTGTTTACCACCTGCCTCAAACATTCGGTAAATTGCTATTGTAATTTTGCGATTTGTATGGTATTTGCTATTTGCGACTTTTCTAGCATAACTTTGCGACTCAGTAATACCGATTTGCAAATAAGGAATCACAATTTTGGTCCACACAAAAATTGCAATTCCTTGTTTTTTCGATTTTCTTGTTTCGCAAATTTGATATGATGCATTGCAAAGGGCTAATTTGCGAGCGCAAAAGGACTGTTTTAACGATTTGCAATTTTTGCACTCACAAATTAGCTTGATGCATGTGTACCAAAAAACAGAAATTGCATATTTATTTTGTGGACTGGAAGTCTGCCTTCGACTCTGCTCCACGAGACGAGTTATGGCAAAGCTTGTAACTTGGGGCGTGTCCCACACTCTCCTTGATCTAATAGCCCTGTTAAATACCAACACGTGGGTTCAGGTGAAGCAGGAAGATGGCACTAGTCTGACCCGGAAATGTAACACCTCCTGAGGTTTGAAGCAGGGCTGTGTCCTTGCTCCATGCCTATTTCCTCTTTTAATGGCTGATCCTCTGAAACACATGGAAAATGTAATGGTTCCTGATCTTACAGGTCATAACATTACGGGGCATATCAGCAAGGGCCGGCGATAATTATAGCTAAGCGCACTTAGCGCGAGGATAATTATCGCTGGCCAACTCTGAATTTTATCGTGGAGATAGCGTGCTATCAGCAAAGATTATCCCCAAAGCGATAAAAGTCAGAGCGTAAGCTGCCAACTGTGCGATTATCGCTGGAAATGCAGCGATAATCGCACAACTTTTGGCGATAGTTTGCTGATAGGGCTACACATACTTAGCCAACTTCCATAGGATATCATGGCTAAGTCAGTTTCAAAGCAGGCATAAGGAAAGTAGAGATAACAGAGGTTATCACTACTTTTCTTGTTGCTATGCTTCTTAGCGTGAGGCTTGATAATAGGAGAAATGTCGCTTAGCGACATTTCTCCCGTTATTCTTGTGAGGAGGAACACCCACTTTGCATCTCATTAGAGATGCAAAGCTGGGAGTTAAGGGAAAGGGTGACGAAGCATGGATTCACGCGTTAGCGTGTCCTTCCTAATAGGGCGTTAAAATTATCGCCGCTTTTCGTCTGAAAACGGACACAAAAGCGGCGATAATTTTTTATCACCTCGTTGATAATATGCCCCTACGTGCTTACAATACTCTGACTACACTGTATTATTTAGCAACACATCAAAACGTTTGCAACTGAGAATAGGGTCATTTGGTGAATATGTATCACGAAATGGCTTAGAGCTGAATAATAAAATAAATAAAAATCATCACAATAGGCCATTCAAAGGTGAAACCGTGAGTTTGGGTTCGTAGGGGCGAGAGTACTGAGCAAGTGAGGTCATATAAATATCCCAGCATCGTTTTTGATGATAAGAGTGTCAATCAAGGCACCTGAGTGCCAAAAACACAGTTTCCATCTATGCTTTAAAGATCCTACGAAGTAAGCCAGTGTGCCCAAACTACCTGCATTTCGTCAAAGTCATGGTGGCCAACTTGGATGCTGCACTGGCCTATGTATCAGCCATCTTTCGTGGTCATGATGTTCTACTTTTGAATAAGCTACAAATAAAGATGTTTAAATCTGTTCTTAAGGTACCGAAGATCGCAGGCCATTCTGAAATGTGTCTTGAGTTTGGATTACAAAATCAAACCCTAATGAGACAAGCTGCCTTTCTACAAAGTCTTTAAGTGTTTTTTTCATCTGAACCTGGCACATTAGATAAGCTGTGTTGGCAGGAAGATACTAATTCCCAATAAACAAATCCCTGGAGATCTTATTTCTCCAAGTGCCTTCACACCTTTGATTATCAAGTATCTGGAATTGAAACAACAAACAGAACAAGTCTGAAAATCTTCTTAATCAAAGCAAAGAAGCAACTATCTTTCGAGAAGTACAAAAAGGCCTTGATAGGGAAAAAGATAGGGAAAAAGAATGTCTGGACATCTGCTCCTACGATGATCAAGCTTCTATGCTTGTGATTTGGCGGGTGCACTACCAAGACTGGTATACCAAGGGGGATTCGACAATGGGCAACATCTTGCTGTAGACTGTGTGGTTTTGGAAAAGATTCTTTACTCCACATAATTTGTATTTGCCCAAGCGTATGGCAGGCACAATGAACTCTGCTAAAATCACTGATTTTAGCTATAAAAGTGAGAACAAATTCTGTCGATCAGGCAGGTCCACCTTGGCAACGTGCCACTTGGTGAAGTTTTTGTCCCTGGCTGAGAACCTGTGGAATTTTGTTAAAAATGCGCTGACACATGAATGGGCAGTGTATTGTGGCGGATACTAGAAAAATATTTTCATATGTATCACAATCATGTTTTTTTTATTATAGAATAGGATGTAATTTTTTTTAATTTCGATGGAATGACGGCATCTTCAGCGCAGACGGACCAGGAATTCTAAACAAGTAATGACATTTCAGAATGATTTTAGGATGATAGATTTTAGTCTCAATGTTAGTAAATTCATTTGAATTTTAATATCCACCCGAAATGATATTCAGTCTGATAGTGCCCTTTTATTTTCTTGAATATTAATGACTAGCCTGCATTAGATTTCTCAAGTGTTTTGAAACATCAATTTGACATGCCATTTAAAACAACTTATCCTGTTTTAGACCTGCTTTTAATATTTCAGTCTTGAAGTATTATGATGTGTGTGGTAACTGTTATATATTCTAATTATTTTTTAATTGGTTTTAGAGCATAGTCTAATGATGTTTAATAATCAATCAATAAACTTTCTTATTTACCTACGGGAGAGGTAGTCTTGCCACGGTGAAAAAATAATTCTGAATTTTTTCACTGGCAGGACATGTAAAACCTTAAATATTCATACCCTGCATTTAAAATATCACATACACTACCCTAAGGGAATTTAAGGCCTAATATAGGATGACTATTCAGTATTAAAAAGGAAGGTTTAGGCCTGGCAAAATAATAATTTAACCAGGTTGAAATAGCAATGTAAACTGGCCACTCAGGCTGCAGTTGCAGGCCTGGAGACTTGTTTTGCTTTGCTTCTATAGTGGGTGGCACAATTCTATAGTGGGTGGCACAATGAGTGCTGCATCCTATGGGATGCATTTAATTTATTTATGAGTTCTGGGTATCTGAAGTCCCATATGCTAGGGCCTTATAAGTAAATAATATATGTCAATCATGTGTATACCAATTTTACCATGTTTAACAGGGAGCGCACAAATACTAAGGGCCAGATGTATCAAAATTCTATTTTGCGAGTCCTTAATTGCGAATTCTTCCGATTCGCTATTCTGGACTCTCAAAATGCAATGTATGTAGGTTTCACAAATCAAATTGTGATCCCTACGCATTCCTTAATTGCGACTCGCAAATTGCGACTCGCAAATAAGAAATGTCTTCCCATTCATTTCTATGGGCTTAGAGGCCCATAGAAATGAATGGGAATTGCATGCGCAATTTGCAAGTACCCAATAGGTACTCGCAAATTGTACATGCAATTTCAAGGGTGCAAGGGTGCCATAAGGACACCTTGTTGCACCCCTGAAATATGCATGTGTGCACATGTGGCGCACATACATGCACTAAGGGCATGTATGTGCCCCACATGGCACTTAAAAAAGTGCAAAATTGTGCATTTTTTAAAGGCTTTGCAATTTAGCACCAACTTGAAGTTGGTGGTAAATTGCGATTCCTTAAAGCAGGGTCACAATTTAAAAAGGCTTCCTGCAGTGCATTTAGAGAATCGCAAATTGCAATTCTCTGAATGCATTTGGAAAATAGGTAATCGCAAAAATTGCGATTTCCTATTTTGCAATTGCCTTTTGGGATGATACATCCCAAAAGGCTTTTTTCCATTCGCAAACGGGCCGAATCTGCGAATCGGCCCGTTGGTGAATGGGAAAACGCTTGATACATCTGACCCTTTATCACTAGTTAGCAGGAGTAAGGTGTGCAGAGTCTAGAGCCAAAAAAATCAGGGTTAAAAAAAAAGGCAAAAAATCCCGGGTGACTCTTCAGGAAAGGCGAATTTCTAACAGCATCCACAATTTGATTTGACCAGCCCTACGTGAAGAGGATAGGGTGGTACCATTACCCCTCTTGGAGAAGCACATTTATCAAGTGTCAAATAGGGAATAGCGATTCCACTCTGTTGAGTTGGTTTTGCAGGAGACCATAAAATGACCTTAGGTAATCAAAGACTCCTTTAATATTGCACAGCAAGGGGCATTGTAGGCTAATATATGTTAATGGTGCGACGTGTAAACTAGATACATCAACATTGATGCTTTTATTGCTTTCCAAGAATTCCGAGCATCCAAAGAAATTCCAATTTATTTTTATGAGTGGCCCTTTTGTTTTGTTCCAGCAGCAACAGCTTTCACCTAAATGAGCTGAAACACCACTAATGCCAAATAAAGCACATTTTGAGTAATGAATTGCTTAACAACATCGTCCCCGAATAAGACCCAGGGAAAACACCATGCGAATCACTTGAAATTTGGTAATACTTCTAGCTGTAAATTGCACATTTATAAAAATCGATTGACTACATCTTACAAACATTGCCTCAAAAAGAAAAAGGCAATTAAGGAACATTTTGAAAGGGAGACCCAATGCAGCTGGTGAATGGCCTCATTGAACAAAGAAAAAGAAAAAAGGTGAGCAGAGTACAAACAACCGAACATGGTTGTACATAGCCCTCCCCAACTTAAAAGAATAAAGCGAAAATATTTCAAACCTTTATATGGTAAACTGAGCAGCAAAATGTGTAATAAAATAAAAATCACAAAACACTGGGGGGCAGATTTACAAGCCCCTTGCGCCTCATTTACGCCACCGTTGCGTCACTATTGTGACGCAGCGGCGGCGCAAATCCTGCGCCATGGTGCGGGGTACTTACAACGTGACACATCTGGGAGATGCGTCACGTTGTAAAGCCCTGCGCCACATGTAGGCGTTCCTGCGCAGGGGAGGACGTTCCGACACAGGAACGCCTCCTAAAAGTGGCTGAGTGAAATCTACAATCACTTTTAGGCCCATGCTGCGTCAAAACCCTGCGCCTGCCTGAAGCGGGCGTAAGGATTGATGCAGCATTAACAAGATAGGGCCCCCCAGACCATTGCTGGAGCTGCGTCGTGCTTGCGACGCAACTCCAGCAATGCGCCACTTTACGGCACAGATGCGTCTCGCATCTGTGCCGTTTTTTGCCCCATGGTGCGCCGCATGGTAAATGCGGCGCATCCATGGTGGCGGAGCTGTGGCGCACAATAACTGATGCATCCCTGCTGATATGGAGGGATGCGCCAGTTATTGTAAATATGCCCCACAATATGTAGGCATAGGGCATTTTCAATTGGAAAGATACACATACACAAAAAAAAACATTTAACATGAAACCGTAGAGCAGCAACTGAAAATATAGGACCAGAACTAAGCAGCGCTCCACAATGAGAATGTATGCAAACAGAAGACATAATCAACTTCCACATGGGAAAATATTGTGCATTAAAAGGTGGCACCGTAGCACCGCTAGAATCGCTTGTATAGCAGGGCGCCAACCCCCCTATTATCCATGGTTTAATTCAGCCGGTGGTTGCAGGTGGGGCTAACCGGCACTCACTGTTGGGGACCAGCACTTCTTTTTCCTCATCAAACTTTCAACAAGGGCAAGAGAGACTGAGGGCCAGATGTATGACCATTTGATTTTGCGAGTCCCTGATTGCTTGTAAAATCAGATGTACTAATGTGTCTGGGACATATTTAGTGATTCCTAGTGGGTCACAGATGGACCAGCCCCATCAGTATTCATGAGGCAGGTCACAATTTGTGCTCCATTGGGAATGGCTACAACCCATGTCTGTGATTGCTTTTTTCAATACAGTGGTATTTTTTTTTGTAATGCGGCCCCTTTATCTTAAAGGAAAATAGAATGCATTACAAAAATAAAAATGATAAGTTTTCTTTTCATTTTTTAAGTGTAGGCAGTGTTCTGTGGGACCACTATCTGCTCTCAGACAATGCTCTTAAAATGTTTCCACCCACATTTACAAAGGAAAGGGGTTGCCAACGGATTCCTTTCTGTTTGCGAATGGGTTACCGCCTCCTCTACGGAGTCGGTAAATTTGCATTCTGGTTGCAAAGCATTTATACATACCAGTGCTGTTTATTATTAGGAAGGGACGCCCTAAACATGGCCTTTCCTAATAATAAATCGCTAACACATAATGAGATTCGGTAACAAGTTACTGAGTTGCATTTTGCATTTTGTATATGCCAAAATGCATGGGCCGTTTGCGACTGGTAAAATGCTTCATACATCTGTCCCACAGACACAAAAGAGGGAAAGTGAAAGAAAGAAAAATACTGAAAAAAGAGGGACAGAGGGAGAAAACAGAGATACAAATGATCCTTCGAGAGCCAGATAAAGGGACAGTGAGTGTCTGGTGGTGGATGAAAGCCATGTGAGGTGGACTCAAAACTACACAGCCTTCATATTCAGCACCCCCGATATTCGTAACACTTGCTGTGGACTTCTGTGCAAAATGTGGGCCACTGCACTCTTTGTTTTACAAATTAAGCACTTCAATCCTCTTTGGAAAGGTGGTGTATATGGCAGGAGCAGTACAACTATTCAAAGGTTTTCATGCAAAGCTAAATCTTTGTAATTAGCCTTATCTCGCTTTGAATGGAATCCTAGCACCAAATAAAACCAGATGCAAACAAGAATCAGGGGCATATTTACCCAAAATTCATGCTGCACAGCATGTCCCCTCGCTGTGCTGCATGATAGGGAAAGGGAAAGAATGCGCTGCATTTAACATGTGAAGGACATCTAACATGGGCTTCAATTGGAATTCCATAGAGCATATTATCAAGCCCATTATCGCCGTTTTAGCTGCAGTTTTCTGCCGCTAATGCGGCGATAATTTTATCGCCTGTCTTGATAATATGCCCCTCAGTTTCTTTGTTGCACTTTCTCTGTAAACATGTGTCTGCATTTCCTTTTCTTTTGTTTATAGTTTTTCCTAAACTTATTTCTCTATTAGTGTATTCTTTGTGCTGGCACATATTTGTTTCTCAATGATCACAAACTGTGCCAGGCATGAGGGAGCTATCATTATGCTCAAGAACAATTTTACAACCATTCTTAAAGTCAGTGTGACAGCACAGTCCTGATTTCCATCAGGCCAATCCACTAAGAGTTTTTAAGTTGAGCCTAGGCAGCACACGCGCTGTCTCTTTAAGACCTGCTGTAATCTCTTCTGTGGCCTTACTTACCGTCCATGCATTGCTATTTCTTCTATTGTCTGTCTTTCAAAAATGCTTCCTGGCTACTGATGACTTTTTTTTTTTCTCCCACCTTCTTAGCATTTGTATCCTCCCAGGAGCGGCTTCTACCTTCCCGTCTTATTACGCATTTGTCTTTTTGTGTTTATTTTCTGGGATTTTTTTCTTCTTCCAGATGCTTTGCTTCGAGTTCCAAGCACCTTTAATCAGAAAAGTAGGTCACGGCCGAAGCACTTCTGGTTTCAGCATGGCAGCTGCATGCACAACTTTACTTTCATCTACACGGAGGAAAAACACAGGTGAGGAAAAACGCTTTTTAATTGTAATATTTGATTCTTGGATTATGTTTCTTTTTTGAAGAAACAATTAACTGTGGTAAACGTGTTTGCTTCATTCAGAGCCGCTGTGCTTCTGGTTTCAGCATGGAGGCAGTGCGCATAACATTACTTTAATTTCTTCTCCAAGATACTCTTCTTCAAGTTCTGGATGCCCATGATCTGCAAGGTAGACGTGAGTTGCTTCTGGTTTCAGAAAGGCAGTCGCACACACAACTTTACTTTTATCTACATGCAGTGCTTAATTTGTAAAATATTAGGTGCCACGGCTCTGACCAGGAGGCCATTGCAGCTTGCACCACCCATCGCCCTTGTCATTTCTGTCAAAACAACTACTAACCGTCTCTCTTGCATGTAAATGCGACAGTTCAGATTATTCCAGGACCCCAAATCTAAAGGAATGGCTGGGGAGGTAGGTCTTGCAATTTTTTAATGTATATCGTATTCCTAAACTACTGTCGTTCCGCTCATCTGTAAAATAGTTGAGCAGCGCCACCATGTGGTAGACTGTTCTAGGTATGGTGCTGACAATTAGGTGCCAGTGCCGAGCACCGGAAACCAATTAAGTGCCGGTGCTGAGAACCGGAAAGCACCTGCTCAAATTAAGCACTGTATACATGGCAGCAAAACAAAGGCGGGGAAAAGGACTTTTTATATGGAATATTTCATTTTATTTTTTTGAAGGAAAAATTAACAGTGGTAAATGTGTTTCCGCCATCCAGTTTATACTTGCAGTGAACATGGTGCAAATGAGTAAGAACCCAGTGCTTAATTTGAGCCGGTGGTTTTCGGTGCTACGCACCAGCACTTAATTGGTTTCCGGTGCTCAGCACTGGCACTTAACTGTCATCACACACTTATGTCACTCTGCCACATGGTGGCGCTGCTCATCTAATTTAGAGATGAGCAGATCATTGGTTGTTTATGAATACAAAATATATTAAAAAATGCTAATTCCTGCCTCCCCAGCCCTCCCTTTAGCTCTGGGGACCCGGTATAATCTGAACTGTTGCACTTGAAGGTGAAAGAAGAGCTGGTTAGCAGTTGTTTTAGTACCGTCATTGACAGCAATTACTGGGCAATCGGTGGTGCATGCTTTAGTGGCCTCCTGGTCAGAGCCCCTGCACTTATTATTTTACAAATTAAGCACTGTAAGAATCTAAGCCTGTGCGATCAATGTATGTGATCTGTCTCCACCCTTAAAGCTCCACTGATCCTACATTTTCACAAGCAGCTCTTTAGGGAGGGTGCCAAGGCTGTGACTGTCCCGGCTTCACCTGAGCAGCCTCCTACAAATACAGGCATACGTGCAGGCACAGAATGAATGCGCAGCCCGTGTCCCTGTGGGTGCTGGCTTGTCCGCACTTCCCGAAAACCTCTCTGGCTAAGGAGAACCAGCCAAATCACGGCATGGGTTGGGGGGAGACTGCAGCTCTGTCTTCGGATGGAATTGGGTACCAAATATTTCAAGAAAAAGGAGTGCCTGCATGCCCTCCGATAAACAGTTTCTCTTCTTGTGACCCATAACAGCCCACCAGATGCTTTCTGCAAGGCTCTTTGGCAGCAGGGCGTCCTTTGCAAGATGTTTTAAATAGTGCACTTTAATTAATAAAACATTTTTTCATGGATCTATCTCAGATCTGTAAGGTAAATTCATTGTTTTGTATCCAGCACACCCTATGTTGAAGAGCGGTTTCCCTCCTGTACTTCTCTCCCTCTGTTGTTATTCGTCACCCCCCCCCCTTCCCTGTTGTGCTTGCCCAAGTGTGCTCTTCCTATTGTCTCATGCAGTGGTGTAATTGCAGTGCTGGGGGGGCACTTTAAATGTAACCTATTCCGTCTTTCCTCTTTATTTTAAAGCACTACTCCTACCACTGTGTGGTGTTGGACAGAGATTTCTCAGCAATACTGTGCAACCTGATGTACTTTTTTTAAATCAGGAGGGACCAAGACAATTCAACACATTCTCTGAAATTCCCCCCTTCATCTATATCTACAATCCAGGCATCATCATATTATTTGCTTCAACTATGCGACGACTGTGCTGCTATTCCTTGGTGCAACGCAAAGTGGAGCTCTCCAAATCTTCTATACATATCTTGTCATCAAAATAGAAAGTGACCACTCTGTGCTTATAACTGTTTAGTAGCTTATTGGGTCTGTTTGTTATGGTGGTCAAAGCCAGTGCAGACTTTGACCAGTGCAAACAAAGGGATGGTGAGTTGTATTGTCTCTGTTTTCTCGATTAGACCAAGAAGTTTTGATGTTTCTGCAAGTAAATTTTCTTAATTGAAAATTCAGTATTAGGAAATTTGTTCTGCAGCCATGTACTCCCCTGTTACATAGAGATTATGTACTCTTCTGATTAGCAATTACATTGTGGTGATGACCAACAGTAGCACTGGTTTGAATGCTCCACGTGGACCTGTGCATGTACTTCAGATCATAAGTTCTGTGTCACAGATGTGTGCCATTCACACAACTGAAAAACTTTAACAGGCATATGTTTATGTATAATGGATGAACACAATTCTTTGCAAATTCGGATCACCATATGTGCATGTGATCTCAGCAGCATAAAGAGAAGGAAATATATATTATGATTAGTTTTTTTTAAATATGATTGGACGGCATGACGTAAAATCTTAGAACAATATGTACAAAAGCATGCTTGTGGTCGGAAACACCTGATTCGCAGACTCGGGCGATTACCTACCATAAAAATGCTTTTCTCTATGTACAGAGCACATATTCCAATTCTGTAACGTTACCGAATTTCAATTTGTGTTAAGCGATTTGGTATTTGTAACAGGCGTCCCTTCATAATACCGATTCCCAGTAGTGTATGTTAATGTTTTGCAACTGAATTACGGTCACAAAACATTAATTTTTTACCAACACCTCAAGGTGGTGGTAACCATTCACAACTTGGAAAGGGTCTCCAGAGACCCTTTACCCTTTGTGAATGTTGAAACAAATATTTTTTAAGAGCAAGCAATGGTCTCATGAAAAAAATAAACTTAAACGTTTAATTTTATTTTTTGAAATGTACCCCATTTTTGTTTAAGGAAAATGGCCTGCATTAAAAAAATTACTTAATTAATAAGTAATCACAGACATGGTGGTCTGTTGACCCCAACAGGCCACTATCCCTCGGATGGCAGCAGATCCTAATGGGTCACAAATTGTGACCTACCTCAATATTCATTAGGTTCGTCTATTGCGACCCCATTAAGAATCACTATTACTACCTTGTACATTAGAAATTGTAATGTTCTTACACAGTGTAGGCCTTCATCTAAGCCTTCTTTCACCTTATGCTCGATATATGGTAGCAAAGCAGATGACCTTGGGGTAATTAATTGGCTCTATGGGGAGTTGGCACATTGGCCTCTCCCTATTATAATATGTGGGGACCTGAATATTAACTTACCCTGCGACTGGGGTATAAATGACCAATGACCCTATAGAGGTCGAAAACCCAAATTCTTACAGGCTTTGAGGAATCTACTTCATGTTCACAGGCTAATTGACATTTGGTCTCATTTGCGACCGAACCAACTGGAGTATACTTACTATTCCGCCCCTCATCAATCACTTGCCCGTCTAGACTTTCTAGTTTCTGCTTCACTGATACAGACTGTTAACATCAAGCTTCTACCCTGATTTTTGTCATAACATAACCCCTTAATTATAGGGGTCAAGGGGTTATCTTTCGGCAAAGAAAGCTCGGTCTGGAGCTTTGAGAGGGCCTCATTATACATCAAGGAATATTGTGACCATATGAAAGGCTGGATCCACAACTTCCTGGAAAGACACAATGGCTCCGCTCAAATTGGGGTCGTCTGGGATGCCCTAAAGGCATGTACATGGGGGGAAATGCTCCAGTTTTCATTATGGAAGCACAGAAGAAAAACATATTGGGGCAGTTCAGCAAAAGAGGGAAATCGAGCCCGCACATTTAGAGGTTGTGGCTCTGGAAAAGGTCTATGAATTCAGCGAGCCTATTGCCCATCAATTAGCCTTGAGTACTAGACAGCACACTACGAACAACGGGATAATTTCCATCAGAGACCCTGCTGGCAGGGTGACCTCCGAGCCGGATAAAATTAGAACAGCTTACTGTCAGTTCTTCTTAGTCTTGTACACTGAGGAAAGTGCCATCACAGTAGCTACTAGACAAAAAGCCATCAATAATGGATCCAATCTTGATATCAAGGTTGAGCCCGGACTATTGCAAATTCTTAGAAGGCACCCCTTCTTGGGAGGAGATTGCCACCGCTATATCTTCCGTACCTAATGGTAATGCTGTGGGCACTGATCTCATTACGGTGGAATTTTATAATTATTCAACGATCAAATTAAAGATATATTTAAAACCCTGCTGGAATAAATGGCTCGGCCCGTCTTAGTGGTCACTTACAAATATTGTTATTTTCCCCAAAAAGGACAAACCGCCCCTGGAAATGGGCTCATATCATCCAATAACCCTTATTAACGGAGACGCTAAAATCTATTCTAAAATTCTAGCTTCCCGACTATCCATGGTTATTGAAAGAGTAGTCTCAAGATGACAGCATGGATGCATTCCCAAAAAAAGGACACCTGATCTTATAAGGAGAGCCATTACATTGTTTGATGCCACACAGGTTAAAGGAGACCTGATGGCTCTAATCCTTCTTGATGACGAAAAGGTCTTTGACCGGGTCTCCTGGCTTTTCTTGTGGACCATCATTCAGAGAATGGGGTTAGGGCCCGGTTTTATTCAGACTCTTAAAGTCTTATATATAAATCCCATGGCTGGGGTCATGATAGACGTGGTGCAGATAGAGCAGTTTTCAATCACACGGGGGATGCACCAGCGTTGCCCCTGTTCCCTGTTGCTTCTTGCAATGTATATTGATCCTTTCATCAAGAAGTTAGACATGAACCAAGGGATTCCTTCAATACATTGTTTTGGATTTGACACCAAAATCATGGCTTCTGCCGACGACTTAGCATTCGTGACACCATATCCAACTAAGGCAATCGAGGTAATCGAATGTGAGGCTCAAAACTTCAGAGAGGTCTTGAGCTATGCATTAAACAGGGGAAAAACACAGATAATTGTGAATGAGAAAATTAAATGAATAGACCACAGAGTAATAAGCAAGGCTAGATATCTTGGGGTGAGCATTCTAGCTGATACTAACAAGATTGATGAGGAAAATCTAGCCCCTTTAGCCTTAGAGATGAGGAAGTCTTTTAATTGGTTTAATAACCTACATCTCTCTTTAGTGGGAAAGTGCAATGTTTTTAAAATAATTTTTTTCCTAAAGATTTTATACTTTTTTAGAGCTGACCCCTCGAATTTACAAATTCAATGCTAAAAAAATGTGATAATCTTTTTTCACAGTTTTTATGGGCCTACTCTCAGCCTAGAAGGTCTTTAAAGTATTTGACACTTCCCAGGGAGAGAGGTGGATGGGCGCTCCCAAATTAAAAACTATATTATTGGGCCACCATCATGCAGATATGCCCGTACTGTTGAAGGATCTCCCCCAAACATGAACAACGGAACTTCCTTCCCTGTGTTGTAAATAAAACAGCGATATGATTAAGCATTTGCTGAAGACATGCGCTCTTCATGTCTGAAGTTACGTTTTCTGCTTTATATTGACCAATGTTCTGACTCCATTATGTTTAGCTGTCCGCCTTTTTGTATGGCCATAAAACCATGTGCTTTGCACGAGGAGAGTCCTACCTCTTCGCCAGTCACTCCCGAGATTTGCCTAGCAACAGTCTATAAATAACTCCTTTGTGCATTTTGGCGCATATCCAGAACTGATCACATCTGCCATTAATTAGGCCTTGCTCCAATATGTTTTTTACGGGTTTCAAGTAACTGTTAACTCCGCCCACATATCGATCATGCACTGAATATGTCCATATACGGTCATAAATCTTGCTTCATGTTGTATCCGCCTACTCATGAACCCCTCTACTGTGTATAAAAGGGGACCATGTGCACAAGTTCCGTGTACTACTCTGTGCAATGCTGTAGAGTGTTGCGTAGGTTGTAGGACCACCTTTGAAGGTTAATAAACTTTGTCTTTGTATTTGCAGTTTCCGTGCCAACTTCCTTCTAGTATTTTGTACGCAGAAGGGCGAACCCTTTGTACTTGCGGGCCTTGCTGGGGCCTGTACTCATCAATTGGCGCCCGTCACATGGGGCTCATCGGCGACTCGGATACTCGAAGGATTGGTCGTGACGAAGGACTGGAACCTTGCCGGGGATGTGATCACTGCCAGCGGCGGTTTTAGTCCTGGCATCCCGAGGCTTTCTTCCTTCCCTTCCGAGCTGAACATCTGGGTGGTGCCGGTCCTCGACTGAGACCCCTTCTGTCGGTTTTGCCGTGAAATGGCCGTTTGGGCAAATTTGGAACTTGGCAGTTGGAATCTCGACGCTCTTGATTGGTAAGAACCGTTGTACGGTGCTTGCTGCGAGCTTTTTGAAGCCTGAGTTGACGGGGCTATTTGATTTGATTTGTGATGACCGGTCATGTTTTGAGATAAGTAATGTGAAAATATATGCGTTGCAACACATAAGGCAGGTAATGTGGAGATATTTCCCCGGGGGTGTTTGAATTTGAACGGCGCAACGTTTAAGTGCCACTTTTTGATAATATTGCATATTTTGCACTATTTTTGAACATGCCTGCTTTGAGCGCACTCTGTAAGTGGTGCTGCTGTTTTGGAAACCGGTTAAGTCTTGAGGAGTCTGAACCAGCCCCCCCAGAGGGGACTCCTAATAGGGACATGTATGTGAAATACGGTCTTTCCCCTATAAAGTACAGCACATTGTGGAGGAAATATACCAAGAAGGATCCTGAGTTGCGATGGCCTTTGTATGGATCATTTGATATGCGTAAGATTGAGTATGTGGAGCAGTGTATATGTAAGCGGCGTGCGAGACAAGACATGTTTGAATGTATACGATTGTGGGTGAAAGAAGTACGTGAGCGCGAGAAACGTGAAAAAGCGTTGAGTGGCAAAGAACGACGGAAAAAGGATCATGTGATAGCACAGGAAGCGAGACAGCGTGAGGAAAAAGAACTGGTGGAAAAACAGGAGAAAGAGCATAGGTTGCAAATATCGGGTCAATATGCTGTTCGGCAGCCTCTTTATCCTGCCCTTATTAATCTTGAAGATGACTTTTCTTTGTTAGATCACTCTCCGCCACCTTATGTTGGCCCGCCCGCTTTGGGAGTCAAGGATCCTGGATTGTTTAATGAACAGGTAGACACGCGGTCCATGTTGTCAACTGATCGTATGGGTGAGCTTCGGAAAATTTCTTTTCGTACGCTTAAAGACAAGCTATCTCTTACTGAATTATTGACATGTTTGGAAGGTTGGCAGGATAGGGAAAAGTTATACTTTGCTGAAACCTTTTCTGACGAAGTGGTTACTGTCTTTCGGAAATATTCCCATGTTCTTGAGTCTGATGATATAGTATTAGATTCTAAAGCATTACGTAACGGTGTCTTTTCTCCCTCTAAGGTACCCGATGCGGTTCGGCGGCTGTTTGCATTACGGGACGCGGCGTTTGAGCTCAAAGAGAAAGCGCGCCAAAAGAAAGGGGAGGAGGAGCAATCGAATCCAAATGCCGGCGGAAAACAGTCGTCTATCCTTCAGTCAGATAAGATTGAATTAGTGCATGCTAAACCGATGCGAGAGGCAGCACCTTTGTAGGTTCCTCCCAAAGGGGCAGGTACTAGTTCGGATATGTCTTCCCCTGATGCTAGAGGATATTTTGTGTATAATTGGGTTTATACTCCGTAGCATAGGGCTGACGTTATGGCATTGAAGAAAGCGCTACCTAATCCTCGAATGAATCCTGCCGCCTATTACGAGGAAGTTGAGGGGGCTTTAAATTCTTGTATTATGACCTTAGTAGACATAGATTTGTTCTTTGGGCTTATTTTACCACCGGATATGTGGAGATCCGTACGGAAAGTAGATGATCTGACTGTTTTCAAGGCGAAATGGTCTGTCATAGAAGATGAGGATAGGGAAAGAAAACCTGCGCAAAAACCACCTCAGCTTATTTTAGACCTCCCAGCTGCTATTTTGACTAAGTTGAAAACGATTATCCCCCCTAAAAAGATTGATTGGAATATGTTAGCATCCTGCAAACAGAAGGTTGATGAATCCGTATCTGATTTCTTTACGCGGTTTGAGGAAACATTTCATGATTTTAGCGGGCAGTCACTTACGGATGACATGGGTCGACATCTTTTCGTTGACACATATGTGTCGAATTTATTGCCAGGAGTAGCAGCTCGATTAAAAGCGAGTGAAAGCTCTTGGACAACATCATCTCCGGCATCCCTCCTGACGATGGCTCAGTATTACGAGCGTCAGGAACAAGAAGCGAAGGGTAAAGAGAAAAAGTTGAAAGATTTGAAAACTAAGGTGATGCTAGTGCAAGTGTATGGTCCGCCTCGTCGGGGAACTGAGAGAGGTGGAAGAGGATTTTATGGTCCCCCTCTTGGTCGCCCAGATGTAACTAAGGATCAATGTGCGTATTGCAAACAGTTGGGTCATTGGGCCAGGGATTGTCCGGTATTATATGCACAGCGCCAGGGGCGGGGGCAGGGGCCGATGAGGGGTAGAGGAGGTCTTTCGGGCCCAAGA
Organism: Triturus cristatus; assembly: GCF_964204655.1. Taxonomy (NCBI): domain Eukaryota; kingdom Metazoa; phylum Chordata; class Amphibia; order Caudata; family Salamandridae; genus Triturus; species Triturus cristatus. Next base: position 119,872,221 of record NC_140592.1, on the reverse strand, counting down.
GGACATTTAACGGCCTCGATCTGATTCTAATATGCGGCCACGTGATGGGCCTAATGTGTTTGATCGACAAAACCAGTATCAAATATCCGATTGTGAACGCCCTGGGTATCATGATTCCCGACATGCATAGGATTGCATAGGATGGGGGGAGGAATCAGTTGAAGTGCCAGTAGATCAGAGAGGTCCTTATGTTACAGCACGTGTGATGGGTTCTAATGATCGGTTTCTGGTTGATACAGGTGCTACTCATAGCGCTTTGTCCAAACAATTGGTTCTGAGGGCTCCCCTATCTGGCTTAACGGTCACATCGATAGGGCTCGATGGTACGCCTTCACTTAGCCCATTATCACAACCCCTTACATTTCATGTTAATACGTTTTCTGCACCCTGTCCGTTTTTGATTTCACCGAATACGCCTGATAACATTGTGGGTCTGGATATGCTCAAACATTTTAGAGCCACGATCCGTTGCTCTCCTGAAGGAGTGCGTGTGATTCTAAACGATAATTATTCAAGGAATGGAAGAATGTGTGTGGTTGTAGAGGATACCGTATTGGCTTCTCTACCCCACACTCTGTGGGCCACCTCGGATACAGACGTGGGACAGATGGTTATCCCCCTGGTACACATTAGGGTACAGGAGGGAGCTGTGTTACCACGCCTACCCCAATATCGTATTTCCAAGGAGGGGGAGGAGGCACTCACACAGATAGTGCAGGATCTCATTAAGGTGGGGGTAGTGGAGGAGGTTCCATATAATGTTTGTAATAGTCCTATCCTTCCGATTTTGAAAAAAGACACTGATTCTAGGATTTACCTTTTGATTATTGATTTGAGGGAGGTGAATAAGATAGTGATCCCTCAATACCCAGTGGTTTCTGACATTACGACATTGCTTACTATGGTCCCGCCAACGGCCACCACGTTCTCTGTTATCGATCTGAAAAATGACTTCTTTTCGATTCCTATTCATCCTGATAGCCGATATCTTTTCGGTTTCACTTTGAATAATCGTTCATATCGATTTTGTAGAGTTCCTCAAGGTTACACAGAAAGTCCTAGCATTTATAGTCAAGCATTGAAAAGACAGTTAGATTCCTTTGTCTTACCTGAAGGGGTGGCCCTCATACAATATGTCGATGACATCTTGTTGGCGGCCGATACTCCTGAGCAATGTGAGATGTGCACATTGTCCTTGCTTTCCTTTTTGGCATCGCACAATCACAAAGTATCGAAGAAAAAATTACAATTCTGTAGACCAAAGGTGACCTACCTAGGTCACCTTTTGTCTAAGGAGGGGCGTGCACTCACATTAGACCGCATTCAAGCGATTTTGGACACGCCAGTACCTTCCACACAGAAGGACGTGCGTGCATTTTTGGGACTCACTTCTTTCTGTAGGCAATGGATACTGGGTTTTTCACACATAGCTAAACCACTGTTGGCACTTTTGACGAAAGACACTCCAACTCCCCTTCCCTGGTCGGACGAGTGTGGAAATGCTTTTCAACAATTACGACAAGCCCTTTGTTCAGCACCAGTGTTAGGTACCCCTGACTATACGAAGCCCTTTACATTGTATGTGCATGAAAGAGATGGATGTGCGTTATCAGTTTTAGTACAGATGCACGGCGACAAGCAGCGCCCTTGTGCATATTTTTCGGCAGTACTTGATCCTGTCGCCCGAGCACTGCCTGGGTGTTTTCCCTCGGTTGCGGCGACAGCTGTGTCAATATGCCAAAGTGAAGGAATTGTGTTATCCCATAAGCTATTGGTGCTGGTCTCCCATGCTGTTGATGCTCTGCTGAATCAAACGAGGACGCAGCACTTAACTAGTGCTCGTCTAACGGGATATGAGCTAACGTTGTTGGCTCCTCATATCACATTGAAGAGATGTGCAACACTAAACCCGGCCACATTATTGCCGTTTCCGGAGACTCAGTCTGAGGCACAGGAAACACATGATTGCATTTTTGTAACTGAGGAACAGACAAAGGGTCGTATTGATCTCCAGGATACGCCCTTTACAGATGTAGATGGAGAATTGTGGGTAGACGGGTCGTGCCTGAAGCTACCAGATGGCACGACTTCAGCAGCGTATGCAATCACTACGCTACGAACAATAGTGGAGACAGCACGCATACCGCAGAAATCAGCGCAAGCAGCGGAACTAATAGCTTTAACACGAGCATGTGAGCTTAGTGCAGGATTGTGTGTGAATGTTTATACGGATAGTCGCTATGCCTTCGGGGTAGCGCATGACTTTGGGTTGCTCTGGAAGGAGAGAGGGTTTCTAACGGCACATGTAGCACAGATAATGCATGGAGAGTTAGTCCACAACCTCTTGACTGCATTAACATATCCAAAGAAGATTGCCATAGTTAAATGCAGTGCACATAACAAAGTGATAGATAGAGTGGGGGAAGGGAATGCTCTGGCGGATCGAGTAGCACGAGATACTGCGATGCAGCCTGACACTACTGCAATGTATGTTGTGAAGTCGCAGGCAGAAAGATGGCACGATGCTAGGAGAGAAGTGTTAGAGATACAGAGGACAGCTTCCGACAAAGAACGGGAGCAATGGTCTACTGACGGAGAATTGGATGATGAAGGTTGTTGGAGAAATAAGCAGATGGATAAATGGAAGTTACCCATAGCTTTTGTACAACCTATGGTTCAGATGGCACATGGGCTAGCACATGTTGGAGCTTCCGCAATTGTAAAATTGCTTACCCAAGTTTGGGAGCATCCAGAGATTGCTAGCACGGCAAAGAGAGTGGTGCAAACTTGCATGATTTGTCTAAAGTACAATCCAGGAAAAGGGACACGAACTCCAGCAGGAGGATTTGCAACACCCGCTGCACCTTTGGAAGTTTTGCAAATGGATTATATTCAGCTTGAACGCTGTAATAATCTGAAGTATGTTCTAGTAGTGGTTTGTGCCTTCAGCAAATGGATTGAGGCATACCCTACGAAAGACAATACTGCAATTACTACAGCTAAGGTGTTATTGAAGGAGTTCTTCCCTCGATATGGGGTCTGCAGATAGTTGTGGAGTGATAACGGACCTCATTTTATAGCGGACGTTATCAAATATGTCCTGAAAGGACTAGGAATTACACAAAAATTCCACGCAGTGTTTCACCCTCAGTCTGCGGAATTGGTTGAGAAGTATAATGGGATTTTGAAACTTAAATTAGCGAAGATACAAGCTTCCACTTCTCTGACTTGGCCAGATGCTTTACCTCTGGCATTATTGTCAATCAGATCAGTGCCACATTCTCGCACCGGTCTCACGCCATATGAGATCGCGTTTGGGCGTCCGATGAATATTTGGGGTCCACCAAAACCGAAGTCAGTGTATGATGTACCTTGTGTAATGATTTGTGATTATGTGGCACAGTTAACTGACAAGTTGGTCTCTATTCATCAACAGGTTCGAAAAGCGCTCCCTGACCGGTCCACAGGTGAGGGCCACGATCTATGGCCCAGTGATTTTGTCTTAATCAAAGCCTTTGAAAGGACGAGCAGTTTAGAACCAAGATGGTGCGGTCCTGAGCAGGTCTTGCTTGCGACGAGAACGGCTGTCCGGGTCTCTAATCGGAAAAATTGGATTCATTCAATACATTGTCGTAGAGTGCCACCCGGATTGGTGGAACCTGCTGTACTGACCGACCATCGAGAAATCTTGACTGCGAAGAAAGGCTGTGCCGTGGGCCCGGACGACACTGAGGAGCTCTTCCCGGACCAATCGACTCCTGGAGTAAGAAGATATCACCTCAGACCGAAGAAGTGAATTTCTGAGTATCGCCATGCGTTGTCAGAATGGCCCCTAGGTTGGTGAAACGGAGAGCCAATGAGGCAAGGGGGGGGATCAGCCCTGCATTAGTGTAGTGACACCCATCTTGGCCCGATGGTGAAGAAATCAACCGCTGCCTAGGGGGAAGAGTTCTGACAACCTTTTCTAAGTTTCAGGAAGATATTGATATTTGTTCTTAAAATGGAGAAGAAGAGAATTTTCTGTGTGATAGGTTTCATCGCTGCTATAGCCATTGCTGCCACAACCACGTGGTTTATAGAGGATGCAATTCCTGCCCGTGAGTTGTTTGTTGTACCTACTCCAGTGCCCAAGGAGCACAATTTTTACACCCTTCCATACCAAGAATTGAAGCATCGTCAGTCCTATTTGAATAATACTTTTATCCAGATGCTGCATCATACCCACGTTGCTACAAACGCTACGAACTGTTGGATATGTGGCATGATGCCAGCCCATCAGAAGAAAGGGGGAACACCATTTATACCTCTCCCTTTCTCGCACAATGGCTCTTGCAGGGCATGGTATACTTTGCTTTTTGCCACACGAAAACCTACAGTGGGACGATAACTTTTCAGACTTAATAAAGAGTGTCATCAAGATAAAGAAGGCTACCCCCAAGCCAATGGAACAATATGGGAATCGGAAGAATATCGACCGGACAATGAATCAATTCCCTATATCTTTACGAACACTAGAGACACTAATGGAAATGAGAAATTTGTAATTTCAGTGGCACAAGCCCAAGCAGACCTGTGTATCCAAAGTGTTGGTTATATTCCTGTTGGTGTTAGTGACTGTATTGTTGTGCTAAATATAGACGGATTAAATAACAGTACCTTTCTGGCCTCTCACAATACTTATTTTGTGTGTGGCACTAAAGGTTACTATCGTTTGCCTGCCGGATGGTCTGGGGTATGTTATGTAGCTTTCTTATTACCCCCTGTATTCTTAGCACCTGCGTCTTACCACAAAGACTTGAAGTTATTAAATAATGTAACTGTAAACAGGTATAAACGCACTCTATCTGTTGATGATGTTGATCAGACGGATACCAGTTTGCAACAGTATATCGATTTTAATTTAGGACTGTTTTTCTTTGTTGGAGCTGCCCTGAATAGTAGGAAGGTTCGACGATTAACCAGGGTTGTTGAGGCTGTAACGAATCAAACTGCTGCTGCTCTTGGGAACATTACAGAAGAATTACAAATCACAAGAATTGTTGCATTACAGAATCGTATGGTCCTAGATGTTATGTTAGCAGATAGGGGTGGAGCCTGTAGAATTATAGGGAGTAGTTGTTGTGTGTTCATCCCTGACCATACACCATCAGTTTATCAAGCTATTAATAAATTACATAAAATTGCTGCTGACCTTCATACAGAAAATGGTACTTGGACCTTTTCAGGATGGTTCTGGACTTTAATTACTACGTGGGGGTGGAAAGTTCTTACTGGTCTATGCATTATTGTAGCAATATTGTTCACATGTTGTATGTGTATTCAATGTGGTCCTATGATATGTACTCTATGTGTTTCATTCTGTATCCCCAATAAGAAAGCTGTTGCCGATGTTACCCATCAAAAGAGCATAAACAAAGAAATAACTGAGATGATGAGAATCGATATTAATGATGATTATCTTGATTATCCCAGCAAGCCGAGTGTCTTCAGCAAATGCTGAAAGGGTCGTCTGTTGTAAATAAAACAGCGATATTATTAAGCATTTGCTGAAGACATGCGCTCTTCATGTCTGAAGTTACGGTTTCTGCTTTATATTGACCAATGTTCCGACTCCATTATGTTTAGCTGTCCGCCATTTTGTATGGCCATAAAACCATGTGCTTTGCACGAGGAGAGTCCTACCTCTTCGCCAGTCACTCCCGAGATTTGCCTAGCAACAGTCTATAAATAACTCCTTTGTGCATTTTGGCGCATGTCCAGAACTGATCACATCTGCCATTAATTAGGCCTTGCTCCAATATGTTTTTTACGGGTTTCAAGTAACTGTTAACTCCGCCCACATATCGATCATGCACTGAATATGTCCATATACGGTCATAAATCTTGCTTCATGTTGTATCCGCCTACTCATGAACCCCTCTACTGTGTATAAAAGGGGACCATGTGCACAAGTTCCGTGTACTACTCTGTGCAATGCTGTAGAGTGTTGCGTAGGTTGTAGGACCACCTTTGAAGGTTAATAAACTTTGTCTTTGTATTTGCAGTTTCCGTGCCAACTTCCTTCTAGTATTTTGTACGCAGAAGGGCGAACTCTTTGTACTTGCGGGCCTTGCTGGGGCCTGTACTCATCACCTGTTCGAACTTTTAATTGGCCCAGAAGCTTGGGGATGTTTGTGGCAACAACTAGAATATGGATATTTTAAGAGAGTATGGTTCAAGACCCTCATGGTGACCTATAAGGTTTTCACCGCCGTTCGCAAATTACTAGGGATTTGTAGATTTAACTATTATACACCCAACAGAAATAACGAGAAGCTGCCAAACATATTTGGGGGAAACTACTTTGCAACTTGGTTAAAAGCAGGAGTAAACAATTAGGGGGCTTTTTACTCCTCTGATGGGGCTATGGCTTTTGAAGACCTTAAAATAAATTCGGCCTTAGCCATAAAGAGTTTTTAAATATCTATCAATCAGGAACTTTTTACAACGAAAGGGAGGGGTGCCCGCAGGGTTTGTCAAATGCGAACCTATGGAGAAACTATCTGAGCCAAACACACCGTACATCGGCACAATGAATAGCTTAAAGACCGATGACTTGATCAGGATCTCTGGGAACTGCCAGTTGAAATTAGGCATTACGGATAACGCTTTTCAGACAGCCCTTCCCTCTGCACAAGGTGATTTACTCTCAGCTACTTTGCAAGCCCAGTTTTAAAAAACGTGCTTTTTTCCCTACTATACCCTGAGAAAAATTGCAAAATGGGGGGCCGGTAAAGGCCCAAGTGCCCCTGGTGTTTCGAGCAGCGTGCCGATTTTGTACATATGTTCGCAACATGTGTGAAGCTTGGTCCCCTAATAAATGATATCTCAGGCTTCCTCAAGATAGTTTTATCCCGAGATGTCCTGCTAACACCCTCTAGTATATTATTGGGAATACAGGATACTATAGAAAAAGACAAGGGAGGGACCTTGATTTTTATCGCAATGGCTATATATCGGATATGTATCCCTTCGGCATGGCTGGATCACAATCCCCCTTCTTTTCCTCCGTGGCTGGCCCATTTACTTTCAATTCATAATCTTGAAAAAGCAATATATGCCAAGAAGGGCATTCGCGCTAAAAAGAAGGGATTGGTAATCTGGGAACCACTGCCTAAATGATCTCAACTGTAATCACAATGAGGGAGGGGGTGGGGATCCTTCTCTGCTAAATCAGGAGCCCTAACAAACAAACCCTTAAGTACTGTATATGCGAAGATCATTCATATCTGTGCACTGTAATCTGTTTTGTATTTGTGAGACTTAAAGTTCGATTTTTGCCTCCTAGGCTCTCTCTTTGCACAGGACACTTTACATATGAATTCAAAGGTATATGTAAAATGGAGTAATCTAAATCAAAAGAGTTTATCTGGATTGTTGTTTACTAACTGTGACCTGTTTGGGGCTGGGTGGGCTGGGGTGGGTGGGTGCTGAGGAAGATGGATTTCTGGTGAGTAATCATGTTCAGATGTAAACGCAGTTAAAAAAGACAGTTAAAAAGAAAAAGAAAAAAGAAAAAGAAATTCGAATTGCGATTCACAAAGAGTCTCAATTAGGATGTCGCAATCCCCAACATCTGTACATATTGCCCTTGATTTCATATTATTAAAATGTCAACTTACCAGCCTGCATGATTCCACTGTTTAGTAGCAAGCACAAATAAGGGTCTGCCATCCTACCTGTCTTTCTGTAAACATGGAACAATTTGAAATTACCAAGACAGAGAGCAGAGCTTCGAGGAGGGCCATTGGATCTGAATAATAAAACCAAAATACACGGTAGCTGCTGAATTGAAAGATTTATGCATGACAGAGCATCTCTTGAATTACATCAACTTGCTAATGCGGAAACAATGAGGAGTACTTCAAACCAGACACATATGGTCTCATCTGCTCACTCTACACAGCAAGTGGGCAGCATATTTGAATACATAGAATTAACTCAATGAGATACTTGGGCATACAGAAGTACAGGCGCTCAAAACAATCTTACCAGGAAATTACTGTGTGCATTGCAGAAATGTGCTGTGCTGGAGGAAAGGATATCAAGCATTGGAAATGTAATAGGTCTTGCATTTGTTTGAGCTAGAGCTATTGGCATTGTAAATGGCAATGTATTTTACCTAAGTGTTATGGAGTGTATGTATGTGGTGTTTAGAGGACTTTTGTGGGTTTGATTTGTTTAGTTAGTTTTGGAATTGTGTGGCATAGAAGCTTGCGTTGTGGAGTGAATTTGTGTAGTGGAATTATGTGACATGGTGTGCTATGGAATTATGAAGTTAGCAATTATATGGTATTGAGTGTACCCGTATTATGTGAAGTGGGATTGTGTGTTGTCGAATGTAATTATTTGGAACTGTATTTTGTGTTGTTGAGTTGCATTTAGTGAAGTTTAATTATGAGGTGAGCTGTTTTTGTGGCATGATGTGGGATTGTGTGGCGTGGTTTGGATGTATGAGGTGTTTTTTGTAATTATGTTGTTGAGATGTATTATGTGGTTTGGTGTCGAAGCATGTGTAGTGTATTGGAAATATTTGGAAAAACAGGTCCTTCACTAGGTTAACATTAGTTTACGCTATTACATTTAATAAGTGCGAAATCCAGTTTGGGAGTAGCTTGAGAAATGTTTCAAGACTCATTTTAATAGTACTTTAAAATCCAAATGAATGGTCAAGACAAATTATATATAACTATTTCGGAAATGACACTTTTAGAAAGCCGCAATTTTCCTTTTCAAAACCAAAAGGCTTTCATGCCACTGTCAATCTGTCATCTAACCACTGATGGTTTCCCTGTGGTGAGATGTGTATTGTTCAGAGACAATGGCAAATGGTTCTGGGAGTGCTGGTAGGACTCCAGCCTTGACAGGATGGCATGGGGGCTGTGCCCACTCCATTCCTGAGCTTCATAGGGTGCTTTCCTTGTCAAATGCAGAAGAAGCTCACAGCGAGGCCTGAATCCCTTTGCCTCTCTAGTGAGGCTGGCTCCAAACTCAGGGGAGGGGAGGAATTAACCAGAATTGGTTTAGAGGGTGGAAAAAGGTTTGCCCTCTATCTATATGCTGGCCCTGGGCATAAAAGTGGACCTCACAGATCTCTCAGCAGAGCAGTGTTGAACCTGTGCAGAAACAGGACTGCCATGCTCTCTGAAGACCCTGAAGGAATATCGTGCAGCTTGTCTTGAACCTGGATACCCACAAGTGACTCCAGATTTTAGTTTGCTGGCCTCCTGTTCGACCTACAGGGACATAACAAACTTCCAAAGGCTTCTCAACATGCAACTGGCCAGCTAGCTAGTTCTAAAGGAACCTGCCCTGGATCCTGCTACTAACCTCTACTGGAGTGAGCCCTGGTGTTAAAGGATACTCCTTCTGTCCCCAAACTACTGGGACCTTTTGCCAACTTTCTGCCTGGACGACCGATGGAGACGGGTATCACCATTGAAGTGGATGCTGTCGAATTTTCGGTCAGTCTCTACTTGACAGTTTGCCCCACTGAAGGAAATCTTGCTTTCAGAAAAATTTCTCTAAGCCCAAATGTAAAGGACTTCATAGGGAGCGACGCAGAGCCAGAGCCGATCGCCATTGAGACTTTCTGGGATAGGACTTCAGACCTTTCCCACTTACAATGACAACCACACCAGGAACTCGCTCTTTAGTAACCCATCATGGTTTTAACCCCCTTTGGACCCATCTTACAGCAAATCCTGCCAACAACTGTTCAACAATTACTTTTCCTCCCAAAAAGTTTTCTAAAAGAGAAGATAAACTTTCCACCAGGACAAACTTAGTCCCTGTATCCGAGTCGTGCTCCTTTCGTAGTCGGCCTAACCCTTTCCCCTTTACCCAGTCTAGTGCCATCAGAAACCCACAGTGGATATTTTGTGCTTTTTCCCACTGCTTTTAAATCATAACTCCAATTGTACATATTGAATTTCTGTATTCCTGGTGTCATTTTATTTCTTAAAATATCGTCTGATTTTCTAAATTAATAAATAAATGGGGGTTTTCTTGTGTTGTGTTGACACTCCATTACTGTTTGAGTGGTGCATAAATACTCTACACATTGCCTCTGCCCGCTTTGTGCCAGGCTACCTAGGGGTTAAGAACATTTTTATTGACTTTCGTGGTTCACCTTAACAAGAACTGTGATTGTTTCTTAAGGTGAATTCTCTCCCACTTAGCTAATACTCCAATTTCTCACAGTCAGAGATTTGGGTGCCTTGGTTTTCAGAGTTTCAGAGATTTAGCGGCCTATTTATGAAGCAGTCATACAGGGACAGGGAAAGAGCAGGAATGCGCTGTATTTTGGGCAATACGGCACATTCCTGCTTTTTCCTCTGCACTGGTGCTTTTTTGGCAATTTAGCGCCAATGCAGGCAACCTTGAACCATGGTGCAAGGGTGCCTGTACTGCATGCAGGATGATTTTTGTGCGGAAAGGTGCATCTTCCTTCACAAAACAATCCTTAGAGGCATATTCTTCTATCTATGTGTGCTGCAGTATGCATAGGAAGTAACGAGGAAAAATAAAGATATTTCTCCTTGTTAAACTCTCCTGGCAAGGTGTCTCTTTTTGTCGCATTCCCAGGTTTACCAATACTGATAATTCTAGGAATGCATCAAAAACCATGATACTTGGTGGGAACACCCATATAATGCCCATGAATTGCCTTCCCAGGGCCTAGTATGTCAATGTTGCAATTTGCTCAGCGTTGCCTCACTCCAAATTTATGGAACCACTCAGGGCCGTGAAAAGCAGCCTTGCATTGCTTCATAAATATGACTTAAGGGTTCCGTTGCTCTTGCACCACGATGCATTGTTCAAAAGCGGCACAAACCACCTCATAAATTGGCCACTAATTTTCAAGTCTTAGGATGTCATCACTTCTAAGATGTTTCATGTCTCTTAATATTCCTATGCCTGAGCCTCAGTCGTGCAGAAGTGTAATCTTGATCCCATCTGAGATACTGTAGGAGTGCATCATAATCATCATAATCATGAGTAGTCAGCACTCAAATATATTCTGTGTGGTTAATGATACTAAGGAGAATGGAGTATTTAAAGTACTCCACATGATGAAGTATGGTAAAGAACATGACTAATAGCAGTCTATGTAACATTTATATACATTTATGTGACGGGAGAAGTTAACATAAAATGTGTGCCATTGTGCCGCTAATAAATTTGAAAGTGATTGTGTAAACTGATGTTAAACATTTATACATGTAACAAGCATTATTTCCATGCAGGTGCATTTAGAAGAAATGAAGCTCCATGTATTGTGTATGGAGAAATGTGCACTTATTCTGTAACCCCATGTAATTCGTATTCAACCTTCAATGCAGAATGAATTTGCTTATATTTTGTTTCCACTTCAAAATATAGACTTATTAGTTAGCATAGAAGGGTTTTGTTTTAATTAGATAGCAAGGTATGAAACGACAAAGTTGGCAAGGAGAAGCGGGGAACGAGCAAGAAGGTGAGTTCTTATGGCGGAGGAGAGGAATGACCAAGGGCGAACGAAGTTGCAACTCATCGATGTGGGAAAGGTGGTGCAAGTATCCAGTTGTGCCAGAGCCATAGAAATTTAGTAGCAAGGATCTCATGGGATTATCTACCCTGAATCAATTGATATTTTATGCTGAAATGTAGTGAGGGACAGTGGAGGCATCTTGGGATTTCACAGGGAGCAGATCTATGCTTCTGCTTGTTTGGCTTTATGCTACCTGACCCATGGTTGGAGTTCACTTTTACTAAATGCTTTTTAAGTTAGTGTAGGAAGAGATAGCTTGCTTATGCTTACTTTGGATAATCAACTGAGGCAATTTAATATTAAATTATTTTTCCTGATCAACTGTATTGTCATCATGGAGTTAGTCATTTGCTTTGTATGCTTTGCATCTCTTCTATATGATCATTTTGAGATTGGTCTTTATTAATTTGTTTATAAATTTATAATTGAGCCCTACTAAACTCAGATTAAGTTGTTGAGTGGATTATTGTGCGACCACATTGGTTACACTGTATTGAGATTTTAATCAAGTGATGCTTATCTCCCTTTACCTCTCATGCTGCTATAACAACCATCACTCTGGAGATAAATGTTTGAGTGGGCCTAAGCTCCAGCACTAGCTTGGAAAAGGGGAGTGAATTGGTTTAAAAGTAATGCAGGCTAATTTGGATTTCATTCAGGCTTCAATAGGGAGCCAATATAAGACTTTTGGTAGTGGGGTGATGTGATCAAATTTGCTTGTGCTGGCGATCAAGAAGGCCGTTCAGTGGAGGACTGCTTGAAGTGAGGAGATGTAATATTTAGAGACTCAGGTGCCGATTACGATCCGGTAAAAACCGGGTACGAACCGTCGGTCGGAGCGTTTTCTCCGTCCGACTCGTACCCGGTCGTAAAACTTTACAAACATGGAATTACGATTCGCACGGAAACACCATTTCCGTACGAATCGTAAAAAACACCGACCGACGAAAATATACATACGAATGTGATCCGGGAATGCTGCGACGTGACGTCGGGACGCTTTCAGGCAGCGTTTCACGACCCAGGAAGTACGATTCGAGCCGACAGCAGTCCGGACGGCAATATTTTCACGGCACCCAAAAAGTGCCGGAAAAGCGAAGTACGGCGCGAAACGACCAAAGTAGGTGGCCCGGTACGCGCCGTACCCCCCCCAGCCCCCGTACGTACGTGCCGCCCCCCCCAGCCCCTGTACATATGCGCTGACCCCCCCAGCCCCCGTACGTTCGAGTCGTACCCCCGTGTATGTACACCCGTGTACGTGTCGTACCCCCACCCGTGTATGTACACCTGTGTACGTGTCGTACCCCCCACCCGTGTATGTACACCCGTGTACGTGTCGAACCCCCCCGTGTATGTACACCCATGTACGTGTCGAACCCCCCGTGTATGTACACCCGTGTACGTGTCGTACCCCCACCCGTGTATGTACACCCGTGTACGTGTCGTACCCCCCGTGTATGTACACCCGTGTACGTGCCGTACCCCCACCCGTGTATGTACACCCGCTGTACGCGCTGGGGGTACGCACCGTACATACACGGGTGGGGGTACGACTCAAACATACACGGGTGTACATACACGGGGGTACGACACGTACATGAGTGTACATACACGGGGGTACGACACGTACACGGGTGTACATACACGGGTGGGGGTACGACTCGAACATACACGGGTGTACATACATGGGGGGTTCGACACGTACACGGGTGTACATACACGGGTGGGGGTACGACTAGAACATACACGGGTGTACATACACGGGGGGTTCGACACGTACACGGGTGTACATACACGGGTGGGGGTATGACTCGAACATACACGGGTGTACATACACGGGGGGTACGACACGTACACGTCGGCGCGTACGTATGGGGGCTGGGGGGGGATTCGACTCGTACATAGGAGGGCTGGGGGGAGTGTTGGGCGCGTATGCGGGCACATGTCTCCATGGTTGCTATGGAAGTTCGGTGCGGACGGTGTTTTTTCCATACGGTTGTGACATCGGATGCACGGGATGGATCGTAATTCCGCGGTCGGACTTCACTTTTCACATTTGTACGGTAAATCATCCGAGGACGTGTCGGACACATTTTCCGACCCGAGGACGTGTGGGGAATAATTCCCAATGCGATTCGTATGGACTTTTTCCCATGCGAATCGTAATTGGCAGTTTGTACGGCACTTGTACGATTCGTACGGTAAAAAGACCGGATACGAGTCGTACGGGGAATTTTTTTACCGGATCGTGATCGGCACCTCAGATGGGATTTGCCTTGTCACAGTCAATGTGGGAGTTAACCATTTAATTTAATGAGCAACCAGGTGGTACTCAGTTAGTGGGAAGAATGCTTTGACTTTTTTTTATTTTCAGCAGGGTAGGGATAGCATTGCATATAGGACAATGTGGATACAATGAGTAATCAAAGGAAAGGTGGGATCTTTCTTTTCAGTGAAAGCTTCAAGATGCCTCAGGGTTAATTGTGTGCTTTACAAGTCTCTCATACACTCACTCATGTTCAAACTTGTCAGAAGGGCTGCTTGACGTGTTTTAGAAAACATCACCTGTCATGACTAATGACAATTTCCACTGACATGCATAGGTATTATTTGCTTATGTGAATAGACTGCTACGGACATAAAGCACAGCTAGCTTTCAACTGAGATCCTTTGCTGAAAGAACATCAGTGAAGTATAGCTGCATTATTTATGTGGTTAAGGGTTTCCTGTGTAATGTTTTTCCTGTGCTACATCTTTACCCGGTGCTTCTAGAATTGGACTCTGATAACTGGCTTTATATATTGCATTTCTTTTGTGTTTTGTTTTGCAAATAAATATTATAATTTTACATTATTCTTCGCACGTGGTTCATTTTAAGACCGTTTGTTTGATATATTTTGCTTAATTTTATAGTATTGTGATAATAATTACAATGAGCATTTGGAAAGCCAGTAGACCTGGCTTTTTGCTAGAGAAAGTGTTAGGTAATATTTTGGGAACTTCTGTGCGCTGCACACAGCTGTCTTATGAAGTAAATCTCATAATGGACACAATTCTTGACCTACAACAATATGAAAGTAGTGCACTTTACCTGAACAGACTGCATTAGCTGACTTCATTTGCACTCGTAAAGAAGAGTGTTATGAACAGGATTCAAAAGAAGAAGTCTGCATTTTAAATGATGTATTTAAGAAGCACATATTGCAAAATAGAATCTATTAGAACTCATACGTGTATGCTGCAGGACCGCAATGCTGAAGGTCTTTAGACCACTGCATTATGAGTTGACCACTTGACCGGTGGGTTGCGGTTGGCTGTCCCACTACGGCAGCATAGCTTGGTCATTAAGTTAAGCTGCAGCAGATGCCGCTGTGGGTCTGTGCCGTCTGCATGCTTGTGTAACGTGTGCCATGCACTATTTCATGCATGTCACACATTGCATGAACTAAGGTGCAGTGGCAAAGAGGGGCACAACATGTACCCCCATGCAGAATCCCCAGGGGCCCTTACACCAGCTTGTTTATGGCAGTTTCACTGCCATAAAGAGGCTCTCAGAAAGGCAAATCATAATATGAACGTGGTGCCGGGCTCAACACCACCTCCATTCCTCCCCATTCTGCATGCTGCCAGTACCACGGGATCCAGGATCCTGGCGCTGCCGGCGGTGTTGTGGCAGGGGTCCAGGGACCTCAGGACCGCCAAACCCCTAATAAGACCCTACGCCTCCCTTCCATCTCTCTTTTGATTTTGTCATGTAACCATAGTATTGTTTTAAATAGTGATGCGCATACTTGCCTCTGACCAATGTCAAGTGAGTGTCATCTATCTAGAAATCTGGAATTATGTGGAAGGGGAAGATCAAATTATGAAGCAATGTTGATGAAATTATGTGCAAGAAAAAGTTAATTTGCTGCATAATATGTCACATTGTAAAGCAATAGTACACTATCTTGTCATTGTTACACATATTAACACTATAAGGGCTAATGTTTCACCTTATTAAAATCAGTGCAACACTTAAGTAGAGCAATCAACAACTGAATAGTTATCTGCCCCTGAGCAAAATTGGAACTGCCACTACAAATGCAAAAGTGTTTTTAGGAACATTTTATCCTTTAGAGCTAGAACCTTTTTTTGTTGAAATCTGCAAATTATGCAAACAGTGATGGATTATGTCGCAAGTGCAGCAAATCCATTTTTACTCAGATAACACAGCGGCTGCATAATCTCATAATTCCAGTGGCCTGTAGTATTCCTAAGTGCCAGGATCAACGGCAGCTGAAATTGTGAAGAGACAGAGTCTTCATAAACCATTACACTCAGACTGCTTAATTAAACCTTGGTATGCCCTTCCCATTGATACAATAGGGGAAAAGCCAGAGTTTTTGTCCCTTGTCTCTCTAAGAGACCCTTATGAAGTTAGGCAGTAAGGAACCTGCTTTGCAGCAAGGAGTGGGGATTGAACTAGCAGAGAACTGTGCCCAGTGAACACTTGAAAAAGCCTTTTTGAAACATCCCAACATGCTGTGTAGTAGGTATGGGAATGGGTAGAGCGATGATGTGTCACCTTTAGATTGGCCTAAGTGCCCTGCTTTCTGGAGCTTCCACCCGCACTTAAACACCTCCTCCCAAGAGAGTTTAAGAAGCACTGGATTAGCCAGGCCCCCAGGATGGATGGACTATTTGTAAACTAAACCCTGTATGAAGTGGTGGGACATTATTGACTTATACTGATTTGGACTTTCTAGATATATCTCTCCAGGGCCAATGAGGAGCTTAGGGCAGGCTCTGAACTTTGCCTCAACGGAGGCAGAGTAGTGACAAATCAGCTCCCGGAAGGTCTAAAAATTGTAATCTGAGTCCCAAAAACACTCTTGGTTGCCAAAGCTCATGTACAGGACCAAAAAGAGCTAAACTCCATCTGAGGTGCTGGATAAATCTATTTGATTGGGACCTAAGTTTTGGTTCAAGAAAAAACTGATTGTATTTTGCAGTCTCTGCCAGGTTGCACCAGGGATCTTGTGGTAATAAATGTTCCCCTGGGGGGTGTAAGAATATGTTTTTTTGCTTAAGGGAGGTAAAAACCCTTCTCAAGCAGCAACCATAATACTTTTCAGGCTGAACCTCAAAAGTCACTAAATTAACCTGTGCTTAACCCTCTGGTAGCTTGAAACAAAGGCAGTCAGGTTTAATTTAGCAACACTGTGTTAAGTATTTATGCAGCACACAACCAATAATAAAGGGATAACACAACACAAGAAAAATCCCACATAAATCTAGAAAAACAGTCATGATTTTTAAAATTGTTTATTGAAATATAACGCCTAAAAGATCAAAGTGGCAACTGCGGGTATATGGTCATTCAAGACCGGGGCAAAGTCAAAAGTTAAGGTCGACAGCGATGGAGCACATTTGGTTACACTTGGTGGATCGTACCCAGTCTCTGCTTACCTTTGAGCTTTGAAGAAAAGCTCATGAGAAGGAAAATTTTAGTGAGCCAAGGCAGCTGCTGGTGATCGAGGACTGGGAGGAGGCATTGTCATTGGGGCGTCATTGGATGAATTTGGGGTGAAGAGTTCCAGGTTCAGACTTTGTCACTTTCTTAGAAGTTAAAAATCTCTTTTGGAATGAAGCTGCAGGATTTAACCGATGAGTGCTCCACCAGACTGGAGACCCTTCGGAGAGGAGCCGCTGAAAATAATTTACTGTTGCAGAGAAGTGGGAGCTCCTGCAAAGCTTGGCTGGCCAGTAATGAGCAGGGAGGTCCCAGTCATCTTATGGTTCTCAGACCGCTTTTCTGTGTAAAAGTTTCCAAGTCCCACGTTTCAGGTTTTAACTCTACTTCCAAGGTTCCAGGACTGGTTGAGCACCACTTGAGGGGTCAGGACTCACTCCAGGCAGAGGCCAAATGCAGGCTTCAAGGTCTCTGGTGCTTGTTAGGCCCCTGTAGCTCACAGAGGAGGACAGTCATGTAGGTCTTGGAGTCCTTCTGGTAGTCCTGGGATGAAGCAGTAAACCAGGCCTCAAGCAGTAGTGCAGTCCTCTGAGGTTACACAGAAAGCTTCAACCAGCAGAGCAGTCCTCTGGTAGTAGCAAGCAGTCCCCTGAGGTACATAGCAGGCCTCAAGCAACAGGGCAGTTCACTGAGATATAAGGCAGTCCTTCTGTAGGTCATCAGCAGGTCGTGGAGTGTATTGAAGAGTTGGTCTGAGGTTCCAATATTTGTACCTGGTGCCATCCTTTGAAGTGTGGAAACCCTCTGAGCTATCCCTCATTTAGTTCTAGAAATCTCTTTCCTTTTCCTACCCGGGCTCTGAGTGGTTGAGGTCAGAGAAGGCTGGTGTCAAGTTCCTTTGTGAGTGTGCTGGAGGTAGTTCTTCAGAGTTCAAGTAGGATAAGGAACAGCTCCGCTCTATTCATCCTGACAAGATATCTCACTCTGCCAACAACAAGTCTCCCTTTGTCTCACTGTCTGGAAGGGATACACAAACTACCAACTATTCACTGTCATGTGACCGAGGCAGAGGCTGCAGGCACCAAAGCGTTAGGACAAGAAAACACCAACTTTCTAAAAGTAGCAGCTAATTGGGCAACACAATCAACCCTTGTGCGCTTGTTTATTAAAGTTAGAAAGGTAAAGAGGCCTACAAGGGATTTATTCAAATATGAAATAATTTCGAGTAGTTCTCTATATATCTGTGGAGTGACATCTACTAACTCTCAATAGAATCAATCAATCTGAATTGTACAAAATAGATTAATAAATCAATTACAGCAACCGGGTGAACCAAAGTAGAAAAATATATTTCAAATATCATAAATGGGAAAAATTAGGGTACAAAAATAACAACGAGAAAACTCAACAAACATTGACAACAGAGAACATATAAATCAGATAGCAGAAGATATCCTAGTTATCAATGTGTGGCTTTCCATCTTCATTAAACAGGACAGTGAGTCTGTCCTATACATAGGATTCAGCATTCAAAGATAATATAATTTAACAACCACTAGAGAGTAGAATGGATTAGTTGTCGATGTTTCGGTCTTCGTTGCATCAATTCAATGACACCATCTTCAGGATAAACGTAAATCTTGTGCAATTTCTTGACCCCTTAGTCTTTGGAAGGACAAGGAAAATTCAATTCTTGTTTAGCGCCACTGCGGCATCTGTCTCCGATGTTAGTTCCTCATGAATTGGGCGATCCA
Organism: Triturus cristatus; assembly: GCF_964204655.1. NCBI lineage: Eukaryota > Metazoa > Chordata > Amphibia > Caudata > Salamandridae > Triturus > Triturus cristatus. Next base: position 119,853,440 of record NC_140592.1, on the reverse strand, counting down.
ATTCTATGCGCCTAGCACACCGCCGCTCTCAGACTGCCGCAGGATCCCCTGCCAGACGAGGTTTAACTCCTAATCTGGAGGCCGGTCACACCACAGCTTTGGGGATCCTACCATGGACGGTGTGTTGCACCATTTGATGAAGGACTGCCAAAGTCGTAATTAGGCCTTAAGACTCTTAAGTCTCCTACATGGAAAGGCTGACAGACTGCCACTTTGGGGGCCTGTAGCAGGGCCCCCTTCCTCCTGCGGCCTATGGTTGGTGGTCAAGGGGGTTCCTGCCACAGGGTGCAGAATTTACAATCACCCCCATTTCTTAATAGAAGCCTGTATTATGGCTGGTTTACGACCGTAACACAAGCTCCCAAAGAGAAAAGTGACTATGCGACCATCGTGATCAGGCAGTTGGAACCGTCGACCTGAGGTCAGTCTGTACTGAGTCCGAGGCGATGTCAGTCGGAGGCAGCTCCGACTGAGAATTGTAATAAGTCCCTGAATGTTTTATTCTTAATAAAAGTTACTAGTGAATTATTGGTCATAGTTTTGAATGTCATTCAAAGGTAGTACCATCTTGAAAGTTTTTAATAGTGATTGCATTGTGTTTTCATTTGATCCTTCTGCTTTGTAATGTTGTGGTAACACCCCGCCAAAGCCAATAGGCCTACCTTTTTATTAACTGCACTCACTATTTCATGTTAAGCATATAGAGGGTATAATGGTTTCAGGGTTCAGAGGTAGATGGAGCACAGACTGTTTAAATCACATAGAGCACTTGGGGTAGAGGGTGCATTTATGGGGTTACCTGTTCTGTAGGGACTGTCTTTAGTGTGCAACCCTTGTTGGATGTAAGACCCTTAGATGCCATGGACATTTCCACCCCTATTTAGTACATATCTGTAAACTTGTGCATGATATTTTATAGTGTGTGCCATAAAGTACTTTTCCATTTTACAAGAAAAAGCACTGACTTTACAGTGATTTTAAGTGTTGTTTGTATATTTCTGAGGGCTGAGTCTCTAGCCCACAGCACTTACCCTGAGTGTCCTGGGACTCTTCGAACCAGGTTGCTGACAATAGATGTGAGAGTCATCTACAAAGATGAAATAAAGCAAAAGGAAGAAATAATGTAAGCCACTGTAATAGCAGACAAAGAAAACAGAAGTAAACAAAAACAGGCCTTGAGAAACACTGTAGGCAACAGGATAGGGAGAAGATACAAACCCTTTCCATGAAACTGAAAAGAAAAGATCAATACGATCAGAAAGAAACCTTTTAAGAACAGTGCCGGAAATCCCACTTTTAGTGAGTGAACACAAACAGACTTTTTCACCTACAAAAATGGCAGAGGCTCTGGAGAATGAGAGCAGTAGATTGTTTATTGTTTCAAGTGTGAGTGTTAGAAACGGAAAGTAGTGGATGCAAATGCAATAGAATGACCAGACCAAAAACCAGATTTAAGAGGAGAGAGAAGATTATTAGCCTGGGGAAAATAAAACATTTGAGAAAAGGCAGTGTGTTTCAGAATCTTAGAAAGCAAAGAAAGCAGAGAAAAGGCATGGAAATTAGAAAGATTTATATAATCTAAAGATATGCTTTTCCATAACAGTAGCCCGGAGGTACAAGATCAACTATTATTATTTGAATTTGTAACGCGCACAGCTACCCGAAGAGTTTCTCGCCATGGGCAACAGGTTAGAAGATCCGAGTTTTCAGACCCTTGCTTAAAACAAGAAGAGAGGAGCAGCTTCTCAGTGACTCTGGGAGAGAATTCCAGAGTTTCGGGCCAAAGTATGCAAAGGAACGCCCTTTCCAGAATATATAATGGTCCAATTCCTGCTTTAGCCTTGGACATATAGCATAAAACCCTAATCTTGATGCAGTTAGGAATCGTGAGCCAGTGTAGCTCGTGAAGAAGAATGGAGACAGAGGACGTTTTTGGGAACCAGTAGAGTAATCTCGCAGCTGCATTCTGCACTAATTGCAGCCTGTGGGTTGTAGCTTTGTGGGCTCTCAAATACAGCACATTGCCATAATCCATTCAGGATATAATTAAGGCCTGAGTCACAGTCCTATGAGTGGAAGCAGGGATCATCCAAATTATCTTTTTTAGCCATGTAAGTACTGTAAAACAAGTGGCCACCACCTAAGCTACTTTATGGCTTCATAGCAAGTTTATCATCCAAAAGGAAGCCTACATTTGAACTTTCTGAGATGGAATGGGCAGATCCCCTAGGGAGTGAGGCCAGTGGTGTGGACCCCAGAGAGAGGAGTTTTTCCACAGAATCCTGACATCAGTTTAGTAGCCATTTAGCCTGAGAGAAGTTTTGTTTATTCATAAGGAGATGTGGCTCAGGCCAAGGCTTGGGTCTGAAGGTCCATGGTTGTCCTCAGATGACAACTTGAAGATGATCTGTGTGTCATCTGCATAGGAGAAGAGGGTCAGACAACATCTCTCCACTTCATCTGCAAGAGGGCGGATGAAGATGTTGAACAGCAAAGGGCTCAGCACAGAACCTTGGGGGACTCCTGACATTAAAGCGTGTGTCGGAATAGAAAAATACTTGAAATGTGTGGTCTTCTAGAAATGATCTGAGCCAAGCCTGAGCCCTCAAGGCCCAGTGCTATCAGTTCTGTTTAAAAGAAAGATCAGATAAAGAATAAGCAAAAGATACACAGTGTTAAAATGAGGGTCTGGAAATGGGTCAGTAGAAGATGCAGTTGGTCCTATAATGAAAAGTGAACATCCATATTATAGACCATGCAGAATTCAGAGCAACTGGATAATGATGAGTGCAGAGAAGATTTTAAGAAGAGAAGGAAACTTCGGAGTAAGTAAGATGTAGCTGATGGACAGGCAAGGAAAGTAGCAGGGATGTTACTAGTTTTTGAGATTAAGTATAAAGCAATTTGACCAATAATATGCCAAGAAAGAGAGGAAGACTATGAGGAATGAGTGGGAAGCATACAGATAAAAGTGCTCATTAGACAATGAGCATCATGAGACATTTCAGGGATGTTTGACTAAAAGAAGTGTTCCTTTTCAGTTTTGAGTTGTAAGGCATGGTTGTAATGATCTAAAAGAAGGCCAAATTGTGAAATAATGTGGTCTGCGATGGCGTTGGTGAAAGGGGTGCGGGTCCGGGAGGTCTGTAGGTGAATGTTCCACGGAGCGTAGTTCTAGGGTTGGGCTGGGTCTGGAACTTCCATGAGGGGCGAGGCGTCGTCCAAGTTGGCTGTTGTCCATCGGAGGGAGCTTTTGTGGCTGATGGAGAAGCCTCCTCCTGGGTGGTTGCGGCGGTCTTTCCACAGGACCTTGTATTCATTGGGGATGGCGGTTGCGATGTCGGGCGCTGAGCTGGCATTGGCCCAGGTCTCTGTGAGGAAGGTGACGTCTTATGAGTGAGTGTTGAGGAGGTCTTAGATTTCTACGGCGTGTCTCTGCAGGGAGCAGACGTTTAGGAGGAGGCAGTTCAGTGGCTTGTGTCCGGAGGCGTCCGGTGGGTTAGGGGTGGCTGCTTGGGTCCGGAGGAGGGTGAAGGTGTTGGCAGGCGATCTGGCACTGGGTGTTGCTTGCAGTTGCTGCTTTGTCCGGTTTGGGTGCATGGAGAGCGCTGGGGTCGTAGTGGCGGGGGGTCGCAGAACCAGGGTCCCTGGCGGTGGTCGCGGTCCGGTCACGGACGGGCTCAGACAGGCTTGCCTGGCCTTTAGCGCACCTTCAGTGCAACAGAAAATGGAAAAGGCAACTGTGAGAAGTTGGCCTGGTATATGCTGTCCACTAGTTATAGTGGGCACCTTGTACCAGTCCAAACAACCCCTTATTGGTTATAGGTTAAAGACAACCTTTATTGCAAGCTATCCTAGTGGTAGCTATGGAGAGCCTTCAGGCTAAGTCTTGAAGGAATGTAAAGCAGCTTGTTTAACCAGTCTATAATCTCTTGAGTGGCTAAATGAAAGACAACCACACCAGGTGTATATATAAAATATATGTATTTATTTCTAAACACACCCTCCTAGTCTCTTTATGAGGCTAGAGGTCAAAACACATAAGTTACACTTCAAATATGACAGTAAAATAGCACAAATACACATCTGGCCCTAGGGACGAGCCAAACCATATACTAAAATAGTGGTATAAGAACCACGACTTAACTAGACACAAGGCCTAGAGCCTGTAGAATTGCTGGGACCCCAAGGAACCACCCAAGGTAGTGACACAGGGGACCCACGGGCCGTGTGCAGTGTAAGAACACAGCCGCGAGCTCCCGTTAGCTTCTATGGGGAAAGTCACGGTTAGATTTTTAAAGATCAGGGACACTTAGAAATGAGTCAGGACCAAACCCTTTGGGACTTAGGAAATTCTAGGGTCAACACCCATGGGTGCACCAGAGTACTCGTGTTACCTCACCCAGGGAAGCCGGGTGCATAGGTGTCAAATGGTGTTGGGTCGCGTCGTCGATTTCAATGGGAGCTGGCGAAGAAGTGATGCTGCCGGGAAGATGCGAAGTGTCCGAAGAGATCTAAGCATGGATTGGAGATGAGAAGAACCTAAAAGAAGAGGGGACAGAGTCTGGGTCACTTGCCAGTGACCAGGAAGCCGATAGGCAGGTTTCCACCGATGTCGGGTGATTTCAGGTGAAGGAGGTGAAGCTTGACTCTTCAGCCACGAGGACCAGGAGGCATCGAGAACAACCAGGAGCTGGATTCGAGCTGTCCCGCAAAGGATGTCAAGTGCTGCAGCGTCAATGCCCAGATTGGACACAACAAGCCTTGGCAACAGCAACCCACACAGAAAGGAGAAAGATGCTTTGGTGCAGACCACCAAGGTCTGAGGGACTCACCACTTGGTTGGGAGTTGGGGCACATCTGGAGAAGCCAGGGAAGCCCAAGGAAAATCAAAGTTACCCCCTCAGGGACCCACCAGTCGACAGACCAGGGATAGTGAAGGGACCTCCAGAGGAAACACAAAATGGTGGCTAACGGGTCACTCGGGGTGACTAGGCCAATAATCTTCAGTGGATTCTCTGCTTGAGGTGGGGGCTATAAGTAAGCCCAAGCATGACTTCAAGAAACGTCGAGAAGTCAAAGCACTTGCAAAAGTGCCTGGTGACCAGTAGTTCTGGTTCCACGCTACTCATGAGGGCTGCAGGTCTCAGCTTTGCTGGAGACTTGGGTCGGCCTCTGAGATGTCTTGAAATGCTCTTTTGTTTTATCCAGGGATATCTAAAGTTCTGGTTACAGAGGTTCATTACTTATACGTAAGGAAGGGGTTGGACTAGCTCTGTGGACCCACCTATGGGAGGGTTTGGAAAGAGGGGTGGTTACACCCATTTCCTTTGTCCAGTTTTGTGCCAGAGCAGGGGCTGGAAGCCCCTGAACCAGTTTGAGCTGGACTATGCACAGGGACACCAAATGTCCCCCCAGTGCAGGACGTCAAAGCCCTCTGAGAGTGCTCCCACCCAGCCCCAATACACATCATCCTGTCTGGGAGGTGGCTGCATCTCCCTGTGACAGGAAACCTATTGTCCAGGCCTCCCCTGCTGGAGTTTCGGTCAGCAGCAGGAGGCCAGACCCGTGTCTGTGGCTGCAGCATCCATTTTGTGGTGCCAGGGCTCTATTAGATTTCTACCAGGTATACCAGTACTGTCATGTCTCTCCCTCTAGAAGGGTGGGATCATATCCTCACATCAAGAACTGATGTGGGGGTATGATTCCAAGGTGTTTGACACCAAACACAAGATGTTTCCATGCAGTCAGTCCAAAGTTACCATTAACCGTTTTAGATATAATGCACGTAAGAGTATATGTCAGGCTGCACCACTGACAACCCCGGAGAAGAGATTCCGAAGGCTGCAGAGGGGCTCAGCTCATGCCTGGGCACACTCTCACATATAACCAAGCACTCTGCCTTCAGAATTGTTAAGGCCTGCCATAGGAGTGACTGATAGGTTTGTATGTGCAGTGATAGGTGAGGTATAGTGAACCTATACCTCAGTAAGGGATGCATGCACCACCTTACCCAGGCTGCAGTAGTAGACCTGTCGCGTCATTTTTGGTGGCTTTCAAGGGGTGGCATAATACATGCTTCAGCCCCTGGTAGGCCTCTGGGGTACCTATGCCCTGGGTACATAGTATACCATGTACTAAGGACTCACAAGGGTACCCCAGAATCCAATCGGGAGTGTACCTAAAGTACGTGGAATCAATTTACAAGAGAAAGCAGATAGGTTCCCAGCCAAACTAAGTAAAAAAAACATCAAAACACCAGGAAAAAAAGTGGGGGCCACCATGTAGTCAGATTCCACCTTCTTACAGCAACCAGAAAGGGTAACTAGGAAAGGGCAAACAGAAAAGGGCAAAACAGAAAAAGGCAAGACAGAAAAAGATGAGACAGAAAAAGGCAAGACAGAAAAAGGCAAAGCAGGAATAGGCAAAACAGAAAAAGGCAAAACAGAAAAGGATGACATACACAGAGCGGACTAGCAGAAGGGCAGGCTCTTTCATAGACCACCAGGGATGAGGCACAGGCAGGAGCCTGCGGGTGGAGGAGGGCCTCTAACACCTACCTGAAGCTCAAGATGGCGCTGAGGGCAGAGCCTTAACGGTGGAGCTGCACGGGGAGAGCAGTTTCTCCGACCAGGAGGTCAGAGGTCTGACCTATATTGTGTACACTGTATGCTGAAACACGTTGACCCTTTCTGGCACACAGGACTTGTTACACATGTCCGATAATTTTTAGATTCCTGTTGGGATTCTATCAAGAATCCTAGTACCCACCCTCAAAAAACGTTAAAGGTAGTGGTTGTTATGTTAATGTTAATGTTATTTGCATTTGTAAAGCGCAGCTGCTACCCGAAGGTGTCCTGGCGCTAGGTGAAGATCTCGAGAGGGATCAAACGGTTGGTTTATTGCGCAACCTAGTTTGTGCAAAGCCAAGATTTTAAAGCCTTCCTGAAGGCCATCAGATTAGTCATGCATCTCAGATGTATTGGGAGGGTATTGCAAGATTTAGCAGCATTGGCAATGAAACTTCTCCCGCCCCAGCTAGTTTTTTTCATCAGTGCCATCATCACCAACTTAGCATCCGAGGACCGGAGTGCTCTTTTAAGTGAGTACCAGCGGAAGTGTTGTTTTAAAAGTCTGGCCCTGTTCCCTGAATGGCCTTGAATACCAGGCATAGAGACTTGAATTGGGTACGCTTCCTAACTGGCAGCCAGTGAAGTTTTTTGATCTCTGCTTTGACCAATGCATACTTAGGAGTGCCCGTGAGAAGTCTTGCCGCTGCGTTTTGCAGCATTTGTAATTTATTCATTGCCCCTTCTTGTAGCTTGAGGTAGAGACTATTACAATAGTCCAATCTGGACATTACTAATGTGTTGACTACCATCTGTTGTGCGTCTTTAGGTAGTAAACGCATAATTTTTTTGCATGCTCTAAGTATGTACGAAGCAGTAGATGCCACAGAGTTCACCTGGTCCTTGAAACTAAATGTATCATCAATCCGCACTCCCAGGTTCTTTCACCTTTCTAGTCGGGGAGGGCAGAGGTCCTAGGGAGGTCAGCCAACAGTCTGGGGTCCAGAAAAAAGGACTGTTACCTGCACAACCTCTGTTTTGCTGGAGTTTAGCTTTAAAAATTCTGTGCCATCCCAGCTCCCACCGCGTTCATACAGTCTTGTAGTCTGGATGTGGTATCTATTAGCAGCTCAGGTCTTATTGCCACCACAATTTGGATATCGTCTGCGTAGTATGTTAAATTAAAACCAAAGTATTCAATAAGGGGTGCCAGGGAGGACATATAAATGTTAAAAAGCATCTGGCTTAGTGAAGAACCCTGTGGGATTCCATAGTGTAAGGAGAAAGCTTCAGCCTCTTTTAGGGTTCTTTCTGAGAGAAAGGAATTCAGGAGTTTTTGGGCCATGCCCTTCACTCCTATCTCTTCTAGTCGGTGCACCAGTAAGGCATGATGGACCGTATCAAATGTCGCCGAAAGGTCCAGCATGATCAGGGCGGCCCTACCTCCGTGATTGAGAATAGTCCTTATTTCTTCTGTGGACTTGATGAGCGCCGTTTCCGTGCTATGGCCCTCTCTGAATCCATATTAGGTCGGGTTCAGAGCTTGAGATAATTTTAATAACTGGTTGAGTTGGGCGTTCATATTTCTTTCTATTATTTTTGCTGGAAGGGGTAGTCTGGAGATGGGTCTAAAGTTATTCGGATCTTTAGCATCCAAATTGGGTTTGAAGCCTGTTTCCAGTCTCTCGGGAAGTATCCTTCTGAGTACATTAAGTTGAAGATAGAAGTAAGTTTGCCTACCACTATCTTTGCCGCTAGTTTTGCTATCTCTATTGGGCAAAGGTCATGCGGGGAGCCTGACTTCACTTTAGCAAGGAGATTATGGGAATCCTCTTCTGTGAGGGAGTTGAAGCTGTTGAGTTCAGTGTCTTCATTTCTTTCATTGATTGGGATAGTGGATGTGTCAGGTGGCTTTCTATTTGAGGGGTCCGAGAAGGTAAGAAAAATTGCCTTAACTTTATCGAAGAAGAATTTGGCTATATTATGCATAGTTCGTGACTCGTTGGGATGGAAGGGGAACTAGGGTGGGCTAGAGTATTAACTGTTTGAAACAGCACTTTGGGCAAGTTTTTGGCCTCCTGAATTATTTCAGTGAAATACTTTTGTTTAGTGCTTTTTAGCAGTTGTTTGTATTGAGCCAGGCGAAGTTTGTATTCATTTTTGTCTTTGTCTTTGTAATCTTTCCTCCAGCTTCTTTCCCAGTGTTTGCAAACTAGTTTTTGTTCCCTGAGCTCCTGTGAGTACCAAGGTGAGGAAGGCCGTTACCTGTGGAGGCATACCCATGTTTTGGGGGCTAGCTTATTCCCTGCCTCTTCTAACCAGTTTGTGTATGATTTGGTTGCTTGGTCCAGATCTGTAGGAAGCTGGTTATTAGTTGAAGTGAGCAATTTGAGTAGCTCCTCCTCTTCTATACTTTTCCAGGCTCTTGTTTCAAAAAAGATTTGGGGGGGTTTTATACCCTAGGGGTTATGTGTGATGAGCTTAAAAGAACTGCTGTGTGATCGGACCATGTTAGAGGGCAAAGATTCGTAAAGGATAGCTGAGGGTTGTTTGAAAAGATACCATCAAGAGTGTGGCCAGCTTGATGGGTGGGTCCAGTTACCAGTTGTTCTAGATTTCCGCCCTGCATCAGATCTAGGAGATTGGCGGTGTCAGGGTCGGAGACTAACTCCAAGTGGGAATTAAAATCTGGTTGTGTATGAGGTAGTGTTTAACCCTATTTCTAATATGTTGCCTACTTGAGTTACGAACTGTCTTCTAGGGCCTATGGGCCTATAGATAATGGTGCCTCTGAAGGAATCAGGGTGTGTAAGGTAGAGACAAAACTCTAAGGCTTCGCATTCCTCATTAACTAGTTAAAAGAAGTTGTGATTGTATTGTGGTGTATAACCGCTAGTCCCCCCCTTTCCTCTGTGCTCTATTCAGTGAGTAACAGAGATAGTCCGGTGGCGTAGGTTTCACTAGATCAGGACCGGATGCGTTGTCCGTCCAGCTTTCTGTAATAAAAGCAATCATAATTCCATAGTCCTCCAAAAAGGAGGCACACTCAGTACTATGCTGGACCAGGGACCACACATTGATGAGGACGCAGTTCCAAGCAGTACCTGTCCTTTCCTGTCCCTCATTTAGGGTGGCCACTGGTAGAGCCGTTATTTCCGGTAATTTGTTATGGCAGCCAGGGCAAATCGTAAAGTTTGGGGTGTGCCTGTGTTCTGGGTGAAGAATATGGCAGTTATGGTCCGCCTTGTTGGGATTAAGGGACTTCAGGAAATTACTGGAGTAGAACTGAGTTTTTGCATTACCTGTAGTCGTTTGGGCAGGGGGCTGGCCCTGAGCGCGGGACGAGCGCGGATGGACGCAGATGGGCTTGCCTTTGGCGCGCCGGTGGCGTGGCAGCTGTGTGCATCTGCTGCGCGCTAGCACCAGCGTTAGGTTAAGTACCGGAAGGGGCATCAACAACTAGCCCGCTGACCATATTGCTCCCAAAATGGCAGTGGTCCCGCGCTGTAACTGCAGGGAACTTCGTGCTGTGGACTCTGTGACTGGTGAGTCCACAGTGTGCAAATGCGCAAATTAAAACTTTTAAAACAGACAGTATTAAAAATGCGGCAAGTGCAGTGCTTTTCTTTAACCCCTTCAGTGCTCATGATGGAATGGTTCTGTCTTGAGCACAAGTTCTTGCATTGTGTGTTGCTGCTGCTGCTAGCGCATTTCTGATTTTTTAAAACTTGGCTAAATAGAATTGTAATTTGTAACTCACTCACTTTTTAAAATTGATTTGATCGCTTCTTGTGTGAACTCCTGACGCTCGCTTGACACCACCCCTAGGCCTTGGCCAATTGACCGAGAGAGGGAGGAGTCTGAGGCGGGCCCAGGTACAAAAGGCACACCGTAGTGCGGGAGCGGGCAATCTTGCATTGTGTGTTGCCGCGCGGACCGCTGCTGCTAGTGCATTTCTGATTTTTTTAAACTTGCCTCAATAGAATTGTAATTTGTAACTCACTCACTTTTTAAAATTGATTCGATCGCTTCTTTTGTGAACTCCTGACGCTCGTTTGACACCACCTCTAGGCCTTAGCCAATCAGCCGAGAGAGGGAGGAGTCTGAGGCGGGCCCAGGCACAAAAGGCACGCAGTAGCGCAGGTGTGGGCAATCTTGCATTGTGTGTTGCCACGCGTACCGCTGCTGCTAGCGCATTACTGATTTTTTAAAACTTGGCTCAATAGAATTGTATTTTGTAACTCACTCACTTTTTAAAATTGATTTGATCGCTTCTTGTGTGAACTCCTGACGCTCGCTTGACACCACCCCTAGGCCTTAGCCAATCAGCCGAGAGAGGGAGGAGTCTGAGGCAGGCCCAGGCACAAAATGCACGCCGCAGCACGGGAGCGCAGCGGACGCGTCGGCGGTGCACCGATGGCACGTCAAAGGCAAGCCCGTCTGCACCCGTCCACGCCCAGACTGGCCCAGGGGCCATAAATTATGGTCAAATTATTAAATACTCTTCTAAGGAACTTAGATCACTGGCTCAACTGTGCCCCCCCCTCGACTCTGCTGCTCACAATCGCATCAGGGTTAACGGTATCTCTCAAACACGGAGTCCCCATGTTGCTCTCCCTACCCCCACTCTCCACTGCTCCCCTACCCCCGGCCCCACAACAGCAAAACACACTGCCCTGCGCATCCTCTATCTCAACACTCGTTCCCTGGTCAAACACCAGCTGGATATCTTTCTGCTGCTTACGTCAGAAAAACCTGACGTCCTTTTGGTCACAGAAACCTGGCTAAACCAGGACTCCACTCCTGACATATTAGTGGCACTCCCTCAGGACTACTATATACTATATGCTAATTGGCCTTCAGGAAAAATTGGTGGCGGAGTAGCCGCTATCATACATAAACTCTACAAGTTCACTTCCATCACTCCCCTTCGTCTTCTGGCGGTAGAGAATATCGTCATCAAACTTGACTCCAGCTCTGGAGCCCTCATCTGTGTCCTTATCTACCGACCCCCCCAGCCCATGTCTACTTTCCCTCTTTCCTTTTGCGAACAAATAGCCAACCTCGTCACGAATTATGCTAATATCTTACTCATAGGCGACTTGAACTATTGGTTTAACAACGCCCTCGGCGGGCCACACGCCGCGGAACTATCTGAACTGCTCGCCACCCATATAAAAGGACATACATTGGACCAAATTTGGTCCGCCAATCTCATATTGACGGTGCCTACAATCATACCATTCATATGGTCAGATCACCACTTAATAAAATTCACTGCTACACTTAACTGTAAGATCAAGATCCCCACTGCAGAGGGAGGCATGATAAGAAAGTGCAGGGCCCTCGACAAACAGGAATTTGTCGAAGCCTTGGCCTGCTCAGCACCCACCTTCAAACCTGATGTTAACTCTATGGAAGAGAACATCTCTGCTTGTCTACTGACGGCTTGTAATACACATGCTCCACTTACTAAATGTACCCACGCTTGCCATAGAGATGCCCAAAAATGGTTTTCCACTGAGCTAAAAAAGCAAAAACTTGAGCTCCATCAAAAAGAAAGAAAATGGAGATACTCCCCTGAAGACAAACTTCAGTTCTCGCTAGCTCGTAAAGAGTATAAGAATGCCATTCTGGAAGCCAAAGCGGCATACTTCTCGGCCAGAATACTAAGCGCCCGTAACAAGTCGAAGGAAATCTTTACGATAGTCAATGACCTTTGCAATGCTGAGAGAATACTCCCCAAACAGACACCTACCCAAGACCTATGTAACTCCTTGAATGATTTTTTCTTGGATAAAATCTCCAGTATCAAAGCTAGTATTTCCACCACCTTTAGTATGGAGCCCCCTGACAACCTAACAAATAATACAGCTACTATGGATCACTTCCCTGTCATATGTCCTGAGACTCTATCGGACTCTTTGATCCGCGTCAAATCCAGCTCACCTAATGACTGCCGCCTCCCTCACATCTTGAGGGAAGCCTTCTCCGTCCTACCACATAGCGTGCTACCCTTCTTAAATGAGTCTCTTTCTCAGGGCAAGGTCCCCAGTGCCTTTAAGAATGCAATAGTGCAGACAGCAGAGGGATTTCCCTTTTTTTTGCCTGGGGAGGTGGGGAAGAGCTTCCCCAATCTCCCCAGGCCGATTTTTGTATTTCATTGAAATGACGACCGCGCGTGATAACAATGAAATCGAAACTGAAACTTAGTTTCAGTTTCTCAGTTTTGGTGCTTGTGGGGCTATCTTAGCCCCCTGAGCACATAAAAAGATGGGAGAGGTATTGTTGGAAAGGCACTCTTCCCTAGTGGATCCCTGCTTGGGGATCACCCCAGGAGGAGCCCGCTGTCCAGATTGCTCCCAAAATTGAGGCGGTCCCGCGCTGTAACTGCGGGGAACTTCGTGCTCTGGACTCTGTGACTGTTGAGTCCACAGTGTGCAAATGTGCAAATTAAAACTTTTGAAACAGATAGTGTTAAAAATGCGGCAAGTGCTGTGCTTTTAAAAAAAAAAACTGAACGTGCAATAATCAAAACAATGTTGGCCTCTCCCGGCTCAAGCCTCAGGAGGACTGGTTGTGAGTGATCGATTCAGGTGTAAGTCACAAATGAAACTTTAGCTTATGCATAAATGGGCACTTAAAGGTAGAAATGAGCAATAGAACCTTCTCTAAGGTGTCCCTTCCCTCACATAAACAATCAGTAATGGCCTTTTGTAACTCCTATGTGTGCTGCATTGTGCAGCACACATAGAAGTTACTAATCATCATTTTTAAATGATTGTTTATTTGTAGGAATGGACACCTTCCTGCACACAATCAATAATTCATGGCGTTTTCCTGGTTCTACGTGTGCTGCACAATGCAGCACACATAGAAACAGAAAGAACAAGGAGAAATAAAGCGTTTCTCCTTGTTTTGCCATGTTAAGACCAGGTTTTTCCTGGTCTTAATTTTGGTGCTGCCTCCTATTCATGCCACCCTCGTAAATAGGGGACAGCTTCAAAATCAATGGGAGTGGCGGTGGAATGCCCACCAAAAGACCCATTGCCCACCCATTTCACGCTAAGTGTAGCGAGAATGGGGGCCCAGTGGCGTAGCTAGAGCTTGTGGCGCCCGGGGCTATCCCTCAGATTGCCGCCCATGGAGAGGGGGGGTGCTGGGGAAAAAGGACGGCGAGCACTTGAAAGAGGTCCGAGAGACACGTAGTATCGCCGCTAATAGTTACCTCGATCATGCAAGTTGCATGCACATACATGACGCGGTCCAAGGCTACACAGTTGAATAGACCGGTGACTGGCAGTACAAAAGAGAACACACAGACTGCATGATCCATCTGGGGACTCAGAAAAACCGCATGTGTCATCCATCAGAGAGCTGCATGAACAATTACCTGGTAATCCCCTCAGCACAATGCAAACATGCACATACATGACACTGTTCAGGGATCCATCATCTACAGCTGACATTAAATGACCATACATCATGGTCCCCCATTAAAGCAGTGGGGACCTGCATAAACGTTATGTGCTCAGAGGACCCAAAACCAACGTAACAGTGTCGAAGCCTGTGATTCTTTATCTATCTTTATCTTTATTCTATCTTTCAAAAACAGCAAATTAATTATTCACAGGGAATGACTCACTGTGTGCCCTTAGAATTAAACGCAGCACAAAGGGGTCAGTCAGCTCCACCTTGCCAACACAGACCGGATACAAAGCCCACTCTGGTGGCCCAAAGGCAACAACCAGGGGTCGCGCCCTGTCATTACTTCTAAGCAGCAGCAACCAACTCCCTGGGAATTAAAAGATGTGTGCTCCTGGGACCCAAAACCAGCTTGTAATAGTGCATCTCTCCTTCACAGCAGCCTCAGAACACACATGGTGCACAGCCTGCACGGGGGTTCAAAGCTAAAAAATAGAGAGGGGCGACACATTATCATCACAATCCTTAAACACAGCTGTAGGGGCCATGGGAACATGTTCAACTCTATCCAAGGCCCTGGACAAACTGCTCCGGTGCTGCGGCACTGCTTGAATATTCAGAAGAAACAAGAAACATTACATTTTTCAGCGATTTTGTTTTCACATTACTTTCATGGTAACCAACAGTGTTAAAAGTCTACAAGAACAGTAAAATGATAATAATGTGTCAAGTACGGAACACCAAGGCATGCACACGTCCCAGCTTGTCATTCTTTCATACACCTTGACTTCTATGACCAAAAGAATTTGTCGACTAACCCCTCGCCTTGGATAAAAATACACTCCAAAGTCCAAAAGGTTTTGTGAATTAATTTTGCATTAACTACTGCTCAGGATGATGGATAGATAGCCATTTGGCTCCTACTCAGGGTTTTAGCCTGTCTGTTACATTAGTAGATGTGCCAGTAAAAGTCTAGGTAAGTTTCTATTTGTAAATCGCCAGGACTCGGACTGAAACAACCATGCAGCCACTGAAAGACACTAACCAGGGCACAATTCCGGGGTGCACAGCATCCACCCATTATTTTCACATGGTGAACGCCGTCCACCCTGCCAAGAAGTTGGCCACACAGAAATATGCTGAACTTGTCCAGGTATCATTTTCAGACTCCTAGACAAGTTCAGCAGCACCTGCACATTGACTGCTTTTCATTCCCAGCAGCAACGGGCAGGCAGCGAGTTTTTTTTTTCTTCATATTTATCTCCAGCTGGACCAAAGATTAAAGGCAAGTTAAGGGGCCATTAGGCCTCCTTTTGATCGAGTGGCCTGGAACCTCACACTTAAATGTAAATACAACAGAGGGAAACAAAAGCACACAGCTGGTTATCTCTTCACAGGTACTTAAGAGAGGCATGCTTTTGACTTTGTTAGGCCCCTTTATGTAAGTGCATGAACTGTAAGTATCTCAGATGTGTTGGTCGGTCCCAGTATTTACACACAATTTAAAAAGCACTATTTTACTTTCTTTTATAACGCTACACATACCAATGCAGTGTCAGAGCGATTTACATCACATACAGATTGAAAATAAATCATGCAAGCGTGTAAATCAGTGTACAAGATGTGTTGCATGAGTCAGTGAGGGTTAAAAGTTGTAGCAGTCACATATCCTAAATAGCTCACTGTGCTATATGTTCAAAGCAATAACCTTAACTAGCTACATTAAAAAAAATCTGTCATCTGCATATTACATGATGTGCTTTGCAGGCACATTAACCTTCTATACTACTATTCTAGCCTACAGCAAGTCAGGAGTATTGACTTTGTCAATGGTTATTAGTTGCATAAGATAAATAAGCTGCAACTATGGCTTGTTACATATATTATTAAAAAAGACTCCACTTAAAGCCCTGGTGACAATACCACAATGTTGCTGCTCTTGTATATCAAAAAGAGAGCATCAGGGCACAATGGGGCTTCAAGCCACTGTGAGACATTAGGATGATCATAAAAAACGCTAATTTTCCAGTTCACAATGGCCTAGGGTGGGACAGGGCAATCCTTGGGTGGGCCTGGCCCACCCTCTAGATCCAGGCCTGGTTGTTGGTATGATGTTACTTGTTGCATCACATAGCTGGATGCAATGACGGAAACAGCAAAATAGAAGACAGGCGGCACACTATGCTAAACAAAGATTTTTAGGGTAAGTGTTTTAAAGTCACGCCCTTAATTAAATCGGCCACCCCCCTTTTGAGAGACCCCGCCAGTTTTTTCATCCCACTTAAAGCCCTGTAGGCAGCTATGCTGCCACTCTACCACTCACTAAATATCCCCAAAACTCTTCTCTTACCTCACTTGTGACTCGCTCCAGGGTCTCTATGGCAGGCAGAGGGGGTGGGGGGTTGGTTTGAACTTCAGCAGCCTGACCAGTCTCCAGAGCCAGCAAATTGCCCAGAGATCAGCACTGCCACTGACTGCCCCAGGCCAGAATGAGCGCGAGAGCGCGTAGCACGTCACTGCTACGTCGTTCTCATGGCAAGGGCAGGGCTGGCCAAAATATATCATTTTTTAATGTCGCCAGGGCCGTCATTGGTAGCGCTCGTGCGTTACAAGATTGATTGACGGCCCTGGAGGATAGGACGGACCAATAGTAAGGACTAGAGGTCTAGAGCTGAGCACATAGAAACGCGGGACGTCGTGGCCGCAATTTTGGAAGCACTGTGACTGCCAGTGCCGCACTAGAAGTATAATAAACAGCAGGTCAGTGTTGAGTGCACGCAGCGCGCACTTTCAAACTGGGCCGCGCGCGCGGCTCTGGTGGCCACACAGTGTCCCCAAATAAATTATAAAGGCCGCCGCGGCCGCAACGGACCGCCAGTGCCGCGCAGCCGCCTCCAAAATTGTGCCGCCTGGGGCGGACCGCCCCACCTCCCCCCCTAGCTACGCCAGTGTGGGGGCCTTATTTACAAGGAGGCATTATAAATAAGGCGAAGCCCCTTTCACCACAGGAACGTCGGTAAAAGTGATGTTCCTGTGGTGAAAGGAGCTTGTAAATATGCCCCACTGTTTCTATTTAAACCTTATTCTCCCCTTGTTTTTTGGCTTGAGGACTCTATTATATACTCCAATTACGGTGCAGCTGTTTTCCAAGGTTGTTGAATCACTGTCTCTTTCTGGACTTGTGTTGGCGTACACCATTACTGGCATTGATGCTTTGTTCTGCTGACTTTTCGGTGATCCTTGCTTAGCGGATTCATGTTATTGCCTGTTTAAGGTTGCATTATAAATGGCGTTTTTCAGAAATGGGTATGTAACTAAGTTGAGGAAAATCTGCTTGGTCCTGAGATGGGTCTCACATGTAGATGACTAATGAAGTTTGAAACGTCAACCCTGCTGTCTTTGAGAACCTTCTACTTCTCCTATTTTGTACGTGTTCTATTCTGTTGGGGTAGAATTTAACTGTTTAGATACCAGACCCTTTTATGTACACATTTTTCTGTCATATTGTGTAATTCTCTAAAGTTTTGTATATCTGCAATAATGTGTTTGGGCTTCTTGCTCCTCAGACACAATTATAAACTATATGTTTACGTACAGTATTAAAGATGAATAATGTTTAGCTATCATCAATAGAGTTTTGATATATATTCTGCTCATTGTATATTTATTAATACAATGGGGCATTTCACTGCGCCGCGCTGCGTTATTGTTGAAGTACAGGGATGCAACAGATTTACAAGAATATGTTGCATCTCTGTGCCTACCCCTGCGCTGGCGCATTAACAGCTGCCATGCGCCGGCGCAGAAACCCTTGCACTATGGTGCAAGGATGCCTGCGTTGTGGGGAGATTGTTTTTGTGAAGGAAGGGGTTCCTTCCTGCACAAAAACAATAAATTGAGGTGATTTCCTCTTCCAATGTGTGCTGTAGAATGCAGCACGCATTAAAAGAGGGAAAAAAGGAGAAATTAAAACATTTCTCCTCGTTGCACCTCGCTACGCCACCCCTAGAGTGGCATAGCATACTGGCGCATTTCTGACGCATTTCCAGATCTACGATTTCTCATAAATCTGGAAATGCATCAGTGGACATATGTGTTGCGTGGGAACACCCACAGCAACACCCATGTCATGCCCCTAACACACACAGTGTTGCGCGAACAGGGGCGATAATTACAAGCACAGGTTAAGTCACGCAGAGTGACTTTACCTGTGCTTGTAAATATCACTCAGCAAGCTGTGCCACCGGAGCGTCACGCAACGTGATGCACCAGCGGCACAAGGGGCTTGTAAATCTGCCCCATTGTATATTGTTTTCCTTTGGAGACAGCTTATATGGGTACTTATGAATTGTCATAGCCTATCAGGGCTATTGGGCTGTTCTTTTGTGGTCAAGAGCTTAGGAAAAAGTGTTGAAATTCCAGTAATTCAACAAGTTTTTATATTTGCGAATGAAGGGGGAGAGGGATAAACGTGTACTTTGGAAATCAGGGATATTTGGCCTGGCAGAGATGTGAAAATAAAAAGCAGTGAAACAAATGAAAATGAAATTACTGAGTTGGATCTTTGTATTAGCCATTATTATGCATATATTGCAGGAAGAGATGGTATGCCTAATGTGTGGCTTGGATTAATATGGTGACTGTGAAGAAACTTCACGTATTAAGCAAATATAGAGATAGCTTGTTGGAACTGGTACTTTCTGGTTGGCTGAGGCGGTGTCAAAGCCAAGCAGAACCTATGACTTGTGTCAGAGTTAGATGTTTACACTCACGGGCTAACCTGCGCTTGCTCTTGGGTTGCTTGGCACTGAGCAGTCAGGCTTATCAATTCAATTCAATTCAACTAAGCTTTATTCGATTTTCAGATCAAAATCATAAAAGCATACATTAAAAAGTGCAATAAACATTAAGTACAGTTAAAACAGTCACCTAGGTTGGAAATATTGTTAAAATATCTGTCATGTGTGAATCGTATAAGTTCATTTAAAAAGAAGCTTGTATTCCTAAAGAACAGCAAAGTCTAAAATATAGGGTTGGTACTCATAGTGATTACATTGAGTTCCGAAACCTGATGACCAGTTTTAGAAAGCTAGATACAGCATAAATAACAGATTCATTTTCTAGCTGTAGTAACCTGGTTATAGCTAATCTACACGTACGAATACCCCATGCCTTTAAAATTGGTTTCAGAAAAGCCCCCCTTGGTGCCTGATAAAATTTACAAAATAAAACACAGTGAATATTTGATTGAGCAGAAATGTCATCACATGGGCATACTAAAATTTTGTTTGACCAATTATTACAATCTGGAACGGTGGTCAGGCGAAAAAAGTGCCTAGTCTAAAACGGGTCAATAGCATTCGAGCATAGCAGCTTGACTGAATTGAAAGGTACCCTTGAAGCCCTTCATGGATAGTGATTTGTTGATATCCAATGACTGCGGTTTTAGTTTTTTCCAGGTCCCACCTAATATTAGTTAGATGGTTGAGGGCCAGCTTTTTTAGCGTCTTTCTGGACACCGTTTCCATACTTGATGGCCTCACAAAATATTCTGGGTGTCCGAGGTCAGTTAGCATGTTCTTTACATAGGTGAGCCATTTGATATTACTTATTCCATCGAGTTTAAGACAGTCAGTGATTAAATCTCTGTTTAATGAAGTCTCAGGGGTGACCCATATCTTGTGCCACAATAATGTGGGCACAATTTTTATGACATCTGAAATGTATGATAGACCCAGCTCAATATGTACAATGTAGGTGGCTGATGATTTGGGGGCCCCTAATAGATAGCGAAGGAACTGATTTTCAGTTTTTTGTATCAGTTGTGGGTTTTCAATACCCCAAAGGCCGGACCCATAAGTGGCTGTAGAGATGCATTTTGCCTTATAAATTGAAATCAGTTCTTTCACAGGTCTGCCCCCTAGTTTGGCTGCAAAATTTTTCAGGGCGCCTATTGCCCGGGTAAAAGCTAAATGTCTGGCATTCAGTGCTGCATGCCAGTTGCCCTTCCTGTCAAAATGTATTCCGAGGTAGGAAAATCGATCCGTGGTCTCGATCCTCCTGCCATCAAGGAAGATTGGACAGGGTGCTTTCTTTGTCCCGGGGCCACATGCCATGGTGTATGTTTTTGTGGTATTGACTTTTAACCCTCTGTCTCTCATGTACTTAGCGTATTTCAGGACGGCCCTCTGTAAGCCAATCCTAGTTCGAGACATGATAGCGGCATCATCAGCGTATAAAAATAGTGGCGCTGATTTTCCCAGGATAGTTGGGTAATCGTGCTGTGACTCCCTTAGTTGTTGACCGATGGAATTTATATATAGGGTGAAGAGAAGGGGTGCTAAGATGCACCCCTGTCGCACCCCTCTCCTGATAGGAAACTTGTCAGAGCACTCGCCCATATTGCCATAGCGTACCCTGGCACCTGCATCCCTATATAGTGCTTTAATAAATTGGAGAATATTAAAATCTATTCCCATTTCAGTTAATGTGGACCATAGTTTCTCGTGGTCCACACAATCAAAAGCGGAACTCAGGTCCACAAAGGTAACAAAGAGGTTTCCCTTTTTGGCCTGAGTATACTTAGATAAAACTAAGGCCAAATGTAATCCCTGCTCTATTGTACCTTTACCCGATCTGAATCCATACTGTAGGTTTGAGACTACGTCGTTCTCTTCTGCCCATAGTTGTATCCTATTTAAAATTATCCGGCCGGCTACCTTCATTAATGCATCGAGTAATGATATTGGCCGGTAACTGGTAGGGTTGTTTCTGTCTCCTCTTTTAAAAATTGGGACGACTATAGCTTCAGACCAGGACGATAAAAACCCATGTTGGTTTGAGTGGTTTAAAACATTTATTAACATGGGAGCCCAAAGATCAATCTCAGCTTTGTAGACGTCTATTGGGACTCCGTCCGGGCCCAGCGCTTTACCTGAAGGGCTTTCTTTGATTGCCTTAATGACCTCCTTACAAGTAAAAATAATACCTAGCGGAAATGTATTCGGTGAGTTTGTAATATGTTGGGTGCCCGTCTCATCAGTCATGGGATTGACGGGGTCAGAGGGATTAACTTTGTCATACAAGTGTTTAAAATGGTTGACCCAGATTTCCCCGTTGATGGCTATGTCTATAATGTCTGTCTGTTTATTCTGTAAATAAGGAACACTTACTGCTTTCCAAAAAGCGGTATTGTCCTTGGATTTTGAGGCTTCATACAGGGCCGACCAAGCCTCTTTCCTCAGAGATACTTTCCTAATTTTCACAGCCGACTGGTACAGCTTTCTAGCTTGTGTCGTACTTTAATATTCGGGACCGCGTAGGGGACAGGGCCCTACCCCTGTCTATCTTGGTATTAGCAAACCGCAAATGGTAAATGCGGCATGTACGAGTGCTTTATATATCGTTCTAGCTATGAATGCACTGTGTACACGTTATTCTGCTTCACTACGCGGGTTCCATTTTGGAAGCAGTGGCCATCTTGTCATTGCCCTCACATAGGCTATAATGGAGTAAATACGGGCCTCACAGTACATGGGCTTCCCCTCTGACTTCTCTGTGACCTGGGCAGCTGGCTCTGCTGCCCCGGGTCAAACTGGTCTCACGAGCTCCCCTTCCTCCGTCCACCTGTGATTAGCATCAGGGCTTGACCCGTCATAAAACCCTTTCATTCTACACAATCCTCCGGCTAATCTCTTTCACACCTGCTTGTTCCTGCTTTATGACTTGTTTCCCAAAACAGGAGATGCTCATGTTTATTGGGGGGTCTATTGACATCCGATGTGGGATCTGAACCTTACTGTGTAAATCATTGTGGGCTGGCCGAACTGGAATGTGGGATGGTCATCATGACTCTGCTTTTTCGTTTGTAATGTATACCTTTATATGGCCATATCGTAAACCAAGGAATGTGTGCCTGAAGCATGATATTTTGTATTTAAGGAGAAGCCCGTTCCTATGATTTTCAGCAGTCTCCTGAGAACATACACGCTGTTGTACTTCTAGGATACCTGTAATTGGTCTGCAGCCAATAAACGAATCTTTGACTTCACCCAGAAGACTCTGTGTTTCTGTAGGTCTGGAACAGGGTGAACCCAGAAGTCATAGGGTGTGTGCCCCTGCACCACTGGGTCTAAAATACCCAGTACTTCAGTTTGGCACCCAACTCGGGACGATTTCAGCGGTACCAGTCCAAGCCAGAGGTTCGTGAGGAGCTTCGTGTGGAAATTCCGGAGGAAGGCCGCCACTTCATCGACCCCTGCATGTTGACGTGGTCCGAAAGTCTTTTCTGCGAGGTTCTCCGCGTCCCGACGGCTACGAAGGACTGCTGCCCTGATTAATCGACCTGTTTTGGACCCTTGACGAATCTGAGAGAGCGAAACAATCGAGAGAGTCTTCTGGTGACGCCATCGATCAGCAATATTCAGTTAAGTATAAGTGGAGCGTCTCCCATTTGTTTTTGGTATCCTTCGGGATCGTTTGATTTGGTAATTTGGTAATTTGGAGTTTGCAAACGCCAAAGCCAGAGGACTCGTGTATTCATGAGAATATCGTAATCGATAATCCTTTGACGTTTGGATCTAGACTAGTGAGCAAAGATGCCTGGTTCTGGACTATTTGGTAGATTATTCTGTTTGGGTTGTGGAAAGGATTTCCAGCTAGAGGAATCATGTCCGGTTCCTCCGATTGGAACTCCAACTTATGAGCTCTATGTAAAACATGGCGTAGGCCCCATTGCATATAACGAAGTATGGATCCACTACACCAGGAAAGACGGTGTTTTAAAATGGCCCCAAAATGGTAGTTTCGATACCGATATTTTAGATAATTTGGAAATTAAATTGTTCAAAAAGAAAGCCCGGCCGGCGATGTTTGACTCTTTCCGCTTATGGCGAAAGGAAGCCAAACAGAAGGAAATTAAGCTAGCGAAAAAGAATAAGAGAGAGAAAGGTATGACAGTAATGCAAGCAGCTGTGCAATTCAAAGACAATGAGGAGGAGCAGATGAGTGAGCAATTGCACAGGCAGCGTAAGTTAGGGATTGACAAATGTTACCCAGCTTTACCACATTCTAAGCAGAATGAGTTAGAAGAAAAGGAGAAAGATCCCCTGTTGTCACATTTGTTGAGTTCGCCACCCCCGTATGCTCAAAATGCCACGGCACCTCCCCAGCTTGTGAATATGCCACCTCCAGTCAATATACTGCAAGCCTTGCCGCTACCGCCAGTTGCTTTGCAGCCGGCTCTTATCCATGTAGCGCAGCCCTCTCAAGGGCCGCCAGTTGTGCTTCCAACTGCCCCCGCACTTCCTGCGACTTTGCCTAATACAGCAGCTGCCTCTTCTGACACTCTTCCTTGCACCACTCCAGTACCTGTTTCTACATCCTCTTTTCTTCCCTCTGTTTATCCCCCTGTTTTCGCCTCAGCTTCTCCTTCAGCGCGACAGCGCTTAGCTAATGTGGTTACTACATTAATGTCGCCTCTCTTTGAATCATCTGGTGCGACTCCTGGTTTACAGCGTAAGCAATTGCATAGCCAATTGCCTAACCCCGATGAGAAAAAGGTAATAGACAGCATGGCGCGTAGATGGATTGTTTTCCCTTCATTGTATGATGTGGAATCAGTGGTCAAAGTTTTCCATCAATGGGATGCCCCAAAACAGAGATATGTGTTTGAGAAAATGTGCGAAATTCTCTGTGAAGAATTGGAAGATAGTGGTAAAAATCCGAGCCCGCAGGAATTGTGTAGAGTGAGGTTTGATTTTGGAACTGGTATACTTGTGGACCGCGAAGTAGATAAAGCAGTTGCGGTAGTATTGTCCTTCA